>NC_053026.1:326905317-327272296 GCF_003073215.2 Triticum urartu
ACCCTGTTCACTAATGATGAGAGAACTCGCTACTTTTATATCCTTAAAATATTTCCGTTCTCATTAAAGGGTGATGCTAAGATATGGTTTAATTCTCTTGATCCTGGTTGTGTGCGTAGTCCACAGGATATGATTTATTACTTCTCTGCTAAATATTTCCCTGCTCATAAGAAACAAGCTGCTTTAAGGGATATATATAATTTTGTGCAAATTGAAGAAGAGAGTCTCCCACAAGCTTGGGGGAGGCTTCTCCAATTACTTAATGCTTTGCCTGATCATCCTCTTAAGAAAAATGAAATACTTGATATCTTTTATAATGGACTAACCGATGCCTCCAGAGATTACCTGGATAGTTGTGCTGGATCTATTTTCAGGGAAAGAACACCGGATGAAGCTTAAATTCTATTAAATAATATGTTGACAAATGAAAATAATTGGACACCTCCGGAGCCAATTCCTGAGCCTATTCCTAAACCAACTCCGAAGAAGAGGGGTATTCTATTTCTCAGTCCTGAAGATATGCAAGAGGCAAAGAAATCTATGAAAGAAAAAGGTATTAAAGCTGAAGATGTTAAGAATTTACCTCCTATTGAATAAATACATGGTCTTAATTTACTGCCTGTTGAAGAAACATATGATCTTAATCCTTTACCTATTGAGGAAACTCATGGTCTTGATAACCCGACACAGGTAGTAAAGGTAAATTCTCTCTATAGATATGATAAAGCTAAAATCCCATTTACTAAGTTTGCTAGCCCATGCTTAGATGAGTTTGATAAATTTATGGCTAAGCAAGAAGATTTTAATGCTTATTTTGGTAGACAATTGAAATACAATTTAAATATGCTTGAACACTTGGGTGATTATATGGCTAATGTCAAAGGTGAACTTAAACTTATTAGTAAACATGCTTCTATGGTTACCACTCAAGTAGAACAAGTACTTAAAGCTCAAAATGATTTGCTCAATGAATTGAATAGTAAGGATAATGACAATGCTGTTAGAGTTATGACTAGAGGTGACAAAATGACTCAGGAACCTTTGTATCCTGAAGGCCACCCTAAGAGAATTGAGCAAGATTCTCAGAGAAATAATATAGATGCACCTAGTCCTTCTAAAAGGAAGAAAAAGAAAAATGATAGGACTTTGCATGCTTCTAGTGAACTTGTTATTGAAACACCTGAGAATCCAAATGATAATTCTATTTCTAATGCTGAAACACAATCTGGTAATGAACCTGAAACTAGTAATAATGTTAATAATAATGTTCATGATGATGCTCAACCTAGTAATGACAATGATATAGAAATTGAACCTGCTGTTGATCTTGATAACCCACAATCAAAGAATCAACATTATGATAAGAAAGACTTTGTTGCTAGGAAACATGGTAAAGAAAGAGAACCATGGGTTCAGAAACCCATGCCTTTTCCTCCCAAACCATCCAAGAAAAAGGATGATGAGGATTTTGAGCGCTTTGCTGAAATGATTAGACCTATCTTTTTGCGTATGCGATTAACTGATATGCTCAAGATGAATCCTTATGCTAAGTATATGAAAGAAATTGTTACAAATAAAAGAAAGATACCAGAAGCTGGAATTTCCACCATGCTTTCTAGTTATACTTTTAAGGGTGGAATACCAAAGAAACTTGGAGATCCCAGTGTACCAACTATACCATGCTCCATTAAAGGAAACTATGATAAAACTGCTTTATGTGATCTTGGAGCCGGTGTTAGTGTTATGCCTCTCTCTTTATATCATAGACTTGATTTGAATAAGTTGACACCTGCTGAAATATCTTTGCAAATGCCTCATAAATCAACTGCTATACCTGTCGGTATTTGTGAGGATGTGCCTGTTGTAGTTGCAAATGTTACTATTTTAACGGACTTTGTTATTCTTGATATTCCCGAGGACGATAGTATATCTATTATTCTTGGAAGACCCTTTTTGAATACTGCAGGGGATGTTATTGATTGCACTAAAGGCAATGTCACTTTTCACGTTAATGGTAATGAGCACACGGTACACTTTCCGAGGAAACAACCTCAAGTTCATAGTATCAACTCTATTGGAAAATTTCCATCGATTATATTTGGAGGTTTTGAATTTCCTCTTCCTACTGTCAAGAAGAAATATGATATTCTTATTATTGGGGATGTGCAAATCCCCGTTGAGGTAACATAGTGTTATTCGAAATTTCTCTAGTTCCATGTTATTCGGAATGAGTTCGTTAACAAGACTTGATCAACCTTGTTAGTGGATTCCTTTTGATGATCATGGGATGGATGAAACTAGAAGGCACAACCTTCTGTACCCTCCTTTTACTTTCTGTTATTTATATTAAATAAAATAAAAATAGTATTTTTCTGTATGTTATCTGATTATCCGTGCAATATAAAAATACCCCGAAAATAAAAGTTCTCCAAATGCCCTGAAATTTAAATATGATTTTTTCTGGAATATTTGAGAATATTTGGCATTGAGAACACAGTAGGGGGGTCAACCACCTGCCTACGAGGGTGGAGGGCGCGTCCTACCCCCCTGGGCGCGCCCCCTGCCTCGTGGGCCCATGGTGGTCCTCCTCCACTTATCCTTTCACCCACACACTCCTTCTTCCTCCCCCAAACACGAATATCCAGCTCAAACCTGAGTCCAAGCTCATTTTGGTGCCATTTTCGATCTCCTTGCTCAAAGCACCTCTCACAAAACTGCTTGGGGAGATTTTTCCTTGGTATGTGACTCCTCCATTGGTCCAATTAGTTTTTGTTCTAGTGCTTTATTCATTGCAAAATTTTGCTGCTTAGGTGACCCTGTTCTTGAGCTTGCATGTCAAATTTATATGGTCAAAAGTAGTTTTGATGCATGATTTAGGCCCTAGGCACTTGTAGGAGTAGTTGCTATCAATATTATTGAGTTTGGTTCACTTTTATTTTGAAGTTACTAAAATTTTTAGAATTTTTCAGAAAATGATGAAGAGACTTTTGAGGGGCTCATCGAGCCGAAGCTCAAAGGAAAAGGCACCAAAGCCTAAGTATAATCTACCTCGCATCGCGGAGGTTCGGGCGTGTGGATGGCCTTCCGATGATTTCTTGAGAGCAACCGAGATTTATGAAGATTTTCATGAATTGGCTAAGAATGCAGGCCTCACCGCTTTCCTCCATGACCAACGCAATCAGTATCTCTTACTCACAAATATCTTTGTGCAAAACTTTCATTTCCATTCTAGGAGCTCACCACCTACGGTGGAGTTTCATTTATATGATGAGCACAAGGAGATGTCACCTTATGATTTTTGTCGGGTTTGTTTAGTCCCTTTTGAGGGCAAGATAGAGGAACCACATCATGAGGATGTGGATGGGTTTATTGACACTATCACTGTAGGGGAAACAAGGAATGTTTCCGATGCACGAATCAGTAGCATACATTTTCCTGTTTTACGCTATTTTGCATTATTTGCTAGTCGTTGTTTAATTGGTCACGGAAACTGTGGAAACCTCAGTGTCCCTGATATTATTATTTTGCTCCACGGGTTATACGGTGATAACTCTGTTAGTATGGGCGGCATTATTGCTAAACGGTTAAGTCTGAACCGTACCAAGGGCCCCATCTTTGGAGGCATCTATGCTTCACGCCTAGCTGCACATTTTAACATACCTATTAGGCATTATGAGAAGGAAGAAAAGGTGTTGCCTCGTGTTTATTTATATTATAAAAGTATGGTGGCACATGATTTTATTGTTAAGAATAGGGAAGGACAGCTTAAATACAAATTGTTCTTTGATAAACATCATCCTGAGACTATTACCCTGCTTGCTCCTTCTTTGTTTGATTTATCTGCAGGCCAATACCTTGTTCCGTTAAAGGCTATTCACGCCTACTGGAACCCTGCACCAGCTATGGAGCCAGAGCCGGAACCACCAGTTGATCCTTCATGACAGTCTAATTACCAGTGGGATCCGGAGATGATTGCCAGCCAGTGGCAATCGGAGTCTTCTTCTTCATCTCAGTACGACCCCAACTACTATTATGGATATCCGCCAGGCTAGCCGTGGCCATAGACCAACTTAGGCCAAAAGCCTAAGCTTGGGGGAGTACGTATTTCCCACCGACATTACATTTATGTTCACACACTTATTGCTAGATGTCGGAGCTCATACTTTTTCATTGTATCATCCATGTTAGTTTATTTTCCTTTTTATGCTTTCTTCTTGTGCATTTGATAAACCTTAAGAAAAACCAAAAAAAATTAGTTGTAGCTTTTAATTAGTTTCCATGCCTGTAGTAGTAATTAAAAAGAAAACCCAAAAAGATTTCCTGTTCTTCTTTTACTTGTTGGGAGCTCTCCTGTGTAAATAGTTTTATTTCTTTTCTTTTCTTTGGGGGTTGATAGGAGAAGACCATAATTAAATTGTTGAAGTGGCTCTTGTGTGCATACTTGTTGATCTGACAAAAGAGCCCATATTGCCTTGTCTTCTCCTGTTTATTGAATGCCTGCAGATTCCAGCTTAGTCCAATGCACGTGCACTATTATTATTATTCACATCGTTCGGTCGTGCAAGTGAAATGCAATTATGACGATATATGATGGACTGACTGAGATAAGAAAGGTTGGTATGAACTCAACCTCTTTTGTTTTTGTAAACATGATTAGTTCATCGTTCCTAATTCAGCCTATTATGAATAAACATGTTTGCAATGACAACTAGAGATCAAAGTTTCTTGTGCCATGCTTGATTAGCTATGAGTTATAATGGTTTACCTTGCATGCCAACATGCTATTAAAATGGTTATGATGTGGTATGATAGGGTGGTATCCTCCTCCGAATGATTTAAGTTACTTGACTTGGCGCATTTTCATGCATGTAGTTGAAACAAAATCAACATAGCCTTCACGATATTTATGTTAATGGTGGATTATATCCTACTCATGCTTGCATTCGGTGTTGATTAATTTTAATGCATGTTCATGATAGTTGTCGCTCTCTAGCTGGTCGCTTCCCAGTCTTTTGCTAGCCTTCACCTGTACTAAGCGGGAATACTGCTTGTGCATCCAATCCCTTAAACCCCAAAGTTATTCCACATGAGTCCACTATACCTACCTATATACGGTATCTACCTGCCGTTCCAAGTAAATTTGTATCTGCCAAACTCTAAACCTTCAAATAAATATCCTATTTTGTATGCTCGAATAGCTCATGTATCAACTAGGGTTGTCCGTATCTTCCATGTTAGGCGGGTTATTCTCAAGAGGAGTGGACTCCGCTCCTCACTCACGAGAAAGTGGCTGGTCACCGGGATGCCCAGTCCCATGCTTTATGCAAACTAAATCAAAATAATTGCAAACAAAACTCCCCCTAGGACTCTTGTTAGTTGGAGGCACTCGTTGTTTCGAGCAAGCCATGGATTGATGCTTGTTGGTGGAAGGGGGAGTATAAACTTTACCATTCTGTTTGGGAACCGCCTATAATATGTGTAGCATGGAAGATATTGCCATCTCTTGGTTGTTATGTTGACAATGAAAGTATACCGCTCAAAATATTATTCATCTTTGTTTCAAAACCGAGCTCTGGCACCTCTATAAATCCCTGCTTCCCTTTGTGAAGGGCCTATCTATTTACTTTTATGATGAGTCATCATCGTCTTATTAAAATGCACCAGTTGGAGAGCACCACTTTCATTTGCATTCATTATTGTTAGTTTACATTGGGTATGACTTGACTGGATCTCTTTTACCATGAATTACAATGTCTAGTCAGTCCTTGATCTTTAAAGGTGCTCTGCATTTATGTTTTGCGGTTTCAGAAAGGGCTAGCGAGATACCATCTTGTTATATCATATTATGATTGTTTTGAGAAAGTGTTGTCATCCGAGATTTATTATTATTGTTCGCTAGTTGATTATGCCATTGATATGAGTAAACTTGAGACCTAAGCGTTATTGTGAATGTGGTTAGTTATAATCTTTGCTGAAAACTTGAATGCTGGCTTTACATATTTACAACAACAAGAGCAAACAGAGTTTGTAAAAGTTTTTCTTTATCACTTTCAGTTTATCAACTGAATTTCTTGAGGACAAGCAAAGGTTTAAGCTTGGGGGAGTTGATACGTCTCCGTCGTATCTACTTTTCCAAACACTTTTGCCCTTGTTTTGGACTCTAACTTGCATGATTTGAATGGAACTAACCCGGACTGACGTTGTTTTCAGCAGAATTACCATGGTGTTATTTATGTGCAGAAACAAACGTTCTCGGAATGACCTGAAACTTCACGGAGCAACTTTTTGGAAAATATAAAAAATACCTGCAAAAGATGAAGGCCAGGGGGTCCACCACCTGTCCACGAGGGTGGGGGGCGCGCCTGTCCCCTAGGGCGTGCCCCCTACCTCGTGGGCCCCCTGGAGCTCCTCCGACTCCAACTCCAACTCTATATATTGTGTTTCGGGGAGAAAAAAATCAGAGAGAAGAATTCATCATGTTTTACAATACGGAGCCGCCGCCAAGCCCTAAAACCTCTTGGGAGGGCTGATCTGGAGTCCGTTCGGGGCTCCGGAGAGGGGAATCCGTCGCCATCGTCATCATCAACCATCCTCCATCACCAATTTCATGATGCTCACCGCCGTGCGTGAGTAATTCCATCGTAGGCTTGCTGGACGGTGATGGGTTGGATGGGATCTATCATGTAATCGAGTTAGTTTTGTTAGGGTTTGATCCCTAGTATCCACTATGTTCTGAGATTGATGTTACTATGACTTTGCTATGCTTAATGCTTGTCACCAGGGCCCGAGTGCCATGATTTCAGATCTGAACCTATTATGTTTTCATCAATATATGAGAGTTCTTGATCCTATCTTGCAAGTCTATAGTCACCTATTATGTGTTATGACCCGTTAACCCCAAAGTGACAATAATCGGGATACTTACCGGTGATGACCGTAGTTTGAGGAGTTCATGTATTCACTATGTGTTAATGCTTTGTTCCGGTACTCTATTAAAAGGAGGCCTTAATATCCCTTAGTTTCCGTAAGGACCCCGCTGCCACGGGACGGTAGGACAAAAGATGTCATGCAAGTTCTTTTCCATAAGCACGTATGACTATATTCGGAATACATGCCTACATTACATTGATGAACTAGAGTTAGTTCTGTGTCACCCTAGGTTATGACTGTTACATGATGAACCGCATATGGCATAATTCTCCATCACCGATCCATTGCCTACGAGCTTTCCATATATTGTTCTTCGCTTATTTACTTTTCCGTTCCTATTGCTATCATCACTACAAAATACCAAAAACATTACTTTTACTACTGTTACCTTTTGCTACCGTTACAAATACTATCATATTACTTTGCTACTAAATACTTTGCTGCAGATACTAAGTTTCTAGGTGTGGTTGAATTGACAACTCAGCTGCTAATACTTGAGAATATTCTTTGGCTCCCCTTGTGTCGAATGAATAAATTTGGGTTGAATACTTTACCCTCGAAAACTGTTGCGATCCCCTATACTTGTGGGTTATGGTGTGTGTGTGTGTGTGTGTGGGGTCTTTCTAGTTCGCATTCATATATACTCCATCTATAGGTCTCTCTCACACACTATGTATGATTCTCTAGTCCAAGCTAGCTATCTTGGGTGCACTCATCGTACGCACACAAATTCCTTGGCTCGTTGCCCGTAACTCTCTCACGCACCACTCTGTCGTCTCGAAGCTCCCCCTCTCTCTCAAACACTCCATCTACCTGGGTCACACATACACATGCATATCTCACTCGCACTTGATAGGCCCATCTAAAACTCTATATCTCTCCCTCGTTCTCTCTCCATCTCACACGCACACACACACAATCTCATGCCTAGCTAGCCAAGTACGATGGTCTCTCACTCAATTGTAGGCACACGCAGTCCCCCCTATATGTATATGACTAGCTAATCTTAGTCTCCATCACAAAGATGTGCATGGTCTATCTCGATTTCTCTCGGGGCATCTTTCTATCGCACACGCACCTCCCTCGATCTCCCACCCATATAGTCTCACAATCTCGAGGGGATCTCTCTATCACAAACACACCCTCTCGCCCTCCCCATGCCCCATGTTCTCCATGTGTCCCTCTCGACCTTTGTTCCTTGTTGGCCAGACCTCTATTGGACATGTGCTATAGGGGTGTCTCTCTCCGTTTCAAACAATCACACACTAGCTATCTTCGTGTATCTCCTCGCCTTGATTTTCTATCTCGGAGATGCATGCAAGAGATGTTCGCCTGAGAAACGAAAAAGCGCACACACTCTCTAATTTATCGTTTGTTGTCCTTTCTGTTTCACACACGTACTCTTTTTGCACACTTACTCATTCCCCTTCACACACACTTGATCTCTCTCGACTTAGGCACTCTCCTCAGTCCATAGCATATTGATTTATTGAAAAGTCAAACATCACAAAGTTTGACCATGTACGTGGAGAAAAGCAATTACATCTAGAACGGCGAACATATACCATTATATTCACGATGAGATGTAGTTTCATTTGATGTATCTTTGGTATTGTAGATATAAATAACATTTACGTAAACCTGATCAAAGTTTCCGAAGTTTGACTTCTAAAAAATATACATGCACTGCATTATCGAGCGGATGGAATATTTCTTCCCCCCTCTTAGCTATCTGACGCACCACTCAGCCTCATTGGGGATCCTCAATCTCTCTCAAACTTTATGTCTCCCTGGTTCACACATACACATGTCTCGCTTGCACTATACATATAGACCCATCCAACACTCTCCGCCCTTGTTCTCTCTCTATGTGACACGCACCCCCCTAATAAGTACCATAATCCCTCACTCCATCATAGGCGCAAGCACTCCCCCCTAAGTATGATTATCTCTCACTAGCCATCTGGAACACACGTATCGTCTCCTTCCATCCATACGTCTATCTCGATATCTCTCGGGGTATCTTCTATCACGCACACACCTTGTCACTCGATCTCCCACCCATGTAGTCCCATCACGATCTCCAGGAGATCTCTCTATGACAAACATACACTCTCTCCTCCCCATGTCTACATTTTATCCATACGTCTCTCTCGACCTCTCTCCCTTGTTTGTCAGACCCTCTTGGCCATGTGCTAGGGGTCTTGCTCTCTCGGTTGCAAACAACCACACATTATCTCCTCACCTTGCTCCCGTTGTTGAAGTTGCATGTGTGATATGTTTGCATAAGACACACACGTTTTTTCTTGACTTTTATCGAGTGTTGTCCATGTCTCTTTCACACACGCACACACACTTTTTTCACTCACTCTTTCTATTTCTCTCTCTGTCTAGTTAGGGACTCTCTCACGTCCATAAGCATATGGATGTTTTGAAAAGTCAAACCTCAGAAAAGTTTGACCAGGTATATGTGGAGAAAAACATTTACATCTAGAACGATCATTAGATTCATCACAACATGTACTTACTTCATACTATCATTTATCTTTGGTATTGTAGATATAATTAATTTCTATATAAACTTGGTCAAAGTTTCAAAAGTTTGACTTTTAAAAAAATGCTGGAACTACATTATCGAACGGAGGGAGTAGTTCTTTCTCTCTATGCTATCTCTCACGGGCCTCCCCTCTCACTCGAACACTCTATACCGACGGATTATACGCTCACTTTGTCAGCGTATAGCTTTGTATATTGTTTAGTTGACCGGTCAACCAGTCCAGATGCTGCCTTGTCAGCTCATGTTCTGTATCTTTGTGTGCTGGCCCATGTGGCAGTGGGTGAAAATAAGTAAACTAGAGGCCCATCTGACACGCGGTGAAGTAAACAAAGTTGAAACCACTCTGGGTAGCACCCCGCACGCTAGTACTCACTCCGTTTCTTTTTAGTCCGCATATAAGGTTTGGTCAAAGTCAAGATTTGTAGAGTTTGACTAACTTTATATTAAAAAATATAAACATTCACAATATGAAATCAATATTATCAGATGCACCATGAAATGTATGTTCATACTACATGTAAATTGAGGGCGCATTGAGGACAGACTTCTTCCGCGTGAAGGACGCACTCATGCACAATTCACCACTGCGCGGTGGCATGCACAGAAGGACGCACTCGTGCACACCCATCACACAACACACACCAGCACACGTGTACACCGGCGTCACCGTCAGTTGAGATGGACGGCGAGGCAGCCAACAAGCGGAGGCGGCTCGAGCCAAAACCGCATCCGGCGAGCCTGGACTTCATCAGCAGCCTCCCCGACATCCTACTCGTCATCATCGGCCTCCTCCCCACCAAATTTGCCGTGCGGACTGCCCTGCTCTCCCGGCGGTGGAGCCCCCTCTGGCACCGCGTCCCCCTCAACCTCACTGTCGACAGCTAACTCTGCGACGGGGATTGCAAATGCATGGCCGAACCCTGGGCCAGCCAGACGCCTTGACATCCACATGTTCAGTACCAACTACAAGGTCCAACCCAGGTTCGACGAGTGGTTCTTATCCCCCGCCCTAGATCAGCTCGAGGAGCTCAGCTTTGAAGTTGGACGATGTCGCTCTCTGCCGCCGTCCGCGCTCCGCCTCACGCCAACGCTGCGCTGCACCAGCTTCAACTCCTGCTATCTTCCCCAGATTAATGCCGCGCCCTCCCTTCTTCTCCCTCAACTCAAGCAGCTTGACCTCTTCGACGTTGTCATCTTGAAGAAGGCCATGTAGCACCTGCTCCGCAATTGTACTGTGCTTGAGTACCTTCGTCTTGAGAAGATCCACAGGTTCATTAGCCTCCACATCACCTCGACAAATCTCCGATGGATTTATGTGTCTTGTTGGCCCCGCAACAAGACAACAATTGGGAAGAGATCACTCCAGTTGTTCCATGTTATGGTCATTGAGAATGCGCCTTTCCTTGAGAGATTGCTTGTATTAGATCTAGAAGGTCCAACAAAAATTAGGGTCATTGCGCGCCGAAATTGACAACGTTGGTGCACTCATCTGCCAAATTCTCCGAACTCTTTATTGGATCCGTAATCGTTCAGGTACAGCACTCATCTTCTTCTCCATCTTCTTGAAATTCACATTTTTAAATTTCTTCTTGATGTATTTACGATCGTCTTCCAGAAAATGATTCCCGCAAGCTTGACCCAGTCTATGCGCACAGTGAAGATCTTGGCAATAAAATCTACCGGCCCCAATCTGGATCAAGTTGTTGGATTCCTTACATGCTTTCCGTGCACGTAGAAGCTACTCACCGAGGTGAAACTTCTTTCCTATTAGTAAATGGTAATCACAACATAGCTCAATTTTTTCGTATTTTCCCCAAATTACAATGACAAGTGTAGTGTTCAAAACTGCATCTACGCACTGCACCGAAAGAAACGTTTTTAGTATTTTTTCTCACGTGATCACCTGCATCGTTTTTTGTTGTACTACTATAGTAGCCTAGGCTAGTCATAGTGGAAAGTAACTTAGACTACTCCAGTAACTCTATGGTTACCCTAAGAGCAAGTACTACCTCCGTCCTGGTTTACTCTTCCTATTTTGTAGTATCAAAATTTGACCATAGATTTAACTGACAAAATGTTAATGCATGTCACTAAGAACTATATCGTTGGATTCGTATTTGAACATAATTTCAAATGGTGTAATTTTTAGTGACATGCATTGGCATTTTATTACGTAAATCTATGGTCAAAATATTATACTAAATAAGAGGTAGTACAAAAGTGGGCTATAACGGCCCTCCACTATGTAGGCCAAAACACATGCCAAATTCACTTGTGATGCATTTGGCATCGATGCCCCTCCATTGCTCACCTGGTGCCCCAATCTGGATCACCTACTTTGCTCCGGTGCCAAATTAACTCACGCAATGAAAAAACACTTGCGTGGGAGAGAGAGGACCGAGGCAATAAAAAACACTTGTTTGGGAGAGTGAGAGGCTGGTGTAGTTGCTTTGATTGATTTGTTTATACATGTGGGTCTGTGTGCACAGCGGTGCCAACTCTCTCACATCGCGAGAGCGGTGCCAAAATCTTTTGATTTGACATCAATGCGGATTATGTGGCATACTTTTGTGAAATATGGCATCGGCCACATAGTGGAAGGCAACAAATGCCCAAGCTCTTCACATACTCCTAGGTAAATGAGAGGAAAGAGAAAGAGAGAGAAAGAGAGAGAGAGAGAGAGTGTGTGTGTGAAAAATATCACTAGCCAGCCAACCCTATTGTATGAGCGAATGATATTGGTACATCTTGATGACATGGCAATCTTATACAACCAGCTGCTCTAATATGTTCTCTTCTTTTGCAGATAAAAAAAGACCCGAAAGTGAAAAATGTGCTGCACTATAACAATCTCATCGAATGCCTTGATCTCCATCTTACAGAAATTGATTTGATCGACTACCAAGGCAACACATCAGAGATTAAATTGGCCAGGTTCTTTGTTCTGGAGGCAAGTGTGCTCAAGGTAATGAGTTTTGGCGTTCTCTGGCGCAACAATGAATGGCATGCTGATCACCGCAAGTGTCTAAGCCTAAATGAAAGTCTCCGCAGAAGCTAAAATTTGTTTTTGAAACATCAAGTGTCCAGAGACTCGAAAACTTATTTGCCAATTAGTGACTTGTTAGGGCGGTGGGTTTTAGTTTGTACGATAATGCTGCATCCACCTAAAGTAACGAAAGTTCTTACGTAAACTTCCTAGTAATTCCCTCTTCGTAGGTGCATTATTACTCCTAACATTTGTAATATCAGTTTGAAACTTGTAATATTGCCGTGTCCTATTCCTGCGTTTTCAAAATCCTGCGAATCAAACAGGTCCTGAGTTGGTGATGATGTTGTGCCTGCCATCTTTCACCAATAGCCGTTGGATCTAGATCTGACACATACAAACCAAACTTCTCCAGTTTTGCAAAATATGCCTGCACTTATTACCTATTTACAAACAACTCCTTGTCTCTCACAATCAGCCTTATCCCCTCCCCACCACATCTAGAAGGCCATGGAAAAATCTGGCACGATGGCCTCTGCCGACGCCGTCCAACCCCCAATCTTGGTGTTCCGTGCAATGCATGGGCATCTACGCACGGGAAATTATGTCAAACACGGCTAGTTGTAAGCAGGCTAGGTCTACAACCATGATGACAGTGACTGCAGACGGTGAGGCTGACTATGGTATGCCGAACACGGTGCCTATACTCAGGTGTCATCTCCGGCGTAGGGTCTTGTCACTTCACTGTAAGGAGCAGCACGTAATAATTTGACCAACGGGTAGTACAGTGCTACTACATTGGTAGTACTACTACTAGTACTAGCACCACCGTCTGGATTTAGTAGTACTACCACGTCCATCTGGATTTAGTATTTGACTAGCAATATCTAGTAATGCCTGTCACAAAAAATGTACTACTTCCTCTGTAAATAAATACATGGTGTATTGTTTTATTCCTATCGGCGAGATAACTTAATATCTTTTTGCTACTTAATAGGATCACATGCAATGAACTAACCACCGCATGTGATGTTTGGTAGTCTCAAGTCATTGAAAGCATGCACGGCCCACATCTCTCATTGGTTGATATGTCACGTAATAAGAAACAAGGAGGGAGTTAATGTACCGTGCCTAAGTGTTTTGGGATTATTTGGTTTTCGTAAGGTGACTTACACAACATTTTTGGTTACATGCATTAACATTTTATTAGTTAAATCAAAGGTCAAAACTTGGCGCAAAATGCAAAGGGGACTAATAAACCAGTAAACATCAAAGTTCTCTCGTTTGGCCCCAACTAGATGTCCGATGAGATGACTATACTGCACCGGCACGGAGGGGGACGCAGCTCCATTGACTTACTGCACCCGCCTTTGGGTGTATGACATGTGGGCCCAACGGGTGGATGGCCAACCTGTCATACAGCCAAAGGCAGGTGAAGTAGAGGGGCGAGGAGTAGATGGCCAACACGCACGTGAATTCAATGCACTCTGCACTTCTCATATAAAGGATCCCGCCAGTCCAATCTACGAAATCCTATGCACCTACGCACCCAAGGGCAAGAGTGATCACTCCAATCGCAAGATTAGTTGACTAGAAGCTAAACCCATGGAGGCGATGAGCGCGAGCATCAGCCAGCTATGTCAGATGGTCCACGACACCGGCCTGCGGCCCGGCACTGAGGAATGTCTCCAGGTAGTGCTTGAGGCCGCCAGGGTGAGGGGCCGCTTGGACGACAGCATCGTCTCCTTGTTCGACGAGGTCCTCGTCGGCTTCCTCGACAAGTTCACCGTCACCAAGAAGCTCGCGGACGACCTTGACGTACGCCTCCAGCCCATGCGCCCAGGCTCTGCGATGCCTGCCACCCTCAATGGCCTCTATGGTGACAACCTCTTCGACGCACTGGTGGCCCTGCGACTGCCCGCTGTCGCGCTCGCCGCGCAGCACCTGGCGCAGCAAGACACCATCGACATAATCACCCACATCTACGTGCAAATCGTCCACAAGGACTACTACATGCAAGAGGAGGATGATAGTACGCTGGCCTTCTTGTACCGTAGGGCAACCTTGGACGACATTTTTTAGAAGCACGTTGAGCTTGCCGCCAACGCCGCTGCTCCTCACACGTCGGTTGGTGACCCGGTGCACTAGCGCGTGAGGATGTCGTTGATGGATCCGTTTGTACCTTTATCTTTCCGTCAAATCCATGTAGTAGTATATGGTACTACTAGTAATTATCTTACCTTTCGCATCAACTTCATAATTTCTGTACGTACTCCATGCATGAACCGCGCCAGAACCAAACCTCTCATTACTCTAGGGAAAATCATTATTTCTATCTATCGGTCGTGCCATGGAGCAGAACCAAATTTTACAAGTTACAAGTTCAAAAGGAAAAGCTTGCAATGTTTGCATCGCACCCCCACACGGTTGGTCCGGCACGCCGCTCAAGGGGGAATGCGTGCTGTGTTGCATTTTCACTTACAAGTGGGACCGCAGTTGAGCAAACCGACTATCGGCAAACCCCCACCCTGCCCACCGTGCGATGGCTGAGAAAACATGAGGGAGAAGAGATGGTTGTAGCATGGACTCCAAGAAAATTGGTGTCAGATGGGACTCGTGTGGGTGCGTGTGCCGTACTGCTAGACATGAATGCTAGTTATGGCCCATGCCACCCCACTATATCGAGATGCTGGTTACGGAGAACAAATTTCTTGGAGTCCGTGCTCAGCCCTCCTCCATCTCTCTTCTCAGCCAGCCAGCGAAGCGCGGAGCCCATCGTCTGTTTGCTCATATGCAGTCCCACATGTCAGTGAAAACTCAAGAGGACCCATTGAACCTACACATCTTTCACCTCGACGTGCTGGTGATGAAAAACAAATCCAATAAAGATCTTTGGTGGGCGCTTTTGGAGTTACTCAAGAGTAGCAAAGAAAAATGTACGCGGCCAGGATGCGTCCGCACGTTCGGCACACGACCACCGCATCCGAGAAATGTCCCGGACACGACCCCATTGCCCTACCCAAACGAACAGAATCCAGGCAAAACGGAGGTCCATTTGGGGTCGTGCATTGGAGTTGGCCTTACAAGTGGGACCGCAGTTGAGGAAACCGACTATCGGCAAACCCCCATCTCACCCGCCGCGTGATGGCTGAGTTAGAGAAACGACGAGGTTGAAGAGATTGCTATAGCATGGACTCCAAGAAATATGGTGTCAGATGGAAGTCGTGCTGGTGGCGTGTGCCGTACTCCTGGACGTGAATGCTTGTTCTGGTCCATGCCACCCTACTACTCCTACTACTTATAGTACTAGTAGTAGTATCGAGGATTCTAGGCACTGGTTACGTACAGTGAACACATTAACATATGGCCCGCCTCACACTGTAGCCAAATTTCATGGAGTCTGTGCTAGGTTAAAAAGTGTTCTTTGTGAGGATGGGTGGCTGGTCTCAAGTTTAAGACTTGTTGTATTACGTACGTAAACGTAGAGATAGTGCAGCATGTGAAGCTAGTACAAATAGTGTACTATTGTTGATTGGCCTCATCCGATAACCTGTTGCGATGCACGTACAATTAGGTATTCGGAAAATATTTTTTTGCCTCGTCACAACACCCACTCACAGAAGCGACTCCAAAGCCATTCATAAATTTAGTAAGTTTATCACAGGCATATCATTCTATTACATACAACAGGTCATCAACCCACAATGACAACGAGGATACATTATAAATACTGTTTCCATCACACAACAAATAATAAGCAATGAAATGAACTTCAACTCAACCAATCCTCGGCGTTGGAAACACTTGCTTTGAATCACAAGCGATTCTCTGGGAAGAGCCAGCTACTGTCAATCTTGAGACCAACGCAGGACTGATCATCCAGGCTAAAGCGGCCTACTATATCACGACCAGGGTAGGGAACCACCGCAATGTCCGACATATAGATACAGTTGCTTCTCATAAATGGTAGTAACGTTGTGTCAACAGCAGTTGGATCACCTTTCACCATCGTTGGATAGTTTTGTCCAAGGAAGAGCGAGTTTTCTCCAAGACTATCTATACTGTACCAGGGAGAAGGTGTTGGCGCTAGCACACTAGTATCCATCCTGAATACCATGCAACGGGTGTTGGAATAGGTCCGGAGAGTGCGGCCATGGGAGACAACACGTGCTCCCTCAGTAGTAACATCAGTAGTGGGTTGTATACAGACAAGAAGGGGTGGTCCATCAGAATTAGTTGCGAGCCGCCAGTGAGCATATGGGCCCTGCTCGTCCTCATGCTCGTGATCATCACCATCGTCATCTCCCCCTTGGTTATAAAAAATTTCAAGTATAGGTGGTGGAATGTTCACAGGACCTTGGAAACACAAGAAGAATCTTAATTAGTAGAGAAGGGAAACTTGCTAACTCGCATGCATGTGGATGAAACAATTATAATTATGGTGGAAGACAAACGTACCGAAACTACGAGGATCCCATGCAAAAACAGTGCCACGAGTGGTGGCAGCAAACACAAGACCCTCGTATTGAATTGCATCACAGTACACATCCGTGTATAGAAACTGATTTTTGAGCAATATCCATCCAGTCGAACCACGAAGGACGGCAACAAGCTTGTCGAAGATAGCAACAACTTGATAGTTCTTGTAATTCCAAGAGCGGTTGGGAACTCGACAAATTGCTATCTTCCGTAGACGAAGTCACCATGATCGTATTTGAACGTACGTAGATCATCTGTGTGCTCAACCTCAGGGCACTCAGAGATTTTTGGAAGTGGAATCCACTGACGAGTGTACACATTCACAAGTTCCCACTCGCAATTGTACCCAATATAAACAACCCAATCTCCATTTGCTCCAGCGCAGGCCTTACCCTGAAGCGATGGCATCTTGACATCACACGTATCGTTATCAAGCGGCATCAACTTGCACAAGGAGAGGCCTCCGTCGTCCGTGCCCATGCGAACATGCTTATAGCGATGAAGATAAGGGAGATCAAACCGCTCCTAGACCCTTGGGTTCCTTGTAATGATGTTATTAGTTGAGTCGAGAATGGTCCTGAACGAACCTGCCATGCTAGCCGAGGTGATGACGTCGCACCGATCAATGAGTTCCCCCACCACATCATCTTTCAGATTGGGGTAAGAATAACGGGGTCGTTTCCAGCTTGTCCCCTCCATGGAGAAGACGATCGAACAATGGCAAAAGGAAGGGTGAAGGAAAATGGAGGAGGGAGGAAGAGCGTGCGACAGCAGTTCCAAATCGAGAGGGAAAGGCGAAGAGTCGGTGGACGGTTGCCAGTTTGCCACGGTACACGAAGAGGCGCCCCGGCCTACAGGTCCTTTCGAAAATTGTACAAAAGGACTCGTCGTCGTCTCACTGACATGTTGGAACAAGACCACATGTCAACGAAACATGGTGTGTAATTTCCCGTGCAAAATGCAATCTGGCCGCGTTGGCCCGAGGTGCCGCATTAGTTATCGACCTTTATTTTTTTAACATACAATCTGAGTGGATAGCTCCAGTGGTCATCACACGTGGGCGGATGTATAGGTGGGCTAGGTGGGCAGGCGACAACAATCTAAGTACTAAAAGAGTTGATCTCGAAAAAAGAGTTGATCCAATGCTTGGTTTTGTTTGGATTTTCCAACTATGACCATTGGATAGAGTGAATCAATGGCTTACGTTCAAAGTTATTCTCATACTATAGAATGGTATAGGAACGTGGAGAGATTTGGTTGATTTTATATTGCTGAATAATATAAAATATTATGAGTGCAGATACTCCGCCCCGAGGTTTGTTGCTCCTTCTCGGTCGTCGGGAATCTATGTTCTTCCACTCTTTCATCTAAGCCATGAGCTTTGTTCATCCTTTTGCCGACACGCGGGACATCTATATGCCTCCATTTTACAAAATCATACTATATGCCTCCATGACACGTGGGACATCTAGCATCAAGGTGGCGTGTCATGCAAGAACATGGAGATATGTAGTGCGTAAGTCAGTCATGCACTTCGATGGTACCTACTACTACTACGCAATATTTTTTCTCGATGGCGTGTGAATAGTGCACATACTCAATGACAGAGCACGGGATGGTAGCCATGGACATGGTCGGCCCTTTTTGAAGAGAGTACTAATAAATAACTTTGATGTGTCCCGTCAACTCGTAGAATGACGAGAAGCTTTCTTACTATGCCTTCTCCCTCGCCAACACATGCGCGGTGGCTCGCAGCACGAGGAGAAACTTTTGCTTACAAGCGGTGGAGGTGCATCAGTTCATTTGGTGTTAGATTGCCAGAAGTACTACCGTAGTACCATCATTATTGTTCAACTTCCGGAAGAGGAGAAGAGCCAAGCGCAAGGTCACCTACTAACCTAGTACAGTACTACTATAGCCAAAGCAGGTCCACCTTTTTAGAGCATGGTTAATTAATATAGGCGGCTCTTGCAGCGACACATCATTTAGAGCAAGTACTCTCTTCGTAGGAACAAAGAAAGTGAAACAAAAGTTGGAGTGGATGCTAGATTGCCAATTAAAACATGATTACATAGGAAAAAATCCTATAGCATTCTATCATATGAATCAAACGACCAATGTAGGAAAATTATGAGGGGGGCGGGGTCTCTCCAACAGTGTTCTTCGGCTCGCACCTAGCATCACGGTGGTCGAACTTGGAGTCATTCATCTGGTACACGTGGCATCTCAGATCTGGACACAAGGTGACGCGACCTCTCACTTCCTCCGCCATTTGAAGCGGTGCACCGGTGCAGGGCTAGCATACTCCAATATTAGGTTGGCTCTATGTGATATGGCAACTTCATATACTAACCGGATGCTGGCTATACTACTACGGTACTCACACTCCAAGAAGTGACTCGAAAACCATTCATAAATTGAGTCTATGACATGCATTTGCAAATGTACCATTCATTACATACAACAAGTCATCAACACACAACGACAATGAGGATACATGTTGGATTATAGATTATTTCCAACAAAACATTCTAGTAAATACTAAAGTTTTCATCACACAACAAATAACAAGCAATGAAATGAACTTCAACTCAACCAATCCTCGGTGTTGGAAACGCTTGCTTTGAACCATAGGTGCTCTGGGAAGGGCCAGCTATTGTCAATATCGAGAGCAACGCAGGACTGATCATCCAGGCTGAAGCGACATATATCAGGACCAGGGTAGGGAACCACCGCAATGTCTGAAGTATAGATACAATTGCTTCTCATAAATGGTAGTAACGTTGTGTCAACAGCAGCTGGATCGCCTTTCACCATCATTGGATAGTTTTGTCCAAGGAAGAGTGAGTTTTCTCCAAGACTATCAATACTGAACCAGGGAGAAGGTGTTGGTGCTAGCACACTAGAATCCATCCCGAAGACCCTGCAATGGGTGTTCGAATAGGTCCGGATAGGGCGACCATGGGAGACAACACCTGCTACCTCAGTAGTAACAATCACAGTGCACTATATACAAACAAGAAGAGGTGATCCATCGGAATTAGTTGCCAGGCGCCACTGAGTATATAAGTTCTGCTCGTCCTCATGCTCGTGATCATCACCATCGTCATCTCCCCCTTGGTTATAAATTTTTTCAAGTATAGGTGGTGGAATGTTCACAGGACCTTGGAAACACAAGAAGAAGGTTAATTAGTAAAGGTAAACTTGCTAACCCGCATGTATGTGGATGAAACGATTATAATTACGGTGGAAGACAAACATACCGAAACTACGAGGATCCCATGCAAAAATAGTGCCACAAGTGGTGGCAGCAAACACAAGATCCTCGTATTCAATTGCATCACAGTACTCATCCGTGTACAGAAACTGATTTTTGAGCAATATCCATGGAAGAACCGTGGAATCACGAAGGACGGCAACAAGCTCGTCGAAGATAGCAACAACTTCATAGTTCTCGTAATTCCAAGAGCGGTTAGGAACTCGACAAATTGCTATCTTCCGTAGACGACAGTCACCATGATCGTATCTGAATGTATGTAGATCATCTGTGTGCTCAACCTCAGGTCACTTGGAGATTTTTGGAAGTGGAATCCGCTAACGAGTGTACACATTCACAAGTTCCCACTCGCAATTGTACCCAATATAAACAACCCAATCTCCATTTGCGCCAGCCCAGGCCTTACCTTGAAGCGATGGCATCTTGACATCACACGTATCGTTATCAAGCGGCATCAACTTGCACAAGGCGAGGCCTCCGTCGTCCGCGCCCATGCGAACAGGCTTATAGCGAAGAAGATAAGGGAGATCAAACCGCTCCTGGACCCTTGGGTTCCTTGTAATGATGTTATTAGTTGAGCCGAGAATGGTCTTGAACGAACCTGCCATGTTAGCCGAGGTGATGATGTCGCACCGATCAATGAGTTCCCCCACCACGTCATCTTTCAGATCAAGGCAAGAGTAATGGGGTCGTTTCCGGCTTGTTCCCTCCATGGAGAAGACGATCGAACAATGGTAGAAGGAAGGGTGAAGGAAAATGGAGGAGGGAGGAAGAGCGTGCGACAATAGTTCCAAATCGAGAGGGAAAGGCGAAGAGTCGATGGACGGTTGCCAGTTTGCCACGGTACACGAAGAGGCACCCCGGCCTACACGTCCTTTCGGAAATTGTACAAAAGGACTCGCCGTCGTCTCACTGACATGTTGGAATGGGACCATATGTCAACGAAACATGGTGTGTAATTTCTCATGCAAAATGTGATCTGGACGCGTTGGCCCGAGGTGCCGCATTAGTTATTGACCTTTATTTTTTAATGGCATGCCGTTCAGTTTTGAAGCACGACTAACTGATACTGTTTGCAGAGAAATTATAAACTATGCTACCACTACTCCACCTCTAGTACTAGTAGTATAAAAAAGATATATAGGCTGGAGCTTCAGAGCTTTCTTGCTAAGGGCTGCCCACTTGCTTCTCACACTATCACCCTCTCTTCAGATCTAAAAAAGACGGCCTCTCTCGCCCTCCTCACCGATGGTCACAGATCCGCCAGGGAAGAAAATGACGTGCAATGTTGACGCACTCGTCGTCAGCGAGCGAGGTCACGCACTAACGACAAGGCCGTCTTCTCAGACCTAGTGCCCGCACGGGATGGCCTCTGTCCCCAAGCTCGCTGCCATAGTGCATGCGGAGGACGATGACCACAAGTTAAGCCACTTCCCACCGACCCTCAGGTATGCTACCTCTTTTCGAACCATACCCTTGTTCTATTGCCCCATTTGCCATGTCGTTGCATGTGGATCTTTTTCCACTCCACCATCTTCCCAATTTCCTATCCTCTGCTCTGCTGGTCACACAGACGAAAACCTTAATTTGCACTATTAAAGGAAACCCTACTTCATGCAGACTAATCCATGTCTGGGTTGAATAAGGAAAGGAAGGGAGACTGTACTGTCCAAGAGAGTAGGCATCGAACCCGCATCTAGGTTGAAAAGGGGAAAATCAGTAGCTAAGGAACGAGTCTCGTGTCTCTTGGTTGAAGAAGGGTAGAAAGGCATGACAACGCAATAGAGAATGACCAGGTCGATCGGTTTGTTGTCCTCACATAGGAAAAAGGTGGCTAAAGAGAACAAAAATGGGACGTAATCCACATATGCTTCCTGGATATTTGTTGCTCTGGGCAACCATACCTCCCTCACCACTCTATGCGTCCGTGGAGAAACATCGTACTGGTGTGCCCACTGTCCGAATGGGTCTCCCATGCTCTTATTGCCACTTTTTTGCTGTTAGTATAATGCTAGCGGTAAAGTCAACCAATGCTATTGCTAAAGTGATGCCACATTTAACTAATGCCGCACTCAGTCTAATGCCACCGATAAATTTAAGCAATGCCATTTAATGTCTCTGGATTATTTCAGGGTTTGTCGTGGTTTTGTCACGGCAGATGTCCTCGTGAAAGGACTTAGTCGTGGAGCCATCACTACGGGTTAGCTTAAAGGGGTTAAACCGGACAAGGGACACGAGGGTTTTTATACTAGTTCGGCCCCTTCGATGAAGGTAAAAGCCTACGTCTAGTTGTGTTTGGTATTGCTGGGGGTTCGATGACCAGGGAGCGAATCCGCTTTGCCTGGCTCTCGAGTTGTTGTGTGTTGCCCCTAAACCGCTGCCGGGTCGTCCCTTTATATACACAGGTTGACGCCCGCCGGTTTATAGAGTCCCGAGGCCGGATCATAAACGTGTCCGGCTCAGTCTCTATCCTTCCTATCTTACAATGCAAGTTACATGAGAAAGTCAGTTTACATCTACAGGCCTTAACTCGCTGTCGGTGTCAAAACCGGCGGATCTCGGGTAGTGGGTCCCGAACTGTGCGTCTAGGCCGGATGGTAACAGGAGGCAGGGAACACGATGTTTTACCCAGGTTCGGGCCCTCTTGATGGAGGTAAAACCCTACGTCCTGCTTGATTAATATTGATGATATGGGTAGTACAAGAGTAGATCTACCACGAGATCGGAGAGGCTAAACCCTAGAAGCTAGCCTATGGTATGATTGTATGTATATATTGTATATCTATCGACTAGCCTGGCCTCGGTTTATATAATGCACCGGAGGCCTAGGATAACAAGAGTCCTAGCCGAATACGCCAGTGGGGAGAAGTCCTTGTCTAGATCGCCAAGTCTTGTGGAATCTTCCTTGTATGCGGTAGCCGTCCGAACTAGCCCATGAGTATACGGCCACGGGGGTCCTCGGCCCAATCTAATAGATCGGGAGATGACGTGGTGAGTACCCCCTAGTCCAGGACACCGTCAGTAGCCCCCTAAACCGGTCTTCAAGTTAGGGACGCTCCTCGATTCTTCCGAACTGTTCTTCATCTTCGGTTGCCGGTCTTGAAAACTGGTTCAACAAATCTTCTTTATCTTCGATCTTGAGGATCGCCAAAATGCATTCGACGAGTTTACACGTCGGGTATCCGAGGAGCCCCTTTAAGTTTCCGGCCTTTATCAATGCCTTGTTTATTTTTATGCCACACCTCGGGTTTGAAGTTGTTCCCGGGAGGCAGGGTCCTCTTGCGTCCGAGCTCCAACGCCGGACTGCATTCGAGGTATCTTTTGCAGCCGAGCACCAACGCCGGACCGCTTCCCAGCTCTAGCACCGGAATGTATCCGAGCTCCAACGCCGGACTATGTATCCGAGCTCCAACGCCGGACTGTATATCCGAGCTCCAACGCCGAAATATATCCGAGCTCCAACGCCGGACTGTGTCCAGGCTCCAATGCCGGACTATATCCGAGGTGTCATATCACCTTGGTTCAAAAAAGTTGAAGGAGTTTAGCCGAGCTTAATGCCGGAAATGCCCTCTATGGAGCCAGCCACTAGCGCCCAAGCTTTATGCCGGACTGCTTCCGAGGTGGTGCACCACCCCGACTATGGGCTGATTTTTTGTCAATATTTTTTATTGGTGCAATTTATTCTCTGCCGAGATATATAGCCAGTAGCCCTCAAGGTGTGTATCAGTCTAAAACCCGAGATGCACATGAAGGATGACATAAGACCGCTGATCCCAGTAGCCGCTGAGACTCAGGCTGATTTGCAAAATCGGCCTGAGGATCAAGTCCTAGCTCGGCAGAATACTTCGGGACACAAAAGCGGCGTGCTCAGTCCTCAAGACTCAGGTTGGGTGCGGCCGACCAACCTGAGGATCAAAAT
The DNA here is from genome assembly GCF_003073215.2 of Triticum urartu. Classification (NCBI taxonomy): domain Eukaryota; kingdom Viridiplantae; phylum Streptophyta; class Magnoliopsida; order Poales; family Poaceae; genus Triticum; species Triticum urartu. The sequence continues at coordinate 326,929,466 of NC_053026.1, forward strand.
CTCCTCGGAAACTTTATTGCACATAAAATTTTCTGCATTGGAGAAGCAATGCAGTAGCCCCTGAGACACTGGTCGGGTGGCAACACCAGATCAGGGGATCGATGTGCCCCTTTAATATTTGTAAATAATAAGCCCGAAGCCCAGTAGCCCCCGAGCCTTAATGCGGGCACGGGTGGCCGAATTAAGGATCAATATCCATAGTAAAATCACAAATTATGTGTAATGACTCTATGTATCCAAGTACTTTACGTCATTAATGCTCGGATCCGCATTGTACAAAACTTTGTTGACCGACCATCGGCTTCCACCTCCTTGGCCAGTAGCCGATGAGTGTTTGTCCTACTTTATAAAGCCTTTATGAGGGCAAAGATTTACGACAAACAAGGCAATCTGGCCACACAGTTTTATAAACAAAGGTACGCAGAGAGATATGTTATATTACTGTTTAACAGAAGAAATGTATTCCAAAGAAATTAGTCCCGCTATCGGTTCCTTTCTTTGGGTTGTCATGCTAAGCATGATCATGAAACCTCATCTCGAATGTAAGAGCAAAATATCGAGGATTTAGTTTGGGAGGCCAGTTAATAGCCCCCGGTAGTGTTCGGCGATAGTCGAGGTCAAGCCGTAAACACTTCGGCCAATGTTATGAATGGCCCGTCATAGTCATCGGATCGCTGACCAGTTTACGCTTATTGTGGCAGTCAGTTTTCGGCTTTCTTCACTAAGGTGCTTAACCATGTGAGCTGGAAGCACAATCGTAGTGGTTCTCCCTTTGCACGCCTAGCCGAACAAAACAAACATAGGAAGCAAGTGTAGGAGCCGGGCAACCCAACTATTGACTGAAGACACAATTCGAAACCGATGCATATATAGCAATATCTGAGAATGTTTTTGCCGAATCCCTAAAGGTGTCCGACGTTGCACTCGAGACTAATGCTGGAAAAGCACAAATAGTTTAAAAGTGCCAAAAAGCTTGGAAAACCAAGAAACGTCAGTAAAAACATGACGTCCGAACAAGATCAAGTGTTCGGTGCCAATCTGAAAATTGGTCTTAGAAAAAAGAAGTGCTTCTGTCGTCCTTTAACATGACACATCCTATATCAAGACTTCGAGCGGGTCAGCCTATGGCTTCAACCTCCTATCCCGAGGGCGGAGTACTTCTCATTAGGCCAGTTTAGCAAACTAAACTCTAGCGGCTTTGAGAGAGAAATTAGGCTCCCCGGCTAGTGACTGCACACTCGCGTCGAAAAAAGGAGTGATAAATAATAATAATAGAACTTTGCAATGATTGAGAAGAAGAACACTTATTATAAAACGGCTCAAATAAACTTAAGAGCCCCCAAGTGACTTGGGTAGAAGAATGATTGCATGTACCGAAGTACTTATATCATATCTATGTTCAACCAAACTTTAAACGCGTCTTAACCGACCGTCGGCTTCTCCCTCTTCGGTTAAGGACCGAAAAGTGTTATGTACTCCATCGGTCGAGAATATCGACGGTGTTTCCAATAACCAGGCAATCAGGCCATAAGGCTGTAACAGACAAAGCGCGCTCAGGGAACTTATGCTATATTACTGCGAAGAGTAAGAAGCATCTTCAAAGAAAATAGTACCCCCACCGATACCTTTCTTCGGTGCTCATTGTTATTATGAGACTTGTGCAATAGATTTTTTGTACTCATGAGTTCCGTTGTGTGCCGACCATCATTGAATAACTATAAGAGCGCTAGCTTTCGGCTTCACCCAGTCTGAGGTCCGGCTCGGGTGACCCGATCGTGACAATCGCAGAGGTGCTCCCTTTACTCCCTAGCCAAACAATCGGGAACGTAGGGGTAAACACGGGAGCGAGGCAACCCAGCTTGCAAATCACTTAAGTCGATGTGGTGCATATTGTGGCGTAATACACGAATAAGGAACGAAGCCGTACAAGTATAATCATATGCAACAAGAAAAGCTTCATAAAGGAAGCCCCCAAGTAAACGGGGTATTTGAATTTATGCGTCACAAACAAAGTTTGGACAAGGAAATTTTTTAGAAGCAACTTTTTTCTAAAAAAGTATAATGCTTGGTCAAACCGAACGCAAGTTAGAAATTAAAGCTTTGAGCATGAAAGCGACTTAGCTGGTTAATGTGTTCGGTATTGATGACGCGGTCCGAGCTTGATGCGGGGCAAGGTTCCATCCCTCAAGCCGGTCCCGAGGAGGCGAAGCGGAGAGCTTGACACGCCGAAGTGGTGACATAGCACGATCAATGCAGACCGACAGAGTGACGTCGAAGTCCTCGGATCATTTTCCTATGCACAAAAAATAGTGCAAACCGGACATAATAGTAATAATGATAATTAAAAAAAAAGTTGCATAATAAATAATTTATGCAAAGTGAGTAATAAAAGAAATATGGCCTGGCGCCGAAGTCAAGTCGATGCAGGGCGTCGGCGTGATGCGGTAAAGGCGTGGCAAAGCTTGAATTCGCAGGTCGGTCCGAGCTCCGAGTGCGGCATTCACCGGACTATGTACAGAAACTGACCGAACCACCATGCGACTGTCGTTAATGCAGCCACCATTTGATAGACCTGTGTACATATGACGGACAAACCAGAGTAATAATTCCTTGGGAAAAATGAACCCAAACAAGCAAAAAATACTGGGTTTAATAGCACCTGGTTTATTTGTTGTAGCAATCCGAAGGAAGGTGATTCCTAAAATTGGGACCCGCTCCGCACACCCATTGCCTGATGGGCGATAAAACGACGGTATGGCAATGCTGGTAAAGGTTGACTCGCCGAGGCAAAGCCCTCGGCCCAGCTAACATGACGGAGCTGGTCGGCTAGTGACGCCGAAGTATCTGGAGTAGGTTGATGAAGAGATGGCGAAGCCCCCGGTCCAGCCGAGATGTTGAAGCCTCGATGTCATCCGATGAGTCGAAGTAGGTCGGCGTGATGGACACCAGCTTGAAGAAGCAATAGTGCGGCCCTGTCGATGCAGGTCGTGACGTGGTCGATGCCGGCTTGATGAAGCGACCGTGCGGCGATGCCGGTATGCCCGCTCCGTGTAATCCGTGGGGCGGCGATGTTGGTGATGATTTATCCTTCGCGATGTCGGGCTCTTGTTCGGCTTGCCGAGATGATGATCCGAAGAAGTTGAGCTCGGCTCAACAAAGTGACGCCGTGTCTAGCGCAGGTCGGCAGCCGTGGAGTAATATTGCCGGACTAGTTTGACACCAGCATGATGTTGAAGATCATGTTCAAAAGATCTTACAGTTAGTGGGATGTGTTCGGGAACAAAACACAATACCCCATACAAAACTTCCTTCAAAAGGGATGTCTGAAATCTTGTTCATAAAAAAGATGAACTCGGGTCGGATTCGTTTCCACGCAGAAAACAGATCCGAAAAGTGATGCACTAATCGGAAGGTTCCCAGAGTTTGGACGGTCGGATCGAGCCAAAATTTTGAGAGGTGGTAGATATAGGAATTCCGCAGCCAATCAACGGTTGGATCTTCCAAAGGACGTCCGAGCTAGAATCTGGACACCACACCCTAAACTCATCCAAATTCCCGTCCAGATTTGACAGGGCTCCGGTATATCGTGGATTGCCAGAGATTCCTCCATCGGAACTCGACGAAAATTTTCAGGGTTGTTTTAGACTCAATTCCGCACAATTCCACCAAAGCGATCGTCAAAGAGATACTCGAGGAGGTGGTGGTGGCAGATACGAGTTCGCTGTCCAGAAAAACAGCACGGTCGCTTGAGGGCAATGTTGACGTTGAGCCCCCGAGCTCCATAGATGATTCCTCCATGATCTTGATAGAGATCGGAGTTGATGTTTGATGAAGGCCCTCGTCCGGACATGGTGATCCGAACACGGGGCACAATTCTTGGTCGAACCAAGGTGACCAGTCGAGCTGGTGACGAAGATGCTGAAGTCGCAGTTGATCTGCAGGCGAGCCATCGATCCTTTTGTCGATCACACAGCGGAACTCTCAATGAAAGCACCAATGTCGGTGTCAAAACCGGCGGATCTCGGGTAGTGGGTCCCGAACTGTGCGTCTAGGCCGGATGGTAACAGGAGGCAGGGAACACGATGTTTTACCCAGGTTCGGGCCCTCTTGATGGAGGTAAAACCCTACGTCCTGCTTGATTAATATTGATGATATGGGTAGTACAAGAGTAGATCTACCACGAGATCAGAGAGGCTAAACCCTAGAAGCTAGCCTATGGTATGATTGTATGTATATATTGTATATCTATCGACTAGCCTGACCTCGGTTTATATAATGCACTGGAGGCCTAGGATAACAAGAGTCCTAGCCGAATACGCCGGTGGGGAGAAGTCCTTGTCTTGATCGCCAAGTCTTGTGGAATCTTCCTTGTATGCGGTAGCCGTCCGAACTGGCCCATGAGTATACGGCCACGGGGGTCCTCGGCCCAATATAATAGATCAGGAGACGACGTGGTGATTACCCCCTAGTCCAGGACACCGTCACTCGCCTTTGGGCCTTGGGCCTTCGTAAAGCGCCACCATCCTTACATCTTCATGGGCTTCTGATCTTCTTGGAGTTAATTCGGCTACTCCTGGCCGGTTTATGTCCAGTAGTAATATCCCCAACATTAGGCCCCAGATTGATTTGAACTTGTTCATGTCAATCTTCAACACTTAGAAAAATTCTTCCCTTGCATCTTCACCTTGATCTTGTAAACCGCCGTGACATCATACTCCAGGATCATGTTAAATCACCATGAAGTCATCTTGTTATTTAAAAATGATACATCTCACCTTTAGTTAATGAGCCTCCGACAATCGAGGCGACCACTCTGTTAGGTATCCAATATTCCGGCTCCTTGATTCTCGCGCCTGTCATCTCCCCCTTTACCTTATAAATAGGGCCAAGGGTCATTTCCTTTTTCCCTCCGTCTCTTCGCTTCTTGATACGTCCAATTTGCATCATGCTTTTATATCGATATTTATTGTATTATGGGCTGTTATTACACATTATGTCACAATACTTATGCCTATTCTCTCTTATTTTACAAGGTTTATATAAAGAGGGAGAATGCCGGCAGCTGGGATTCTAGGCTGGAAAAGGAGCAAATATTAGAGACCTATTCTGCACAGCTCCAAAAGTCCTGAAACTTCATGGAAGACGTTTTTAGAATATATAAAAATACTCAGCGGAAGAAATTAACTAGGGGGCCACACCCTGCCCATGAGGGTGGGGGTGCGCCCTACCCCCCTGGCCGCGCCCCCTACCTCGTGGGCCCCTTGGTGGCCCTCCGATGGCCATCTTCTGCTATATGAAGTCTCTCGATGGGAAAAAAATCATAAGCCATCTTCTTGGATGAAACTCCGCCGCCACGAGGCGGAACCTTGGCGGAACCAATCTAGGGCTCTGGCGGAGCTGTTCTGCCGGGGAAACTTCCCTCCCGGAGGGGGAAATCATTACCATCGCCATCACCAACGCTCCTCTCATCGGGAGAGGGCAATCTCCATCAACATCTTCATCATCATCTCCTCTCAAAACCGTAGTTCATCTCTTGTATCCAATTCTTGTCTGCAAGTCCTGGATTGGTGCTAGTAGGTTGCTAGTAGTGTTAATTACTCCTTGTAGTTGATGCTAGTTGGTTTAATTGGTGAAAGATCATATGTTCAGATCCTATATGCATATTAATACCCCTCTGATTGTGAACATGTTTATGCTTTGTGAGTAGTTACTTTTGTTCCTGAGGACACGGGAGAAGTCTTGCTATTAGTAGTCATGTGAATTTGGTATTCGTTCGATATTTTGATGAGATGTATGTTGTCTCTCCTCTAGTGGTGTTATGTGAACGTCGACTACATGACACTTCACCATTGTTTGGGCCTAGAGGAAGGCATTGGGGAGTAATAAGTAGATGATGGGTTGCTAGAGTGACAGAAGCTTAAACCCTAGTTTATGCGTTGCTTCGTAAGGGGCTGATTTGGATCCATATGTTTCATGCTATGGTTAGGTTTACCTTAATACTTTTGTTGTAGTTGTGGATGCTTGCAATAGAGTTTAATCATAAGTGGGATGCTTGTCCAAGTAAGGGCAGTACCCAAGAACTGGTCCACCCACATACCAAATTATCAAAGTACCGAATGCGAATCATATGAGTATGATGAAAACTAGCTTGACGATATTCCCATGTGTCCTCGGGAGCGCTTTTCTCTATATAAGAGTTTGTCCAGGCTTGTCCTTTGCTACAAAAAGGATTGGGCCACCCTGCTGCACCTTATTTACTTTTGTTACTTGTTGCTCGTTACAAATTATCCTATCACAAAACTAGCTGTTACCACTTATTTCAGTACTTGCAGAGAATACCTTGCTGGAAACCGCTTATCATTTCCTTCTGCTCCTCATTGGGTTAGACACTCTTACTTATCGAAAGGACTTCAATAGATCCCCTATACTTGTGGGTCATCAAGGACTCTTTTCTGGCGCCGTTGCCGGGGAGTGAATCGCCTTTGGTAGGTGGAATTTGGTAAGGAAAAATTTATATAGTGCGCTGAAATTTACTGTCACTTGTTACTATGGAAAGTAATCCTCTGAGGGGCTTGTTCGGGGTATCTTCACCTCGACCAATAGAGCAAAGAGTTACTCCTCAACCTACTGAACCTACTGAAAATGAAAATGTCTCCTCTGAAATTCCTTCGAGTATGATAGAAAAACTGCTAGCTAATCCTTTTTTAGGAGATGGACAAAACATCCTGATGAGCATCTAATATATGTGGATGAAGTTTGTGGATTATTTAAGCTTGCAGGTGTACCCGGAGTGTTGTTAAGAAGAAGGTCTTCCCTTTATCTTTGAAGGGAGATGCATCGACATCGTATAGGCTATGTGATGATATGGGGTCTTGGAATTACAAACGATTGAAATTGGAATTTCATCAGAAGTTTTATCCTATGCATCTTGTTCATCGTGATCGCAATTATCTATATAATTTTTGGCCTCGCGAAGGATAAAGCATCGCTCAAGCTTGGGGGAGGCTTAAATCAATGTTATATTCATGCCCCAACCATGACCTCTCAAGAGAAATGATTATTCAAAATTTTTATGCTCGGCTTTCTGATAGCAATCGCACCATGCTTGATACTTCTTGTGCTGGCTCTCTTATGATGAAGACTATTGAATTCAAATGGGATTTATTGGAAAGAATTAAACGCAACTCTGAAGATTGGGACCTCAACAAAGGTAAGGAGTCAGGTATGACACCTAGTTTTGATTGTTTTAAATCTTTTATGGATACCGATATTTTTTGTAAATTTAGCACTAAATATGGACTAGACTCTAAGATAGTAGCTTCTTTCTGTGAATCTTTTGCTACTTATGTTGATCTCCCCAAGGAGAAGTGGTTTAAATATCATCCTCCCATAGAAGTAAAAGTAGCTGCACCTATTAAAGTTGAAGAAAAGATTGTCACTTATAATGATCCTATTGTTCCTACTACATACGTTGAGAAATCACCTTTTCCTGTTAGGATAAAGGATCATGCTAAAGCTTCAACTGTGGTTCGTAAAAGCAATATTAAAACGTATACACCTCCAGAGCAAGTTAAAGTTGAACCTAATATTGCTATTGTTAAAGATTTCTTGTCTCATAATATTGATGGGCATGTTACTTATTTCTGTGATGAAACTGCTAGAATTGCTAAACCCTGTGCTAAAGATAAACCTAGACCTGTGGTAAGCATGCCTGTTATTTCTGTTAAAATAGGAGATCATTGTTATCATGGCTTTTGTGATATGGGTGCTAGTGCTAGTGCAATACCTCATTCCTTATACAAAGAAATTATGCATGATATTGCACCTGCTGAAATAGAAGATATTGATGTCACAATTAAACTTGCCAATAGATATACTATTTCACCAATGGGAATTGTTAGAGATGTTGAAGTCTTGTGTGGGAAAACTAAATATCCTGCTGATTTTCTTGTTCTTGGTTCCCCACAAGATAGGTTTTGTTCCATTATATTTGGTAGACCATTCCTGAACACTGTTAATGCTACCATAGATTGCAAAAGGGATGTTGTTACTATCGGTTTAGACGATATGACTCATGAATTTAATTTTTCTAAATTTAGTAGACAACACCGAGAAGAAGAATTACCTAGTAAGGATGAAATTATTGGTCTTGCTTCTATTGCCATACCTCCTAGTGATCCTTTAGAACATTATTTGCTAGACCATGAAAATGATATGTTTATGAATGAAAGAAGGGAAATAGATGAAGTATTCTTTAAACAGGAACCTATTCTGAAAAACAACTTGCATGTTGAAATCTTAGGGGATCCTCCTCCACCCAAGGGTGATCCCGTGTTTGAGCTTAAACCGTTACCTGATACTCTTAAATATGCTTATCTTGATGAGAAAAAGATATATCCTGCTATTATTAGTGCTAACCTTTCAGAGCATGAGGAAGAGAGATTATTGAAAACTCTGAAGAAGCATCGTGCTGCTATTGGGTATTCTCTTGATGATCTTAAGGGCATTAGTCCCACTCTTTGTCAACATAAAATTAATTTGCAAGAAGATGCTAAACCAGTTCGTGATCATCAACGCCGGCTGAATCCTAAAATGGAAGAAGTGGTAAGAAAGGAAATACTAAAGCTCCTTGAGGCAGGTATAATCTATCTCGTTGCTGATAGTCAGTGGGTAAGTCCTGTCCATTGTGTTCCTAAGAAGGGAGGTATTACTGTTGTTCCTAATGATAAAGATGAATTGATTCCTCAAAGAATTATTACAGGTTATAGGATGGTAATTGATTTCCGTAAATTAAATAAGGCAACTAAAAAGGATCATTACCCCTTACCTTTTATCGATCAAATGCTAGAAAGATTATCCAAACATTCACATTTTTGCTTTCTAGATGGTTATTCTGGTTTCTCTCAAATACCTGTGTCAGCCAAAGATCAATCAAAGACTACTTTTACATGTCCTTTTGGTACTTTTGCTTATAGATGTATGCCTTTTGGTCTATGTAATGCACCTGCTACCTTTCAAAGATGCATGATGGCTATATTCTATGACTTTTCTGAAAAGATTTGTGAGGTTTTCATGGACGATTTTTCCATCTATGGATCTTCTTTTGATGATTTCTTGAGCAACCTTGACCGAGTTTGGTAGAGATGTGAAGAAACTAATCTTGTCTTGAATTGGGAAACGTGCCACTTTATGGTTAATGAAGGTATTGTCTTGGGGCACAAAGTTTCTAAAAGAGGTATTGAAGTTGATAAAGCCAAGGTTGATGCTATTGAAAAGATGCCATGTCCCAAGGACATCAAAGGTATAAGAAGTTTCCTTGGCCATGCCGGATTTTATAGGAGGTTCATTAAGGACTTCTCAAAAATTTCTCGGCCTCTGACTAATCTATTACAAAAAGATATTCCTTTTGTCTTTGATGATGATTGTGTAGAAGCATTTGAAATACTTAAGAAAGCATTGATTTCTACACCTATTGTTCAGCCACCTGATTGGAATTTACCCTTTGAAATTATGTGCGATGCTAGTGATTATGTTGTAGGTGTTGTTCTAGGGAAAAGAGTTGATAATAAATTAAATGTTATTCAACATGCTAGTAAAACTCTAGACAATGCCCAGAGAAATTATGCTACTACTGAAAAGGAATTCTTTGCAGTTGTATTTGCTTGTGATAAGTTCAGACCTTATATTGTTGATTCTAAAGTAACTATTTACACTAATCATGCTGCTATTAAATACCTTATGGAAAATAAAGATGCTAAACATAGACTTATTAGAGAGGTTCTCCTTCTACAAGAATTTGATTTGCACATTATTGATAGAAAGGGAGCTGAGAACCCTGTTGCACACAACTTGTCTAGGTTAGAAAATGTTCTTGATGACCCACTACCTATTTATGATAGCTTTCCCGATGAACAATTAAATGTCATAAATGCTTCTCGTACCGCTCCATGGTATGCTAATTAAGCTAATTATATTGTTGCTAAATTTATACCACCTAGTTTCACATACCAGCAAAAGAAAAAGTTCTTCTATGATTTGAGGCATTACTTTTGGGATGACCCACATCTTTATAAAGAAGGAGTAGATGGTGTTATTAGATGCTGTGTACCTGAGCATGAACAGGAATAGATCCTACGCAAGTGTCACTCCGAAGCTTATGGAGGACACCATGCTGGAGATAGAACTGCACATAAGGTATTGCAATCTGGTTTTTATTGGCCTACTCTGTTCAAGGATGCCCGTAAGTTTGTCTTATCTTGTGATGAATGTCAAAGAATTGGTAATATTAGTAGACGTCAAGAAATGCCTATGAACTATTCACTCGTTATCGAACCATTTGATGTTTGGGGCTTTGACTATATGGGACCCTTTCCTTTCTCTAATGGATATACACATATCTTAGTTGCTGTTGATTACATTACTAAGTGGGTAGAAGCTATTCCAACTAGTAGTGCTGATCATAACACTTCTATTAAAATGCTTAAAGAAGTTATTTTTCCAAGATTTGGAGTCCCTAGATATTTAATGACCGATGGTGGTTCACATTTCATTCATGGTGCTTTCCGTAAAATGCTTGCTAAATATGATGTTAATCATGGAATTGCATCCCCTTATCATCCTCAGTCTAGTGGTCAAGTAGAATTGAGTAATAGAGAGCTCAAATTAATTTTGCAAAAGACTGTTAATAGATCTAGAAAAAAATGGTCCAAGAAACTTGATGATGCATTATGGGCCTATAGAACTGCATATAAAAATCCTATGGGTATGTCTCCGTATAAAATGGTTTATGGAAAAGCATGTCACTTACCTCTCGAACTAGAACACAAGGCATATTGGGCTATTAAAGAACTCAATTATGATTTCAAACTTGCTGGTGAGAAGAGGTTATTTGATATTAGCTCACTTGATGAATGGAGAACCCAAGCCTATGAAAATGCCAAGTTGTTTAAATAAAAAGTTAAAAGATGTCATGACAAAAGGATACAAAAGCGTGAGTTTAATATAGGTGATTATGTATTGCTATACAACTCTCGTTTAAGATTTTTTGCAGGAAAACTTCTCTCTAAATGGGAAGGTCCTTACGTTATCGAATAGGTCTACCGTTCCAGTGCCATAAAAATCAACAACTTTGAAGGCACAAATCCGAAGGTGGTGAACGGTCAAAGAATCAAACATTATATCTCAGGTAATCCCATAAATATTGAAACCAATATTATTGAAACCGTAACCCCGGAGGAATACATAAGGGACACTTTCCGGAATGTTTCAGACTCCGAAAAGGAATAGGTATGTGGTACGGTAAGTAAACCGACTCCAAAACAGTTTTTAAGGCAATATTTCTCCGTTTTGGAATATTTAGAAAAATAGAAAAATAAGTAGCAGTCCGGGAAGGACACGAGGGCTCCACGAGGGTGGAGGGCGTGCCCCCTACCTCGTGGGCACCTCGTGTGCTCTCCTGACTCCGTTTTCATACACGACACATATTTTGGTCGGTAAAAATTCATTATATAATCTCCCGGAGGTTTTGACTCCCGTATCACACAAAAATCTCCTGTATTTGTTTCGAGCTGTTTTCTGTCAGGGTTGTCAAGGCCAGGCACTATGTCGTCTCCCTCCTCCTCCAACCATGAGGGCAACGGTGCTTGGCTAATGAAGATAGAGCTGAAGAGAGAAGGACCCACGGAGATCAACAAGGATGAAGGGATCAAGAAAGCCACGGAGGACCAAGTTACGGCAACAGAAGACACCCTTCAACTTGATCACAATCTTCTCACACCAACAGAGATCGAAGCTTTCAAGATGATTGAGTTAGCTCGTATACAAAATAAGTATCTCACACGTGAAAATATTTTGTTGAAGGAGCATATCATCGCACTCAAGGGCATTATCCGCAAGTTAGAAGACCTCCTACACTCGATGTGCAACTATCCATCATCAACAACTCCACCTTCTTCACCAACAAAGGAGACATAATCACATGGGTATGGGCACCCCCCTTGGCAACTGCCAAGCTTGAGGGAGTGCCCCGGTATCGTATCACCATCACTTTTATCTTTACCGTTTTTCTTAGTTCGATCCTTTTGGTAATATCTTGATCTAGTAGAATAAAAGTTCTTAGTATGATCTAGTCGTGAGTTTTGCTTTATAATCCTTCTATGTAATCGAGTCTGTGAGCTATATAATAAAGATTAGTGTTGATTCAAGGGCTTGATTATTTTTCCATGATCATAAGGAAATAAAAGAAAAGAGAAAGAAATAAAAAGAAACAAAGAGATCATATGGATCTTATGGAGAGTAATGAGCTCACATAGAAAAAGTATGATGAATAAAAGTTATTGAGAGTTGACAAACTTCGTTTTGGTCATCATTGCAATTAATAGGAAGTAATAAAGAAAGAGAGGTCTTCACATATAGATATACTATCTTGGACATATTTTATGATTGTGAGCACTCATTAAAATATGACATGCTAAAAGAGTCGATGTTGGACAAGGAAGACAACATAATGGGTTATGTTTTCTTACATCTGAGATAAATTATATTGTCATGGATCATCCAACATGGTTGAGCTTGCCTTTCCCCGTCGTGCTAGCCAAATTCATCACACCAAGTAGAGATACTACTTGTGCTTCCAAATACCCTTAAACCAGTTTTGCCATGAGAGTCCACTATACCTACCTATGGATTGAGTAAGATCCTCTAAGTAAGTTGTCATCGGTGCAAGCAATTAAAATTGCTATCTAAATATGTATGACTTATTAGTGTGGGAGAAATAAGCTTTATACGATCGTGTGATATGGAAGAAATAAAAGCGACATACTGCATAATAAAGGTCCATATTACAAGTGGCAATATAAAGTGACGTTCTTTCGCATTAAGATTTTGTGCATCCAACTATAAAAGTGCATGACAACCTCTGCTTCCCTCTGTGAAGGGCCTACCTTTTACTTTTATCTCCTACCCTGCATAAGAGTCATGGTGATCTTCACCTTTCCTTTTTACATTTTATTCCTTTGGCAAGCACAGTATGTTGGAAAGATCCTGGTATATATGGCTAATTGGATGTGACTTTTCATGAACTATTATTGTTGACATTACCCTTGAGGTAAAATGTTGGGAGGCAAAACTATAAGCCCCTATCTTTCTCTATGTTCGATTAAAACTCCATACCCATGAGTATTGCGTGAGTGTCAGCAATTGTGAAAGACTATATGATAGTTGAGTATGTGGACTTGCTGAAAAGCTCTTATATGTTGACTCTTTCCTATGTTATGATAAATTGCAATTGCTCCAATGACTGAGACTGTAGTTTGTTAGTTTTCAATGAAGTTTACGATTCATAATTGAAATTGTGATTGAATTATTACTCTAGCATAAGAAATCATATGACAAGAATTATATAAGTTGATGTTCTAAGAATGATGATGATGCCCTCATGTCCGTATTTTATTTTTATCGACACCTCTATCTCTAAAAATGTGGACATATTTTTCGATTTCGGCTTTTCGCTTGAGGACAAGCGAGGTCTAAGCTTGGGGGAGTTGATACGTCCATTTTGCATCATGCTTTTATATTGATATTTATTGCATTATGGGCTGTTATTACACGTTATGTCACAATACTTATGCCTATTCTCTCTTATTTTACAAGGTTTATATAAAGAGGGAGAATGCCGGCAGCTGGGATTCTGGGCAGGAAAAGGAGCAAATATTAGTGACCTATTCCGCACAGCTCCAAAAGTCCTGAAACTTCACGGAAGACGTTTTCAGAATATATAAAAAATACTCAGCAGAAGAAATTCACCAGGGGGCCACACCCTGCCCACGAGGGTGGAGGGCGTGCCCTACCCCCTGGGCACGCCACCTACCTCGTGGGCCCCCTGGTGGCCCTTCAGTGGCCATCTTCTGCTATATGAAGTCTCTGGATGGGAGAAAAATCATAAGCCATCTTCTCGGACGAAACTCCGCCACCACGAGGCGGAACCTTGGCGGAACCAATCTAGGGCTCTGGCGGAGCTGTTCTGCTGGGGAAACTTCCCTCCCGGAGGGGGAAATCATCGCCATCGTCATCACCAACGCTCCTCTCATCGGGAGAGGGAAATCTCCATCAACATCTTCATCAGCACCATCTCCTCTCAAAACCCTAGTTCATCTCTGGTATCCAATTCTTGTCTCCAAGTCCGGGATTGGTGCTAGTAGGTTGCTAGTAGTGTTAATTACTCCTTGTAGTTGATGCTAGTTGGTTTAATTGGTGGAAGATCATATGCTCAGATCCTATATGCATATTAATACCCCTCTGATTATGAACATGTTTATGCTTTGTGAGTAGTTACTTTTGTTCCTGAGGACATGGGAGAAGTCTTGCTATTAGTAGTCATGTGAATTTGGTATTCGTTCGATATTTTGATGAGATGTATGTTGTCTCTTCTCTAGTGGTGTTATGTGAACGTCGACTACATGACACTTCACCATTGTTTGGGCCTAGAGGAAGGCATTGGGGAGTAATAAGTAGATGATGGGTTGCTAGAGTGACAGAAGCTTAAACCCTAGTTTATGCGTTGCTTCGTAAGGGGCTGATTTGGATCCATATGTTTCATGCTATGGTTAGGTTTATCTTAATACTTTTGTTGTAGTTGCGGATGCTTGCAATAGAGGTTAATCATAAGTGGGATGCTTGTCCAAGTAAGGGTAGTACCCAAGCACCGGTCCACCCACATACCAAATTATCAAAGTACCGAACGCGAATCATATGAGCGTGATGAAAACTAGCTTGACGATTTTCCCATGTGTCCTCGGGAGCGCTTTTCTCTATATAAGAGTTTGTCCAGGCTTGCCCTTTGCTACAAAAAGGATTGGGCCACCTTGCTGCACCTTATTTACTTTTGTTACTTGTTGCTCGTTACAAATTATCCTATCACAAAACTATCTGTTACCACTAATTTCAGTACTTGTAAAGAATACCTTGCTGAAAACCGCTTATCATTTCCTTCTGCTCCTCGTTGGGTTCGACACTCTTACTTATCGAAAGGACTACGATAGATCCCCTATATTTGTGGGTCATCACTTCTTCTTCCTCCTCGCGACGCCCCTGCACCCGAGTGCCGCCGCCGTCGCCGAGCTCCGGCACTGCATCTCCGTTGGCCGCTGCATCGACCTGGTTGCACCAGAGAGCCGTGGCGTATCTCCGCTTGCTTCAACAGCCGTTGTAAGACCTTCCCTTTCCTCCTCTATAGATCTACCTAGGTTTTCAGTGTTCATCGAAGCTCCGGCAACTGTTCTTCCCTGTTCCTCCTTAGTCCATGGATAAAAACCTCAAGCTTGATGTATTCCGTGTAGTAGCTATAGCATTCCTTATCTTTTGCTATCACAACAAACCCTTATGCGCTTTAAAACTGATCTGGAACTTTGTGAACCGCTTCGGGACCAACCTTTTTAGGTCTAAATCTTTTTTCCTTTCCTGTCTTACGGTAGATCCAAAATTTCCATGCAATCTTGTGAAACCTGTTTTACCTTATTTAGTCGTTCTTGCCTTAGATCTGTATCTTCTTTATCACATTGGCGGTTTACCTTTGTAGAAAGCAATATATCACATACCATTAGTCCCCTTGTAGACCGGCAATCCCTTTATCTCCGTTGTCATACTCCGGTTTAACAGCATGCGTATACCTTTGTTTCGTTTATTGCTTTGCCATTCATCATTGTATCAGCCTCCGGTTTATGAAATTTACACACTTGGATTTCTTTATCCCATTGCACCTTATGCACTACCATGAATGAATTGTAAACCGACATTTCTTTTCAGCTTTTGACTTGCAATGGCCAAGCAGTTTTATTCCCGCAACTGGGCTCCCTCCCGGGTTACCGAGGAGCAACTTAATGGAATGGTCAAAATTGGAAAGAACGAGATCCGGTGGCGAGTTCCTGGACCGGAGAACCCTCCTACTCCCAAGCAAGGTGAAGTAGTGGTGTTTGTTGATCACATAGGCCGTGGCTTCAAACCGCCCGGATTGAAGTTTTTTCGAGATGTGCTTGCCAGTTTTTAGCTCCACCCTCAACATATTGGACCCAACTCGATATCCAATATATGCAACTTCCAAGTCTTCTGTGAAGTGTACTTACAAGAAGAGCCAACTGTTGAGCTGCCCCGGGATTTCTTCCATCTGAATCGGCGCACTGAATTTGTAGACGGACTCAATACTGAACTTGGTGGCATCTCCATTCAGAAAAGAAAAGAAGTTGAATTTCCTCATGCCAAGCTGCACAGTCACCCCAAAGAGTGGAATCAAACTTGGTTCTATTGTAAAGACACCTCCCCTGAAGATGAGAATCCTCTGCCGGGTTACCGTGCCCACCGGCTTGCCAATACTCATCCACTTCCACAACGCCTAAGTGCCCATGAACGGGCCCCGTACGCACCTCAACTCGCCAAACTGAGAGCCTTCTTGGCCAACGGTTTAACAGGTGTAGACTTTGTTCGTTGTTGGATATCTTGGAGCATCTTGCCGTTAAGTCGCCGCTCCGGCTTAATGTGCGAGTATACTGGTGAAGTAGAAGACTCCCAACGTCATATCAATATTCAGCTAACAGATGAAGAAGTTACTGAAGCTGTCAAGAAAATATTGAACGAGTCGGAAGCTGTCTGCCGCCAAACGGGATTAGACCCTTTTTACACGAAAAACAAACCGCCTACTGTAAGCATTGTTCTTTTGCTTTACACTTGATATCTTTATATTGTCCAATCTTTGAATACCCTTCTACTTATTTTTAAACAGGGTGATGATCCATTCTGGAAGAAGAAGCCTCAAGAGCAAGCGGCAAAGCCTTCTCATCCTAAAACAAAAGCCGTCAAGAAAACCACAAAGCGGAAGGCACCTGAACGCATCAGTATGGAACTGGATGACGACCCGGATGAACCGGAAGTTGAGGTAACTTGATTCACTTGGTTCACTTTTCATGCATATCATTGACAATGATACTTATCAGGAGGACGTTGAGGGCAGCCAAGCTGACGATGCAGAGGTAATTATCCTTTCCTCCGGTTCAGACTCTATGCCAGCACAAAAAATCTGTTAAGTGGTCCGGAAAGTAAGCTTTTCTCATCCTCTTGCTCACCTGGATCCAACATTTATTTTGAAGACGCAGCAGCACGAGGCTCACCGCACAACCCGGCACTGTGGCCAAAAGGTCACTTCAGCCGGTTTACCAGACACCTCGGTTCGAAAGCGCCGATCTGAGGTCTCACCCACTTCTGACACTTCTTATCCCAAGGCAGGCTATTTCCGACAACCTCTTAATCCGTCCGATTTGAACTATTAGGTGACACCTCCTTCATCCTCTGGCAAGTCAACAACGACTCAACTTCCTCCTCTCAAAACTGTAGCTGGGTAAGTACTTCAACCCCTTCTTTTGATGTTTTCATACTTTATATGCTATGCTTAATTTTCACATCTTATTCTTTTTTAGAGCCAAATCCAGACCCAACAAAAAGGCTCGGGTGAACAATCCACCCGAAGACCAGGTGGTCATTGAACCGGAGCAAACGGTTGAACCGGAGGGTCAAAACCCTGAAGCTACCTTTGATGAACCACCCCCTCAAGATCACAATACTGATGAACAACCAGAAGTTGACACTGCTGTACCTGATGATGAACCGGCAGATCCAATCCGGGCTGATGATAGATCTTCTAGTCCGATGAGAGCTACTGACACTCCATCAACTCCAGAAAAGACTGCTGGAGACAAAGAAGGCGAAGATATCATTACTAGCACTACAAAAAAAGACACATCTGTGACATTTTGGGCCGAACGAATTTTTTTTGTCATACATATGACACTTCTATGATGATAATTGTGACAAAACCCGGTATCATCATAGATGTGGTGGGCTCCTACTTCTATGACAAAAAATCATGACAGAAAATGGGCTTTTTGTCCTGGGCGGGCCGGAGACGCAGCTGCATGACATTCTTTGGGCCGTCCATGATGGAAAAAACCGTGGTAGAAGCGAGGGGGAGGAAAATTTCGGGGAGTTCCCGGTTACGGTGGGAGGTCGGGGGCCGAGCGATGCGCGTTTCTCTCGTACACGTACACGCGTGTGTGCGAGGCATTGGCTCTAACTGAACCCGAGCGAGGCGTTGGGCTCTAACTGAACCCGAGCGATTGCACTACAGGCTACGCATTACTGAACCCGATCGATCGATCGATGGCTGTTAACTGAACCCGATCGAGCGATTCCTTCTCTACTGCTGCTAACTGAAGCCGATCGATGGGATGAACAGTGAGCGTTGCGCGGGGGGGGGGGGGGGGGGGTTGGATGAACAATGAGCGGTGGCGTTGCCTCTGGATGAATAGGACCCCGTGGTGTGGTGGAGGGTTGGATGAACAGTAGATGGTGGAGGGGTGCCCGTGGAGGGGTGGATGAACAGGACCCCGTGGTGTGGAGGGCTAGATGAACAGTAGACGGTGGAGGGGTGGTTGAACAGGACCCCGTGGTGTGGAGGGCTGGATGAACAGTAGATGGTGGAGGGGTGGTTGAACATGACCCCGTGGTGTGGAGGGCTGGATGAACAGTAGATGGTGGAGGGGTGGTTGAACAGTAGCCGGTGGAGTAGCGCGCGGTGGAGGCTGGATGAACAGGAGCCCATGGAGGCTGGATGAACAGGAGCCCATGGAGGCTGGATGAACAGGAGCCCGTGGAGGCTGGAGGAGGTCGACGGTGGAGATGAACAGTATCCCGTGGAGTCCCATTTTGCGGCACGCCACACCCATCCCGATGCACAGGACCCCCATTTCGACCGTAGCGCTCCAACACAAGTCCGTTTCCTCCGTTTTGCGGTACGCCACACCCCTCCCGATCAACAGGACCCCCGTTTCGACCGTAGGAGGTCCGTTTCCTCCGTTTTGCGGTACGCCAGACCCCTCCCGATGAACAGGATCCTGTTTCGAACGTGGCCGGTCGAACACAAGGCCGTTTCCTCCGTTCTGCGGTACGCCAGGCCTCGTTTCCATCGCCTGTTCCGTCCAAGCCCTCCCGATGAACACGACGCATTCCGTTGCCTCCCCATGAACACGACGCATTCCGTTGCCTCCCCATGAACACGACACATTCCGTTGCCTCCCCATGAACACGACGATGACGCTATTTCTCCGTTCCGACCCAGCCATGTACACGAGACCTCGCCGTACGTATGCGCGAGTAGGTGTTCGAGACCCCGCCCGTATGTACACATACGTGGCCGTATTTTCTTTCTTGCACCCTGGCCCCTGTACGTACGTGTAAATGCTACGTGCGCGCCTCTACTATGACACGTGCACGCCTCTACTACGATACGTGCGCGCCTCTACATCGACCAGTATGTACGTACACGTTCGCGACCAGAATGACAACGCTACGTACGCTTCGACCAGGTGGGTCTCGACTATCAGGCACTTCCTTGCCTGCGAAGATGTAGCTGGTCGGTCCCAGCAGTCAGGGGGCGAATTGTTTTTTTGCCCGGACGCACTTCCTTGCGTGCGAAGATGTAGCTGGTGGGTCCTAGCAGTCAGGGGGAAACATTTTTTTTCACGAAATACGGTGGCCCGTCCGGTGGGTCCCGCTGTCAGGTGGAGGAATAATTATTTTGCACGTAATAAGGAGGCACTTCCTTGCTGCGGCCGTGGACCCAGCTGTCAGCCTCTCCATGTGTAGTCCACGTCCGATGGAAGCCGTTCCTTAACCATGTTGACCATGCCACGCCGAGAGCACCAGGGCGGTGGACGACAGGAGGCCTAGGAAGGGGACGACGCGGAGCCGAGGAAGACGCGGCATTGGATGCCCACGCGTAGAGGAGTACGAGGGTTCACTAGTTCGTTGCGGTGTGAGGCTGCCGTCGCCGCAGAATAACAGGGGGTGTGGGTGAGTAGAGCGAAGGCCTGGCCAGCGGTGGGAGTAGTAGGGGGCGGTGAGGCCTCCGCTGCATCGCAGCCAGCCACGGGAGGCAGGAGCACGAGGCACGATTGGCGCTGGTTTGGGCGGCAGGAGCAAGAAGACCAGAGGTTGAAGAAGCACTACGGCCGTTGGATGGACATCGTACGGTCACTGGAGCTAGAATCATGCATATTGACTAAGTTCACAAAGCCCTCCATCCCCGTCAACTTAGTAGGCCCACAAGTCATCCTCCCACCAAGGTGGGTCCCAGCTAGCAGGGGGTATTCATTTTTTTGAGCATAATAAGGAGGCACTTCCTTGCGTGCGAAGATATAGCTGGTGGGTCCGAGCTGTCAGTGGCGGTAACGTTTTTTTCGCGAAATACAAAGGCCCTTTCGGTGGGTCCCTGATGTCAGGGGAGGAATCATTATTTTGCGCGTAATAAGGAGGCATTTCCTTACATGCGGCCGTGGACCCAACTGTCGGCCTCTCCACGTACATTCCACTTCAAATGCCTGTCGGTCGTTGACCATGTTGACCAGGCCGCGCCGAGAGCACCAGGGTGGTGGACGACGGCGAGGCCTAGGAAGGGAACGACACAGAGGCAGGGAAGACTCGGCAGTTTTTTCCCACGCGGAGGGGAGTACGACTGTACGAGGGTTTACTGGTTCGTCTGCCGTCGCTGGAGAATAACAGCAGGTGTGGGTGAGTAGAGGGATGGCTAGGCCAGCGATGGGAGTACGGTGGGGCGGTGAGGCCTGCGCGGCAGCAGAGCTGGCCGCGGGGAGGAGGGAGCAGGCAGTCCCGCCGGCCCCTATTTGAGCGGCTGGAGCAGGAAGAGTAGAGATTGAAGAAGCACGATGGCCGTTGGATGGCCATCCAACAGTCACTGCTTGTGCGTCAACCTTTTTTTAGGAAAGCCTCAAATCTGTGGAAAACAGCATACATCCCATCTGCCATTATTTCTAATAATTTACAGCGCATTTGCTAATTATTAAGGTTTTTTGGAGCCCATATTCTTTTTGTTAGCATTACAGCCCATATTGTGGCCATGGTTAAAAAATTATACGAAATTCTACATATTTCGGTGCGGTCTGAACTGTTTTTAATCCCGAAATTTCGACTCACATTCAAACTGATTTTAAAAATAAATGTATATCAATATAAATCCAACAAATTCTCCACGCATAAAAATTAATGTAATTTAAAATCTTGAAATGAAGAATAGATATTTGAAACTAATTCCCGGTTTGATGTGTTTTAAAAATGTACAACCCATTTCTCATTACTGATGGGCTATTTTCTCCGCCAGCCGAATGAAAGCTCTCCTCGTCTTGAAAGATTTGCAGCCCAACAGGCCGGACAAAGCGACTTACTTGGCAAATCACAAAAAAACTGGGCTATGGCCGTGGACCCAGCTGTCAGCCTCTCCACGTACAGTACTCTTCTGATGGAATGTCGTTGACCACGTTGACCCCGCCGTGCCAAGAGCACCAAGGCGGTGGACGACGGCGAGGCCTAGGAAGGGGACGACGCGGAGCCGGGGAAGACGCGGCAGTGGATGCCCATGCGGAGAGGAGTATGAGGGTTCACTGGTTCGGCTGCGGTGTGAGGTTGCCGTCACCGCAGGGCCTGGCTAGCGGTGGGAGTAGTAGGGGGTGATGAGGCCTCATCTGCAGCACAGCCGGCCACTGGAGGCAGGAGCAGGCGGTCTCCCCGGCGCTGGTTTGGGCGGCTGGTGCAAGAAGAGCAGCGATTGAAGAAGCAACATGACCGTTCGATTCAAATCCAATAGTTACTGCTGCTAGAATCGTTTGTTGACTAAGTTGACAAGCCCTGCGTACGCGTCAACTTAGTAGGCCCACATGTCAGCCTCCCAACCGGTGCGCCCCGTATGTTAGTGGGAGGAATCATTTTTTTCACGTAATAAGGAGGCAGTTGATTGCGTGCGGCCAGGCCAGCGGAGGGAGTAGGGTGGGCCGGGGAAGCCTGCGCGGCATCACAGCGGGCCACAAGAGGAGGGAGCAGGCAGTCCCGCCGACGCTAGTTTAGGCGGCTGGAGCAGGAAGATCAGAGATTGAAGAAGCACGTCGGCCGTTGGATGGACATCCAACACTAACTGCTGCTAGAATCGCGTGTTCACTGACAAAGCCTTGCGTAAACAAGTCAGCCTCGAAATCTGTGGCGTGTACAGCCCATTTGCTATTATTTTTATAATTTTTACTCATTTTCTAATTCATATGGAATTTATTGCAGCCCATTTTCCATTTTTAGAATTGCTGGCCATTTTCTGGTCAGTACCAGGGTCAAAAACTTAACTAAATATGTGGGAAATTTTGAAAATTCGCAAATTTTTGCTGGGGAACGAAATATTCTTAATCCAAAAATTAATAGCCATACTAAAACAAATTTAAAAATATTAGTACTATGTCATGTTAAATCCAATGAAATACATATAAGATATCAGTGAAGAACAAAAACAAAAAAAGAAACTTATATCCCATTTGCTATAATTTTTTTGGAATTTTCAACCCCTTTTGATATTACTTTTAACAGACATTGACCCATACTCTTAAGCCAGGTCGGAATGCATCCCTCCCCGTCTTGAAAGATTTGCAGCCCAGTAATTCGGAGAAAACAAATATGCCTAGCTTGGGTATTCTTCAAAAAGAAATACTGGGCTACCTATTTTCCCAAAGAACTGGTGCATGAGCATTTAGCTTTATTTATTTATTTACTTATTTATGTTTAGGGGACCATGAGCATGTACCTAGGCCGAATTCATGTGAGAGCCTCCTTTCCAGTTAATTATGGGCTTCTCTATTGGGCCTTCATCAGTGGGCTGCATGTTATCAACAAGTGGAAAATGTGTTCCGAGTTTCAAAAAAAATGTGTTCCGTATGATAAATAGTATGCGCTACGTACGGTACGGGGCACTAAAGGATCGAACCATGCAACGACATCCAAAACATTGTGTTTGTCGTTCTAACAACACATTTATTCAACCAACATATGAAATATACTACTGATTGTACATTCAAAACAGCAGCAGCAGCAACCAGGGCTGGGGGTGCAACAGAAGCAGTAAGCAGGCCAGAAGAGTGAAGACGCAACTCTCTCTTCCAAACCAAACATCAGCCATCATTACAAAAGGGCTACCAAAAAAGAACAAGTATATGCATCAAACTAAATAAAGATCCTACTACACCAAGTGTACGCATCTAACTAACTGACTCAGTTAGACATTACTATTTATTAAGCTGTGGAGATTGGCTGACGGCTTGAACCAGATGGGTGCCTGACGGGGGAAACTCCAGCCAGCAGGTCAAAGTATGATACTTGTGACCCTCTCTCCTACTTTGGGTTGCAGAGCGTGGCGGCACATATCAGGGTATGGTGCATGCAGAGACGCATGGTATGCTGTGTACACACAGTTTTGCCCGATGAATGAAACCGCGCTGCCATCATGATCCTTGCCGTCGGTTATCTCCTGGTTAATTGGATAATTTAGTCCGACAAACAAAGAGCGTGTACCAAGGCTACTTACCAGCCTCCAGTCAAAAATTCCTGAAGGCCCAGAGAAGCTGGGATCCTACTCAAAGACCTTGCAGTGACTGTGATTGTATTCCGCGAAACAACATGTCCGGTACGTGCAGACGATCATCAATCTTTCGCCGTCGTCTGATCGAGCCAGGAACCACCTGCAACTGCCATGCCGCTTTTCTTTGAAAGGTTCTGGGATTAGGAAGGTAGGGACACCAGGCCGCCTACAACATCATATCAAGTTGGAGTCAAATAAAAAAGGGCTCTTCGTTTAGTCAATCTTAAGAACAACATGTTATGAGCATGAATATTTTTTCAGCAAATGTTGATAGTAATATAAGAAAGCCATCATGATATCATAGGAAAGTAACATACTGCTGTAACAGCCGTTTGTAGCGATGACTGGAGTAGGTCAGCAATACGTCCAACCATAGAAGGAGTCGACAGCGTAAATGAAGCCCTTGTGTTCAATGGCATCAGAGAACCATGGAGGATGTATGATCCTGCGATGGACGTGCAGATTTATCCACTTATCGCAGTGACCTGTCAGATAGGCCAGACCGCGGTTGAAGAACGCAATTAGCCTGAAGTCTTTATAATTTGCAGATCTTGTGGGCACTTGGTAGATTACAACCTTGAGCAAATCAAACTTGGTATCATGTTGGCTACTGTAAGATTCCGAGTATTCTGGGCCGCGGTGCCAAAGCAGTGCAGTGTTAATCGAAGGAAGGGGGATCAATCGCCGGGTGTAGACCTCCATGAGCATCCAACTGCCGCGACCGTCGACGAGCACCATCCAAGACGTGTTCATGCCGACCTAGTACATACCGTTAATGTAGTTGAGGCTGATGGGGATTGGATCGCAGTCAAGGGGGTTGATGCTCGCCACCCTACGATCGTTATGCTGCGTGACACACCATTTCTGAAGATCAAGCGGCATCAGCAAGCAAGGAGCTGGCTTAAAAAGCTCCGGCCAGAGGGCTTTGAGTAAATGGTATAGCCCCGACAAGCACGCGGCGAGCGGCATGGTACTGAGATTGTCCACACGCGAAACAATGAGCTTGATTACCTCTGTGGGGAGCAAATTCCAGCCACGCTTTCAGCGGACGCTGCTCGGTTCTGCCGTTGTTAGTGCTTGGGTTTCGGACGAGGGGGGGAGGCGCCTTAGCGGGGATGGAAGATTGGACGAGATTATGTGCGGACAGAGATGGAGAAGCGAATATGTGCTGCGGGAAGTGGACAGGTGATGATGACTACATCACGCCACTTGACTTACGAGACACATACCAGCAGCGTAGGGTCATGTCGATGCCAGACAACTTGCTTGAGTGATCACAGTACTGGTACTCCCTACAATGCTATGCCCTAACTTGCTTGAGTAGAGTAGTAGAGTAGGACTCTGCTCTACTACTAGCACCAGAGGAGTAGTATATTCTAATCTAAAATAGTTACAAACTTCAATGCCCGAGCGTGGAACGACTACGAACCGTTCTCAAAGACCGTGTCTACATGGTGTTTGGACATGGGCGACAACCTCAACGCCAACGGTGCAGCTCCCGTTGCATCGTATGTGTTTCTGTCCTTCCTGTTCGAAATCGTGGTAAAATTCATGTTTCTACTCTGTATCCTACTACTATGCAAGTCCACATGATTAGTTGCGAACGACGACTTCTTCCCCGACCTCGGCAACCTCATCCTCGATGACATGGGCGACAACGTCAACGCCGGCAACCAGTGAGATACAGGGTGTAGGAAGCGGTTTGGGAATTTGCATGCCTTTCCAACCAGTGAGATACCCCGTACAAAGTACGACAGAGAAATAACCACAGATAAGGAAGCTAAAAGTAAACAATCAAACGAGCATTTTTGCATTAAATCGTTTCACAAGCTTGACTAGTGTTGTTTTTCTACTTTTACAAAAACCGCATCGTAATGTTAGTACTCCCTCCGTCTAGGTGTATAAGTCTTCCCTCCTTCTTGGTCACGGTGCACAACCGAAGATGACTTATTGACCTGGACGGAGGGAGTAGCACAGTCTGCAAGCATATATTGAGAGAGACGTGTAGTGCGATAGTGGAAAACAATTACTCGTATATGAGACCAGGTCTCACGGTTAGCAGGTGAGACCCGTCCTGATGGATGACACGTGGCTTTTAAGTGGGGGGTGGGGGATGCTTTGTGATTTGTGAATGCCACGTGTCATCCATCAGGATGGGTCTCGCATGAGACCTGGTCTCATATAATTCTTTTCCTGCGATAGTATATAGTAAAGTTTGTGCTATATGCACGTACTTGCAAAATGTGTACGAATACACAAGGTTTCCAATCTTTCCCTTTTACATACTTAATTAAGGACGCTAAAAATTCCTGAACGTTCGGGATTGATCATTTGCATCCCAAAACTAATGAGATCGCCTTACGAAACAAAAATTATACTCCTCCTAAAAGCCACGGCGCTCGCAGGAGCGCTTGCGGCGCGCCACGAGTGCCCTGGTGCGCGGCCGTTTCCCAGCGTGCCGACACAACGCCTCTTCCTCAGCCTCGCAACTCGCGAGGTGCTGATTAGCAGCTTGCCGGCGGGCGAGCGCGATCTCACCGGTGTGGTGATCCGGCGCAAACAGGTACTCCTCCTCGCTGGAAGCGTGCACCCGGTCCACGTACCGCCAAGCGTAGATGAGGCGCTTGGGCCCGACTGCACTCAGGGCGTCGGCACGGGCGTCCTCCGCCACCCTCACGGCCCTCGCACGAGCCTTCCGCCAAAGAGCCAATTGCCTGACCCTCTCGGACGCGACATAGGCCTCCCAGGCAGCTTGTTCCACGGTGCGCTTCTCTTCCTCCGCCTTCTTCTCCGCCTCTATTTGGCGCGCTCTGCTGGAGGCAAAGCCTCCCACAAGGTGACATCCATTTCTTTCCAAAGCTCCTCAAGGCTGGGGGGCTCGGCGGGCGGCGCGGCGTTCTCCTCGTAGCAGGGAGCCGACATGTCCTCCGGCGCGCGTGCTGGCAAGATTGGGAACGCCGACGCGTCCACCTCGAGGCGTCGCGGTGAGGAGAGGAACCCCAACGCGTCCTCCTCGACTAGTGGCGGCGAGGAACAGAACGGTGACATGTCGTGCAGCGGCGAGGAGCGGAACACCGACGCGTCCTCCTCGACTAGTGGCGGCGAGGAACGGAACGACGATGCATGACCGTCCGCGCAGTGCAGCGAGGGGCTCCTATGGCTTGGGAGGGGCGATGCCATGGTGGTTGACGTGAGAGGGAGGGGGAGGAGATAGCGATGAACGTGAACGTGAGGGGGAGGAGATAGCGATGTCGTGGGAGGCGCAGTATTTATAGCGAGCAATGGCACACCTACGTAAGATATGGACTAAGCTGCACTGACTTAACTGCCGGTCCAGTTGCGTCACTGACATGTGGGCCAGACCCCTATTGGGCCCATATGTCAGTGACCGAATGCACCTGCAGTTAGGTAACAGCTACGTGGGCATATTTGTTGGAGTAAATTACGGGGTAGCGAAGGGGTGGAAATATTGCTGGTCACAACAGATTGGACGAGCGTGGGGGGAGGAGAGTCATGCATGTAGATTTTTTCACACGGGGTGGAGTGGTGGGACCGCCGGAGGGAGAAGGAGAGTTCGGCAGGCATATTGTTTCCACACATGGAGAGGAAAAAATCTGGAGACGAACGGGCTTCCTGCAGGTATGGGGAACGGTGCATAATAAGTCATCTTGCATGCCGGGCTAGATATAGTCTCAAGTCATTAAAAACAAACACGCCCCACACATGTTCATATTTCAAGGTGCACTAAATTATTGCATGCGATGATTAAGGCTGGCCATAATGGTGGTATCTTAGCTAGTATCATGCACACGGGAATAGCAAACATGCTGATGTGGCAAATAATTAAAGAAGAGAGGGGGGTTAGAGTAACTAGAGTTCATGCATGCATTGGTAAACACATTTTTTGTGGAGAACGATAGCACTAGTTGAGTACTTTTGCAGACTTCAAAAACTATTCCACAATGTGTCAACATTCACAATGTCAAATCAATATTTTTACACTCATTATAAAACGTAGTTCTTATACTCCCTCCTTCCATCTATATAGGGCCTAATGCGTTTTTCGAGGCTAACTTTGACCAAATGTTAGAGTAATAATATATGACATGCAACTTACACAAAGCACATCATCAAATTCGTATGTGAAAGGAGCTTTCAATGATATAATTTCCACATTATGCATGTCATGTAGTATTAATTTTATCAATAGTCAAAGGCGGTCTTGAAAAACGCATTAGGCCCTATATAGATGGAAGGAGGGAGTACTCATTATAATCAGTACTCCCTCCGTCTAGGTGAGCAAGTCATCTTAGATTGTGCACTGTGACCAAGGAGGAGGGGAAAATGAGAGATCTTAATGTTTATTTGCTAATTAATAGCAGTGCATGCAATGAACTAACCACTGCATGTCGTGTTTGGTAGTATCAAGTCATTAAAAGCATGCACACTCACATCTCCTATTGGTTGATATGTCAAGAAACAAGAAACGAGGTAGAAGTTAATGCACCGCGCCTAAGTGTTTTGGTAGTATTGTAGATATTGATATTTTTAGTATAAATTTGGTCGTGGGATTTCATTAATGCCTGTCAAAGCGTTGACAGGTCTGCTATGCGTGACCTGAAGATGAAAGCGTTGAGCATCTCGAAGTTGATCAACAATCTTCAATTGTCAAAGATTAGCCGTTCGGCCAATAAGGTGGCACACTTAATCGCTAAGTATAGCTTTGACAATAGATTAGATGGTATTCTTGTAAATAACATACCACCCTGTGTGGTGAATATTGTATCGAATGAGTGTACTGGTGTGGCTGGTTAATTAATATAAGGTGGTGTTCAAAAAAAGTATAAATTTGGTCAAACACTTTGCAAATGGTTGATGGGAGTAAAAAGGACCAGAGGGAGTATCATGCATGTGGAGTAGGCAAAAAATTGCTTGTCTAAAAAAAGGCAAAAAATATTGCTCATTTATAGCCGGTCGAAGTCTCAAAGGGCGCGACCGCGCGAGGGAGGCGAAGGTCGTGGGAGGCGCGACGTTTGATGGAATTAAGTGAAGTTACATCCACGCGCCGGCATGGCGTGCGAACAGGAAAAAGCTATACCGTCAGGCCTACGATATGGGTCTAGTAGACATGACATCTAGTGGGTCCCGCATAGTTCTTGAGAACTCTTTGGGGGCATGCAGCCGTTTATCCACCGGGCAAGCCAGCAACCCCACGCCGTTCGCACGCCCTACTCGTCCCCGTCTTCTACCTTACAACAGTTCGCTCCCAATCGTCCCGTCCTTTCACATTAGTTTGCTCCCAATTTTTTTGTGTGGGGTACAATAGTTCAACTTCTCCTAACCTCCTCCAAAATCCATGGCCTCCCAAATCTCCATGGTCGCCGCTGAGTACCAGGTTAGAGCCATCACCGGCGATCAGTTCATCGTCATCTACACACGTGGATCCGAGACGGTGAAAGCATGGCTTGCTCACTTCCTACGCATGTTTAACAGTTCAACGGATGAGTGGGTCGCTGGGCTAGATGTTGAGTACACCACAGTCCTGGGACGAGAGAAGGATCTAAAGGACGAAGAGAGGAAGAAGCCCGCCGTGATCCAGGTTTGCGTACATAACGTTTGCTTGGTCTACCACATATGCCATGCCGACGTTGAGTGCCAGGATTTTAATAACTTCCTCAAGGACAAAAGAGTGAAATTCGTTACTGTAGGCTTTAAGAACGATAGTGACATCCTGCGTCGGATAGGTCTCGTTGTAGGCCAGCCCTTCGATCTCCAGAAGGCAAGCCTGGTGTCCTCCTCTCAACCTTCAATGCTGACCCTGGCAGCAGCCATGATTGATCCTTCGTACGCTAAACTTAAGAAACCTCATCACGAGTTTCATCATGCATGGGAGTCGAAGACATTAGATGAAGATCACATCCTCTACGCAGCAATGGATGCCTACCTTTGTTTAAATATCTACAAGGGCTGGATGAAGAAGCAGAGCCCAGTGTCCGGTTCAAGCAAAGAAGCGTCAGTGAAGAGGAAGAGGAAGAGGAAGAGGAAGAGGAAGAGGAAGAGGGACGAGGACGTGGACTCGGACTCCAAGTAGGTGACAGTGTCGTCGCTCATGCTAGTTCTACTGCAGTGTCAAGCGGACTAGTTGCTTATTAGTTTATTTTCAAGGGTGTGTTGTGCTGAGGCCCCAGCAGAACTATGGGGCTGTTTGGATTGTGACTATCTTTGCCATATGTTGCCACATGATTTTTGCCACATTTTTCACACTTGCCTTACTTGAGTTGCTCAAATTGTTAGCCATACTTTGGCTTGCCTAAGGGAATCTTGCCACACTTTTTGTGTCTATGACATGTGGGGTTCACTGCTCATAAAAAATTCCTTGTCTCAAATGTGGCTAGAACCAAACACCTACCTAACTTGGTCAAACTTGCCTAAGGTTAGGTGTGGCAAAGTGTGGCAATGTGTGGCTAGGAACCAAACAGCCCCTATGTTTATGTTCTTTCTCGTTATTTGAACTCTTTAGTACGTACTACAGTAGTACTAGTACAATGTCTTACTACTGTTCTTCTTACAGTTGGTACTACTGCTCGTATCTTCGTGTTCCTACTGTACTTAATACGTTCGTACTAGTAGTATAATTTGGGTCAGTCGATTTGTGAAAGAAGTTCGACGGAGCGAAGGAAGAAGACGGCAGAAGAGGTGGAAGAGGCCCTTCTAGCCATCCATGTTGCATCAAACGGCTCACATGAGTCGACTGACCCAAATTGCTCCTTCAGATTGCAGGATCCACGTGGCATTCAAGGTCTCAAAGGTAGATTCCGCGCCCGCACCCGGTTTGCGGGCTCGACGCGCGCGCGACCGGCTTCCGCCGCGACAGTCACCATGCGCGCCTCCTCCGCACAGGCGGAGATGGCAATGACACGCTAGTTCCTCCTCGCCGGCGTGCTGGAGCACGCACTCGTCCTCCTCTTCGTACGCTGCATGCATAGACGCGGCTCCACCAGCTGCTCGCGTGCTTGGCAGCGCGGCGACATCGCGAGGAGGGACTGCAGATGACGTGAGCGGGCGAGCCTTCGGCTTCATGGCACAGGGATGGCGGTGACACGGCGGTGATGGGAGAGAAATTGTTGTCCGAAGCAGGCGGGCGCTGGCATGCGCAACGGCGGCGGCGGCATATTGATGAGTGTGCGTGTGGGAGCTTACTTTAGTTTTATATATAAGGTTGGTCAAATTTAAAACAAAACCTTACTAGTACATGTAAACATTAGACTTAGGAAACACTTTTATTAGTTACTAGCTTATGTTCTTGCCCATTGTGACCAGCCTTAGTACCACGACCACGATACGGAATCCTGTGCAAGCGCGTGAACCGCGGCCGCGCGGTCGATCGAACAGTGCGTCACCGTGTCGCGCTCGAAGGACATCCACCGAACCTTTTTGTGTGTGTGAAAACAATCCTCAAATATTACTCAACTTTTTTTCCTGTGAAAGTTCTTGATGCTGCAATATTTCCATATATTTGAATTTAGCTCCAGTTCGTGTTTATTTGGATTTGGACGTTTTAGGTGCGCCCTAGTTTTTTTAATACTGATTTTGTGTGTGTGACTGAGAGAGAACGTGTGTATGTGTCCATATGTGTGTTGTGGCGGAAGGGCAATGTGGAGACGGTGTGCGTGTGATACAGACATAGAGAGGTGTGAATGTGCAAATGATCGTGCATGAGTGAGACATAGACATATGCGATATGTTGTGTATACATGAGAGAACGGTCTTCTAGTTTACTTGTGTGTGTGTGTGATAGAGAGAGAGGGAGAGAGAGACACAGAGAGAGGAGCATCCGTAACACAACAACCATCTCTCTCGATTCGTCTGTCCCTCGCACGGTCGCATGCAACACATGCATCAACGCGCACATTTTGACACCCTCACCTAGCCCCTGCCCACCTCAAGGCCCGCACAATCTCTTCGTGAATACCCATTTCACTCCTTAGGTTTGTTTTCTCTCAATATCTGACACACACACACGCGCGCGCGCGCGCACACACACACACACACAGAGAGAGACACGCAGCACAACACACACACACACTTCCCCGAGCACACAATTCATCCCCATCCAAGGTTATACGGCAACCACTCTCGCTTGTGCTTCTTTGCACCCCAACATGCACAACACCTCAATCTTCAAAGAGGGCAACGAGCAGATCGAAGACAGCGACCACACCGCGCTAGAGAATGCGGGGTCATTTGGAAGCAGGGTGATGTGACGACGACTGACTGACTCCTCCCCCCACCCTCTCTCTCTTGCACAAAATTACCAATCCCTCTCTCCCCCGCACAAAATTGTCAATCCCTCAACCCACAAGATCCTTCCCCTCTCGTCCATGTTTTTCCTGCTCTCTCATCAAACATGTTGTCTCTTCTCCTTCCACGTATACAGAATCCAGATGCACACACATCTCATGTATATTACTACATGTATGCATCTTTCTCACAGACCTAACTTCTTCCTCTCTCTTTCTTTCTCTCTCTCTCTCTCTCTCTTTGTCTCGTTAGGTTTGTCTCCTACTCTCTCGTCCACATACATACAATCTTTCCCGCCCTATCTGCTCCATCTTCAAAAGCTCTCTCTGCACGTTTCATTCACACATTGGGATATGTCAAAATGTTGCTTCTATAATGGCTGATGTAGAGTTATGGTTGTTCTTGTTGCATCCTACAAAGTAATAACTATGAAATGCATTTAGATTCTCATTTGACTGGGATTATGTGAGTTTGAGAATGTTGTGAAGTACTATAGACCTTGTATACATCTTGGGATTCGACAATGATTGTAACTATTGAATTGTATAGACCATTACATTCGAAGTCAATAGCCTAATATATTTATTTCACAATTTCAACAAATGATTAGTTCACTACAGACTAAGAAAACAAATGTGTACTCCCTCCGTTTTTATTTAAGTCCGCGTATTAGCATTGGTCAAAGTCAAGTTTTGTAAACTCTCAGAAAGCTTATAACAAAAAATATTAACATATACAATAACAAATAAATACCATTAGATTCATTATTGAATGTACTTTCACATCATACATATTTGTTATGGTAAATTTTTATATTTTTCTATAAACTTGGTCAAACTTTAGGAAGTTTGACTTCTGTCAAACCTAATATGCAGAGTTTACTACTACTACTCGCTAGTTGGTTAGCCGAATCACTTAACACGCCACACGAGGAGTCCAGTGTCACAAAATTTTGAGGTTGGCGGGAAAATCTCCCGCGACCCTGATTCGAGCAGTGGGAAGTTACCATCATAGCTTTCGGAACAGGCCTACGGATGACGCTTGGTAGGGGGCTGTTTTCGTAACTTCAGGTTCACCCTACCCAGCCAACCCCACCCCGGCACCCAGAGTAGTATACCTGAATACTCCCCAATTTCTATCCCCACCGCAAAATAGACTTCTCCACAGCACCACAGCCTTCATGCTCCTCCCCTTTACATCAGCGCACTTGTCCACTGCAGCACATCTGCCTAATCAACGACCTCGTACGCCGCACTGGAGCCGGTCCACCGTCGTCGTCGTACACGGAGCCTCTTCCCCGACATCGTCTTCCACAGTCTCGTATCTGCTTCCCAAAAGCCGACGCCAAGCGCAGAAGTACCACTGTCGTGGACAATGAACTGACTCCCGTTGCCAACCATGACTCAGAGAGGCCGCCGCGACCATCGTTCTCCTCCTCGATTGGTACTGTGTGTATTGAATCACTTAGCAGTACATGTGCAGTTCCAATTTTGTTCATACCAACCCTTCAAATTTCCTGGGTGCTATTGTTCCTGTAAAAGTAATTGGTTATAGCCTCCATTGTCCAACAGAATATCAGCTTGTAATTGTGCGTCGCTCCTGTATCGCGCTGTGCTTGGGTAGGTTTTTCATCTGCAACCAGTAGTGTGGCAAATGATGGAAAGGTTTTTAGAACTAGCAAAATGCCCATGCATTGCACGCATCAAGATGCATTTGTATGAGTAGTTTATCTTGTTGGAGATGCTCTAACATGGCAGACGAGTGCTTTAATGTTGCCCACAAGATGCGCGAGTATTACTAGTAGTATATTTTTCTTGCCATGTTGAGATTTTAAAACCACGAGTGCGAACATGCAGAGGAGCAATGAAGATCAAACACAGGATATTCGGGACATCTTCAAGGAGCATGGCAAGTTAAAGAGGAGCTGCACCGAACCTGTAAAACGAGCTTTGGTAAGTAACACCCTTTCAATTACTTTCGTCTAGCCTCGTGTTCTTCGATGTGTATATGTTGTAGTTTCTGTTTCTCTTAAGCATGGTGTTCTTTGATGTGTAATAAGAAGAGTCTTAATCGTCCTAATGCTTTCGTTTTTAGCTTGATGTAGGAAGTGGGTGTTCTCACCTTGTAGTCTGTTTTTATTTATTTATTTATTCCTTTTGAATTCACTTCTCCAAGTTCTGTTTATCTGGCTTCTACTAAATGGATCTAGGTTGCTCTGAGTATTGATCTAAAAGAGAAGTAACTTCATGTCAGGATGCAGTTCCTGCGAGGAGGGAATTATGGTCAACCTCGAGATCATGTTTCCAAAATGAGGCTGGATTACACACAAGGTGCCAGTTCCCTAATGATGCTGGATTAGACACAAGGTGCAAATTCCCAGATGATGTTGGATTACACACAAGCCAGGTGGAGTCGTCAGGTGTTCGTGTCCTCGTGGCATTAGTAAAGGCTGAAAGAAAGCGTGCAGTAGCCCTTGAGAATGTAGCTGAGTTCCTGAAGAAGCGAAAAGAGCAATCAGATGCTCTCTTCACCCAAGCCAAGGAAGAGATGGAAGAAGCCAGAAATAAGCTAGCAGAGGCAGAGCAGGCTAGGCGTCTCCTGCTATCTAAAACTGTTGTCAATACAAAATTTCCTTCATAATAGCTAGGTTCAAATGTTTATCCAGTCAGCATGCCTGTTGTGATGTCCGTGCATCTACTGATGTGGCACAAAATGTTTTTTTGGGTCATGTAATAACAACAATTACTTTCCAAACAATAACAGACGAAGCATTGGACATGGTATAGTTCATGCGCAAGCCCGACATTCCAAGTTCAACTTCCACATCAAACTCATGTTCACAGATATCTGCACATTCATACATAATGTCCACAACCATGATTCACTTTAAAGCAAAAAAAATGTGAGGAGAGTTATAAATAAAGAAAATCATCTACTAGTTCCTGCTACCAATGCGAGCACAACAAGTCAAGACCATGCGTAAATTAATTATATTGTAGTCATTTTTTGTGTTCTAAAATGCCTGCCGGCTCGCGGAAGGACGTGTTGCCGGCACACGCGCGGATTCAATGAAGGCAGGCGGGGTAGTCTTAAGCTGGTTGCATGCGGCGAGGAGGCGTGCTCAGCCGGGCCTGCAGCGAGTGCGGCCCTCTTGGCCGGCGCGCCGGTTCAATGCCCGCGCTATGAGAGGTCGCGTCCGTGTCAGAGCAATCACTCCCTCCAGTCCTTTTTTGTTTGGGTATAACAAAATCTCGTTTTCCATTCCCATTTTAGTGGTAGGAGTTGTGCGTGTGTGTCTGTGTGTGAGAGAGAGGAGATGGTAGTCGGGGTTGTCTGATCGGTAAACAAATGAATAATGTCAGTCTGGGATGGAGACAAAAAGGAGACCGCAACAAATGTTGTGTCTACAGGAGAGATAGAGAGAGTAATTTTAGTGGTATGAGTCATATGTAGAGACATATAGGGTGTGTGAGAGAATCCCATAGAGAGAAAGACAAAGTGAAAGACGAGTGGAGACTGTGTGTTTGGCGGTGAAAAAGAAAGCTTAGGTACCGAGTGATACCAGAGAACAGTAGAGACGTGAGAGATAATGAAAACCGTGTAATTTATAATGATAGGGAGAGTGTGACACTTCTCAAGGGAGACGTCGAGAGACCATGTTTGCGAGGATAGGAGCAACATGAAGTGAGCATGCGGGTGAGCTGGAGAAAAGAGAGTGATAGCTACCTGAAGGAGCATGCATGCGAGAGAGATGGGCATGAAAGGAGTGAACAAAAAAGGGATTCAAATATTTGAATTCGAGATGATGATACATGTAATCCATACTCGAACCAAAATTGATCTATCAAACATGCATACTCATATGAGTTCACGCACATCTATGTTATTTAATATGTAGATATTACTGATCCATACATTTTAGTAGAACATAATTTGGTTAAATTTTTTCGAATTCAACCTTAAGATTTCGAGATCGTTGTATTTGTAAATCATATTATACATATAAAGGAGCAGAATTCTTTGTTGTGCTTTTGAAAGTATATATATATAAAATGATGTATATAGAATGTAATTCCAATTGAAAATGGATCCCACCCAAAAAAATAGAATACAAACGGGATTCGAATTGAGTTGGCACGGTAAACGTGCACTCTGCAAAATTTGAACGAAGCGGGGAAAGTCGCAATAACCGCCCGAAACCAAAATCTGTGAGATGGAAATCACTACTGCCTATCCCTGCCACGCAAAGCCTATATGCTGGATTTCTATAGGTTTCGATAGGGGTAGGTTTGTAATTTCACCCAAACGTGACGTAACCGCCTCTCACCCGGATTCATACACGGTGGGCGCCAAAACACAGTGTGTCCTCGGCTGAAATCGACTCCCTCCCCGATTCATATTCATACACGGTGGGCGCCAAAAACAAACTCTCGTCAGCAAATATTCGGTGTATGCGAGATTACCGTCCTATCCCCAACCGACTAGTGTTGCTGTGATGTATAAGAAATTTGAAACGGGGGCTAAGTTTGTAAATTTCCTCACATTTGAGACAAGTGCGCCCTAAATACATGGTTCCCCCTTCCTCTCTACCTCCCTTTTCCCCATTCATACTCCGTGGGCGCCAAAACACCCTCTCCACCCCACCCTCCTCCGTCCGCCGCCGTCCGCCACCCCATCCACCGCCGTCCTCCTCCACCATGCCGGAGCTGATACCCCGACGCCGCCGTCCATTAAAAGAGATCGACCTCTCTCATCCATGGCTTCGGACCGGGATCCTTGCATCCCGTCCTCTCGCTTCATCCCCGCCGTCGTCCACCTTGCCGGCGCCCGCTCCTACGACCATCTCGTCCACCGCGCCCCGCCGCCACCGTCTACCCTCCAAGATCTGCTTCCACGCCGCTGACAGCCATCGCTACCGTAGCACCATCAAATTCTCAGCAGATGCATACACGGCGCCGCACCAGAGGCGGTACTCTTTCGTATCTGCTCAACTTATTTATCGCAGCAAGAAAATAGATCGCCACTGCTTTACTCTGATTTCTTGTCTTGGTTGCGAAGTTGCCTTTATCTGGTTTGCACCTTCAGATCCGCCATGGCACGCTCAATACCATACTCGCAATGCTTATGGTTTTCCCCTTTTATATTCCACACTATTAAATCACAGTAGACTAAATTTCAAAATTGGGTCAGTCGATTTTTCAGAGCTCGCCGGAGTTCGCCGGTGTGATCGAAGGGGCTCGGGTGGTTGTGGGGCCTTGCTGAACGAAGAAAACTCGACGCGGGTGGGGGTTGGGGTGGGGGTGGGGGGTGGGGGTGGCGGAGGAACACAGGCGGTGGGGGCCGGTGGTCCGGCCGGCGGCCCGTGCGGTGTTCTGTATGGGAAGAAATAGAGACGAGGAAGAAGAAGGGTTAGGAGACATAGGATCTTCATCCAACCGCCTGAAATGGTCGAGAGGCAGCTAGGAGTTGCATTCTTAATGCACTCTGGTTCATCATGTGTGGGCATTGCGCAACCAACATTTTATTATCCAAAATCTGCTTGCTCTTCTTTACCATGTTCCTCTTCCGTTCTTCTTTAATATGTACTCTCTCTGTTCCTAAATACAAGTCTTTGTATAGATTCCACCATGGACTACATATGGAGCAAAATGAGTGAATCTACACTCTAAAATGTACATGGATACATCTGTATGTGATCCATAGTGGAAATCTCTACCAAGACTTATATTTTGGAACGGAGGGAGTATGATAGTAGTACAATATGTTCCTTGTACTGAAGATGAGCAGGGACATTTGCAGTGTAGAGGTCTATACGGTCGGTTGTGATGGACACTCTGAGCCTCTTTGATTCGTAGGATCTTGTAAACACAGGAATAGGATTTGTAGTGGCCTGCCCACTTGAATCCTATAAGAATAACAAGGAAATGCGGGGAGCTGTGTCGCCTTTGAGAGTTACATTGATATTAACAGTACCACACCTTCACTTGAAGAGAGCTGGTATCCGAAGCCTTTCTAGCTGTACCGGTAATACTAGCACATATATTCCAGCAAGTTCCACTTTGCTGATTTTACTCTAATGCTTAAGGTTTTCCCGTTATATCTACACTATGATCTGTGTAGCTGCTTTGTGTCGCACTAGCAACAGTCCACTCTTGAAGCTAAACACTGCAATGACTTACAAAATTGGCACCAAGGCATTGAGTGCCATTCTGGATGCAATGAAACTCATACGCTCCCCACCTATTGATTCTTGTTCAGAATATCATCCTAATGACTATTCTAACCTCGAGGAGTCAAAGGCAGATGGCCTGTCCTGTTCACCCATCAAGGTGCCTGTTCTAATTTGGCAATGTTTTATTGATTGCGGGTATCTTGCATATGTTGTCTTGCATTTCTTCTACTTTGTTGCACCGCCATCTGCTTAGTTTACTCATCATATATGTCGAGATGCCATGCCCATCCATTATCAATACATATTCCATCTGTCATCATACCATGTTTTTCCACTCAAATGTTGTTCTTGTGCATTAGACATCAAAAAGGAAGAGGGTGATTGCCGAACCTGAAGGAGCACCAGCAAAGTCCTTGAAAAACGTGGTGGTGCCAGAGAAATCAGATAGCACCCCACTTATATTGGCTGTACAACCAGTGACACAAAACGTAGGACCGACTCCAGCAGACTGTACCCATACTTCACTGGCCACACCACTAGCCCCACCACACAGGACCTGCACTCCAGCAAAAGGTATACCGGTTTCATTTGCCATAGCACCAGCTGTACCACAGAAAAATCCCACTCCAGCAAAAAGTACAGCAAGTCCACCGGCCGAAGACCTATCCCAACTGCAGAGACGGCTAATTCCTGCAGATTGGAACCCCATTCCATTTATTCGCAGTTTAAAAGACAATGCTTTCAATGTTGTTAGGGACTACGTGCATATATTCCCATCATGGGAAGATTATTATGAAGACAAACACCATTTTCACATCTTCCTGTCCAACTTACGTGTAAGTGCTATTATTCATGGCTATTATTTTCCTGTTTTCTGCTGATTGAACACATCAATGATTTACATTACATTGTTGTAACTAGGCGAGGGTCAATCTGGATAGTCATGATGAGCAAAGCTTGCTTGTGCTTTTCAAGGAAGCATTGCAGCAGTATCGGTGTTACCTGAGGAAATCACACTTTGATGGCAAGTCTATAAACGAATTTCTGGTGAAGTCTCCTGTGCTAAATTTAGAAGACATTGAATGGAAAAACCTTGTTATGCACTGGTCTCATTCCCAGGATGAGGTACTGTTTATGAAATCACATGACAATTTGAACTTCTACTTTTCTGCATGTGCCTTACAGATCTTTTTTGCAGGAAATCTGCTCGAAGAAGAATTCCGGTTTGACAAGAACGACAGGATATCTCAAATATGCTGCCTGCTGCTTTGCTCTTGTTAGTACCTGTTGTCCTGTATCACTGTACTTGCATACATACCTGGTTCATTATGTGACAGCAGTATGCATGATAGCTTGCTTATCAATTGTTCGCTCCAAATTATCTGATCTGTACGAATGGTTACATTAGTGTAGAATATATCCAATGCCAATGTTTTTTTAGCTCTGCATTGTTCTTGTAAGTACATGTTGTCCTTTATCAGTGTACTTATAATGACATGTAGTTGTTCATGTACCATCACTCTACAGCTTATTTTCCTTTGCCCTCCATTTTCTACACATCAGATCTATATTTACTCTTACCATAAGGTTGGTACTGAAGAAGTTTAGCTGTGCATTTCTCTTGGCTGTACCTTTTGCCTGTATCGCTGCACTTACATTTATAGCTACTTGGTTATGTAGCATCACTCTTCATCTTATCTTAAATATTCTCCATTTTTTCGTATATTATCACATTTATATTTACTCTTAACAAAATGTAGAATAAAGGCAATGCTTTGGAAGAAGATTGTGTGGTAAACTTCTTGAATTGCCCCCCATCAGCATGGAAAAGGCCTTTATAGAGCCTGTCTTCACCAATAACGTAAGTTTGTCCATCTCAAGCCTTCAAACTTTGTTGTATATATTTGGTTAGGCATGACTGCAACAACTGTTTATTTTTGGTGTTTGCATCAAATTGCTTGTTTAAAGTTTATTATATCTAGTTCATAAACAAAAGTTCGTCCTTTCTCAATTTAAGTTTTCAGTTGTACAACCAAGTTCCTTCTTCATACCATGTAAATTAAACTATACAGAGCAAGTGATCTTATTTTGCACTGCATGTATGCTTCTGTTCTTCATCTGTAATCCAGTGGTGTGGTGAACCTACCCACTACAGCACAATGTCATATTCTGCAATGTCTTAACTATGAAAAATGTCATATCATTCTACTATTATTTAAACCGTCTCTTTATTTGCCAATCTGAAATGGTATAAATTGACAGCACACTAACCATTGATACTTATGAGTTCTTGATCTGTAATCTAGTGGTGTCGTGAAGCTGCCAACTCCTTCACAATGTCATTTCCTGCCATGTCTTGACCTGAACAATACCATATTGTGTTAATGCAAATTTAAACCGTGTCACTTTATTCGTCAGTAAGAAATGTGATGAATTGTCAGCACTGATACTTTTATGTGCAAAACCTGTCATCTGTCTTCTTGTTTATCTTTCAGACTGGGGAAGATATAAGTGTTGAACAAGCGCAGTCTCATCATCTTGCTCAGCTGCTTGCGCTGTAGCTCCCCAGTAGGGCTAACATTTCTTGAACTCTATTGAAGTGCTGTCGGTTTTGTATATTATTTTGTTGGCGTGTTTATTTGCACTGGTGGCTATCTTTGATGCCCAGTGTATGTAATCTGCTGTCTTCTTGTGCTTTATTATCATAGTGGCGAACTTTGATGCCCAATGGATGTAATATGCCGTAATTTCTTTATTGTATAGTATAGGTTTTTTTATTCACGATGCTACAGTTATTTTACTGTATATATATCCTGTCTTCGTAGTAAACCGGCCAAACCGTAAAATTACGGTACATAATCGGGCCGTCATGCAATCACGATGTAGGTTGGGCCTGAAACGTGCCGATCAGCTCACGGGCCGGCAACAGCCCGAAATGAACCCCGGCCCATGATTGTGCGAATCAAATCACGGGCTTTTAACAGGCCAAAAAATTGTCTCGGTCCTTGTTTGGCCCAATCAGATATCGGCTGCGAGCAGGCCGGATGCAAACCGGGCCGTAGTTAGGCCCAACTATATGACGGGCTTTTAACAGGCTGAAATTAATATAGGGCCAAAATGTTAAACAGGCCCTTAACATGCCAAAACTAATATCAGGCCGAATTACTAAGTGGGCCTTTAGCAAGTGGGCCCAAAAGCATAGTGTCCAGTTGACGGGCCGAATCTGATATGGGCCATAATTAGGCCCAAAACCTCTTAAAGGGCCGGACCTGATCTGGGCCGTAATTTGGCCCAGAACATGGTAGGCTTTTAATGGGCCGGATCTCATATGGGCCACTATTAGGCCCGGAGCGTGGCAGGCCATTAATAGACCGTATCAAATATGGGCCGGCATTTGGCCCAAAACATGGTAGCCAGTTAACGGGCCGGCCTACTAGGGTCCTCAAAATCTTGTGGGCCTACAGCTGGGTCGGCCCATTAATGTCGGCGAAATCTCGTGGGCCTTTAGCTGGGCCGGCCCATTATGATCCGCAAGAATTTTGTGGGCCTTTACCTGGGCCGGCCTATTATGGCACACAAAAATCTTGTGGGCCTGTACCTGGGCCGGCCCATTATGGCCCGCGAAATCTTGTGGGCCTTTAGCTAGGCCAGCCCATTATGGTCCGCAAAATCTCATGGGCCTTTAGCTGGGCCGGCCCATTATGGTCCGCAAAATCTTGTGGGCCTTTAGTTGGGCCGGCCCATTTAAACTTGTTGGGCCGTGCCACGTGTCAACGTATCATAGGCGCCTTCTGTCCAGTGAGTGGATGACATCTGTCCCGACGATGAGCCGACACGTGTTTCCTCTAGCCAATGATGATTTTACACGTGGAAAATCCCCATTGGTCGGGGCTGTTAACGGGTTATCGGATCGAAAACCCGACCCGATAGCTTAACGGTGTTCCGTTACGGTGGATGCCACGTGTCGGTCACCCTTCACGAAAGAACTTCTGTGACGCGTGATTTATCGTCATGGAAGTGGACACTTCCGTGATAATAATTTTGGTAATGTCATGGAACACTTCTACGGCAGCACAGGTATGACTATCTTGATTTTGTCATAAATTTGTCATGGATGTACATGCATGACAAAAAAGCGACCTACTGTGACAAACACGTATCATCACGGGAGTGTATTTTTTTTGTAGTGTAGTATTGGTCACACCTCCCCTGGCCATCCTGTAATTTTGGCCAAACATAGTGCCAAGGAAGAACGTGCTGCCATGGAAAAAGGCAAATTGAGCACCGACTTGTCAAGCTATGCCCATATCAGCGTTCAAGAACTCCACTCTGGTTTCTAAACCGTCTGCACTCAAACCGTGATTATGAAGCCGGTTTGGTGAACCTAATGAAGGAGCGCTATGAGGTATTTTCGTCACTTCCCATTTCGTAAATCCAATTTGTAAATATCAACTCAAGTTGCCCCAAGGGCCGGTTTATGATAACAATCATAAATCAGGACTTTGTAATATGTCAATCCTTGCATGCTGATCCTCCATATGTCAAGTGATCTTTGGAAACAAACCGGTACTTTATCATTGTATTCTTGTAGTTTTCATCAGTGTAGCCCCCAAGTGCTGGTTTATCTTTCCAAGGCAAATCGGGTCTTGAATCAATGCGTCAACTTTTGAACAGATGTACATTAGCCCCCAAGTGTTAAGGATAATGCTTGCATTGTACCTGAGACTTGTGAAAAATATGTTGATGATAGAGCAAATAGGCATTAGCCCCCAAGTACAAAGTGCATAACTTGTTATACGCTTGGTACTTCATAACCTATTTTGATGATATATCTCACCTTTGTAGGCTGAGCTGAGTAAAAAGGATGCCCAAACCGTGGATCTTCAAGAGAATGTTAAATCTCAGCAAGCAGAGGCTTCCAAAGCCAAAGAAGAGCTGGCCAATGCCCTAGCAGCTATGGAGAAACTGAAAGAAACATTTAACAAAGAGCGTGCAGACTGGGAGACAGAAAAGGCCGGTTTAACAAAGAAGGCCGAGGACGCAGAGGCAACCCTGAAGCCGGTGGTTGAAGAACTGACCGGCTTAAAGCGGTAGATTAACACCATGACTTCTGCTGTGTTTGGTAAGTACCCTCTCATGCAGTTTGTCTAATTCATAATATCTTATCAATGACCGGTTTACTGATGCTTAACCATGATAGGGATCCGCATTGCTCATCTGGGCTCTGACATGCGGATGAAGCTTAAAGCAGCCTATACCTTGATAGAACAGCTCTTCTCTGGATCCCAGTGAGCCATTTGCACTACAGCTTATAACAAGCCTCCGCCATCGCTGATAAAAGAAACTATCGAAAAGCTGGCCATGCTGCCTGCCCGGATCAATGAACTAAAGAGATCAGCCGCAAGGTCAGGTGCACTGACCACGCTAATCCGGGCCAAGGCATGGATTCCGGATCTTGAACCGGCAGATATCATCAAATGCTATCCTGGTGTGAAAGAAGACAGCTCAGACTTCAATAACGACGATCTCCAAAGGCTGACAAAGGAGATGCAGCCGATAGCAAGCAAACTGGCGGAGGATATAGATCTATCTCATTTTCAACCGGTTTATGATGCTGAGGGAAAGAGACAACCCGCGTTGATCCATAATGTTGAAGATCTTGTGCCACCAATCCGTAAGCATACTTACGCTCCTGACATTGACCCCTCCAACCTTATCCATGAAGATGCCGTTTTTCAAGCCTTAACCGGAATCGATTGGTCAACGGTTGATTTCCAGTGTCTGGGGAGGGATGAAGAGAATGTGACCACGCAAGATGACCCTCAATTGTCAAGCCGTCCCGATGAGGAATCCTAAACCGGTGGCCGGTGTATCAGCTGCAGTCTGCCACTCCTTTGAAAATACTTATTCAGTTTGGGGTATTGAAAGCGCCTTGTAATAGGATAGCATGAACACCTTATCTGCCATGCCATCGAGCATGTTTGTTTTGCTTGATACTAAAAACTTGTCCTGCTTTTGGGATCTATTTATGCATAGTCCATTATGATTTGTGTTCCTGCATATAAGAACTTGAAAGTGTCCTAGTGGTTTACCACTGGACGGGTCATGACGCCCAAAAAATATATACATAAGTTGGATGGATAACCAAGATTTGTATTAACCAGATATAAAATAAATGATACCTGTGATATATCTTCGTTGGCTAACCCACTGTTGGTATAGTAGGAGTGAAAATACCCATCTATAGGGTTGACGACTCCTTTCCCTCTTGTCGGTTCATATAAAAACCATACCGGG
Source organism: Triticum urartu (assembly GCF_003073215.2). Lineage (NCBI taxonomy): Eukaryota > Viridiplantae > Streptophyta > Magnoliopsida > Poales > Poaceae > Triticum > Triticum urartu. The sequence goes on from NC_053026.1 coordinate 326,973,742, forward strand.
TGATGATTACCACCGGATTGTTCGTATAATACTGGTGACCTGTAGCCAAAACCAGACCGGAGCAATTTACTGCCGGTTTAGAACTGATCATGTACTGACAACTGAACGTTGAAAGCCACGCCGGGTTGTAATAAACACCGTTTTATCAGAAATATTCATAAATACCTTATCAAAAGATATTAAAAACAACAAATCCAAAAGAAATATACAAGGCTTTTCATGGGCTTCCAGGCCCTAAATCGAGGCTTTTCATGGGCTGCCAGGCCGCTGAGTTAAACCATTTTGCAAAGCCTTTTAAGATGGACCTCAATCTTTAACCAATCATCGTTTTAACTTTGACAAGTTCAGGGTCTATGAGATTGACTTGTCAAACGTTCGATGGGTCATACCAGGTTTACCTGGACGGAGTAGCTTACTTAAAGAGGCAGGATAACCCGGGGTTTTAGGTGAATACACCTGGCTTCCAAGCCTGGCTTGATAGCCTATTACAAGGGTGCAAGCTCGTTGTTCTTTGAGAAGCAAGGAGCCCCCAGGTAATATTGGAGCTATGCTCAGTGGTTACCTATGTTTGAGTTGTGCTTGATGCAACAGACTCTCTTTGGTTCCACATAATTTTCTTTTGGCTTTAAGCCTATCAAGAGGTGTAGCTATGGTGTGAAGACAACCAAGCCCCCTAGTGATATCCCTTTTTGGTTTTAAACCGATCAAGAGGTGTAGCTATGGTTCGAATACGACCAAGCCCCCTATTGATTACCTTTATATCTGTGTGGCCTTATGGGCCAGGTTAATAAAACTCCGCTTTGTCAGTAGAAGCCCCCATGGAACCATACATGATGTAAAAAAGAATAGAGACCCTGCTTTAGCCGAGGCTCCAGTTTATTATATAATATATACATTGTCATAAGTATGTACATAAGAAGAGCCTGTGGCTCAAGTATAGTAAGGCCGAAGAAGGGCTATATTCCACGGCCATTTGGTCTCCTCCTTCGATTTACGTGAGTCTTTGTGCTCTCGAACATCGATAAGATAGTATGACCCGTTGTGTAGGTTTTTGCTGACCACAAAAGGTCCTTCCCAAGGTGGGGATAACTTGTGCATATCAGTTTGATCCTGGATGAGCCGGAGCACCAGATCACCCTCTTGAAAAGTTCTGGTTTTAACCCGGCGGTTGTGATAACGCCAGAGATCTTATTGATAAATCACCGAACGTGCCGCTGCGAGATCACGCTCCTCATCTAACAGGTCCAGTGAGTCCTGACGTGCCTTCTCATTGTCAGCTTCAACGTAAGCCGCCACACAGGGCGAGTCATGACGGATGTCACTAGGAAGAACCACCTGTGCTCCATAAACCATGAAGAAAGGTGTGTAACCCGTCGATCTGTTTGGTGTGGTGTTGATACTCCATAACACAGAAGGTAACTCCTCCACCCAACAACCCGGTGTCCACTTTAAAGGAACCATAAGCCGGGGTTTGATACCTCGCAAAATTTCTTGATTTGCTCTCTCTGCTTGATCATTAGACTGGGGGTGAGCCACTGATGCTACATCAAGCCGGATGTGCTCACGTTGACAAAATTCCTCCATCTCACCCTTAGACAGATCAGTACCATTATCAGTGATAATGCTGTGTGGAAAACCAAACCGGAAAAATCACCTTATTGATGAATTGAACCGCCGTGGCTACATCACACTTACTGATTGGCTCTCCCTCTACCCACTTGGTAAACTTGTCAACCGCCACCAACAGGTGGGTCTTTTTGTCCTTGGATCTCTTAAACGGTCCAACCATATTGAGGCCCCAAGTTGCAAACGGCCAAGTGATTGGAATCGTTCTCAACTCCTGAGCCGGAACATGGGCGCGGCGTGCAAACTTTTGACAACCGTCACACCTCTTTACTAAATCATGTGCATCAGCATGAGCTGTCAACCAGTAAAAGCCGTGACGAAAAGCCTTAGCCACCAAGGATTTTGAACCGGCATGGTGACCACAATCTCCTTCGTGGATTTCTCACAAAATCTCACAACCCTCTTGAGGAGACACGCAACGCTGAATTGCTCCTGTAATCCTGTAACGATGTAACTCCCCATTGATAATGGTCATTGACTTGGATCGCTGGATTATCTTCCGGGCCAAGGTTTCATCCTCCGGTAACTCGGTTCATGTAAGCCAAGTACGGGACTGTCCAATCCGGTGTAACATGCAAAGTCGCCACCAACTGGACCTCCGGGTAAGGAATAGCCAACTCCTCCTCTATTGGTATCTTGACCGACGGATTATGTAGGACGGCGAGGAAGACATTAGGTGGGACCGGTTTACGCTGAGAGCCTAGGCGACTTAAGCGTCCGCCACTTCATTCTTTCTCCGGTCTATATGGTCAACTTGATAACCTTTGAAATGACCAGCCACTATGTCCACCTCCCGTCGATATGCAGCCATGAGTGGATCCTTAGAATCCCAAGTGCCAGATACCTACTGAGCCACCAGGTCCGAATCACCGAAGCACTTAACCCGACTTAGGTTCATCTCCTTAGCCATCCGAAGACCATGGAGCAAGGCCTCACACTCTGCTACATTGTTAGTGCAAGGGAACATTAAGCGAAGAACATAGCAAAACTTGTCACCTCATGGGGAAGTTAATATGACTCCAGCCCCCGAGCCCTCCAATTTCCTGGACCCATCAAAGTGAATAGTCCAATAAGTGTTGTCTGGCTTTTCCTCTGGTGCCTGCAACTCTGTCCAATCATTGATGAAGTCCACGAGTGCTTGAGATTTGATCGCCGTGCGAGGCGTATATTTGAGCCCGTGAGGTCCAAGCTCAATAGCCCACTTGGCAATCTGGCCAGTTGCTTCTCTGTTTTGAATGATATCTCCCAGAGGGGCTGAACTGACCACTGTGATAGGATGACCCTGAAAGTAATGCTTGAGCTTATGACTTGCCATAAACACCCCATACACCAGCTTCTGCCAATGCGAATACCTCTGCTTTGATTCGATAAGCACCTCACTGATGTAATAAACCGGCCATTGAACCGGATATTCCTTTCCAGCCTCTTTGCGCTCCACAACAATAGCCACACTAACAGCCCGGGCATTAGTAGCCACATATAGCAGTAGAGGCTCTTTATCAACCGAAGCCGCAAGTACAGGCGGTTCAGCTAACTGCCTCTTCAAATCCTCAAACGCTTTATCAGCCACATCGCTTCAGACAAAGTCATCTGTTTTCTTTAGCATCTGATATAAGGGGATAGCTTTCTCCCCAAGACGATTGATAAACCGACTCAAAGTTGCAATCCGGCCTGCCAGACGCTGAACATCGTTGATACACGCCGGTTTAGCCAGAGAGGTGATAGCTATAATCTTCTCCGGGTTAGCCTCAATGCCCCTGTTAGACACCAGAAAACCCAGGAGCTTGCCTGCCAGAACACCAAAGACATATTTGTCCGGATTAAGCATCATCTTATAAACCCGCAGGTTGTCAAAAGTTTCTTTCAAGTCATCTATCAATGTTTCCTCCTTCCTGGACTTTACCACAATATCATCCACATATGCATGAACATTGTGCCCAATCTGCTTATGAAGACAATTCTGGACGCAGTGCTGATAAGTCGCCTGGGCACTCTTGAGCCCAAAGGGCATAGAGACATAGCAGAAGGCTCCAAAGGGAGTTATAAAAGCTGTCTTCTCCTGGTCCTTAACTGCCATTTTGATCTCATGATAACCAGAATAAGCATCCAGAAAACACAAACGGTCACAACCTGCCGTAGCATCAATAATCTGATCAATACGAGGGAGGGCAAAGGGATCTGCTGGGCAAGCCTTGTTCAAATCTGTGTATTCCACACACATAGGCCAAGTGCCGTTTTTCTCAAGAACCAGCACCGGATTAGCCAGCCACTCCGAGTGAAAGACCTCCACGATAAATCCTGCGGCCAACAGCCTAGCTACCTCCTCACCAATAGCCTTACGCCTTTCTTCGTTGAAGCGGCGGAGAAACTGCCTGACCGGTTTAAACTTAGGATCTATATTAAGTGTGTGCTCAGCGAGTTCCCTCGGTACACCTGGCATGTTAGAAGGCTTCCATGCAAAGATGTCCCGGTTCTCACGGATGAACTCGATGAGCGCGCTTTCCTATTTGGGATCCAGGTTAGCGCTGATGCTGAACTGCTTGGATGAATCGCTAGGAACAAAATCAACCATCTTAGTGTCTGTGGCCGATTTAAACTTCAATGCCAGATCGTGCTCTGCAGTTGGGTTTTTCAAAGAAGTCATGTCGGCTGAAACAACCTTGTCTTTATAAAACTTCAGCTCCTCTGTGGCACAAATCGACTCAGCGTAAGCCGCATCACCCTCTTCACACTCCAAAGCGATCTTCTTGCTCCCATGTACTGTGATGGTCCCCTTATGACCCAACATCTTAAGCTGTAGATAAACATAACATGGTCTTGCCATGAACTTAGCATAAGCCGGCCGCCCGAACAGGGCATGATACAGACTCTTGATTTTCACCACCTCAAAAGTCAACATTTCTGACCTTGAATCATGATCATCTCCAAAAGCCACCTCTAGGGCTATCTTGCCAACTGGGTACGCTGATTTACCAGGCACCACTCCATGAAAGACCGTATTCAATGGTTTAAGATTCTTATCTGTTAACCCCATACGACGGAAGGTATCATAATAAAGGATATTGATATTGCTTCCTCCATCCATAAGCACCTTGGTGAACTTATACCCCCCAACTTGAGGTGCCACCACTAAGGCCAGATGGCCCGGATTGTCAACCCGGGGTGGGTGATCCTCTCTACTCCATAAAATGGGCTGCTCAGACCAGCGCAGATACTGAGGCACTGCCGGTTCAACAGAGTTTACTGCCCTCTTATGAAGCTTTTGATCGCGTTTACACAGGCTAGTGGTAAAGACATGATACTGCCCGCTATTCAACTTCTTCAGATTGCTCTGGTAACCTGACTGCTGCTGCTGCTGATTCCCCTGATGGTTATAACCTCCTTGATTGCCCTGGTTCCCTTGATGGCCATGTCTGTTTTGATTGCCTTGGAATCCTGAACCGGAGTTGCCACCTCCATCCCGGCCCATGAAAACTGCCTCCTGAACCGCCGGGCGGGCCATTGTCATATTGAAACATATTGGAATTCTTGAACTCCCGCATAATGAAACAATCCTTCCAAAGATGTGAAGCTGGCCTTTCCTTCGATCCGTGCTTTGGATAAGGTTGATTTAACAGGAGCTCCAGATTGGGGCCTGATCCTCCGCCCCTCTGGGGCTGTTTACCCTTACGGCGCTGACCGTTGTCCTGAGCATTGGTGTTAGCCACAAACTCCAAACTATTGCCTGCCTTGCGCTTACCATTATTCCCATGACCTGCCGGATTGTGCTGCTGCCCCTTGGTATTGCCGTTCTTTTTCCCCTTCCCCAGTTTGTCATCCTCAGACTCATGGTCTTTGATACTATCTGAATCGATGTATTTCACCAAAGCAGCCATAAGGGTTGACATGTCATTGCAGTGACGCTTGAGCCTCCCTAGCTTCAGTTTTAATGGGATAAACCGGCAGTTGCCCTCCAACGTCAAAACTGCTGTATCTGCATTAATGTGGTCTGATGAATGCAAAATAGCTGAGACTCGCTTCACCCATTGCGTCATAGAGTCCCCCTCCTCTTGAACACAAGCGGCTAGGTCCACAATTGACATAGGCTGCTTACATGTATCTTTGAAATTCTGGATAAACCGGTGTTTTAACTCAGCCCATGACCCGACAGAGTTAGCTGGTAAGCTCTTTAACCAAGTACGACAGTTGTCCCCTCCAACATCATGGTGAAGTATTTAGCACACACCGCTTCATCCACGTCCAGCATCTCCATCGCCATCTCATAATTCTCCACCCATGACTCTGGTTGCAAATCTGCGGTGTAATTGGGCACTTTACGTGGGCCTTTAAAATCCTTGGGAAGTCGTACATTACGCAAAGCGGGGGTAAGACACGGCACCCCTAAAGAACTGAAGACCACGCCTGGCTCCACTGAAGTGGTAGGGCGAAACGGAGTAGGTTGACGAGCTGTGTGCAGAGCTGCTAACTCGGCCTCTCGACATGCGCGACCATGATCCACCACATCCTGTGCATTAGCACCACCACCTACTGGGTTGTGCCCTCGCGGCGAGTTATGGTGACGTGCACTGCTTGATACGGCCGGTTCATCCTCAACGTGCCTGCTGTAGCTCCGACTCGGGCGGGGGTGGAACGAATCCTCTTGCGACTATGCGAATAAGCCTGCTGCTGGTTTAAAGCTATTTGAAGGAGCTCTCTGGCCCGTCGTGTCTCAATCGCCACTGGTGACTCGCCGTCAGTTGGGAGGGCTGCCAATCGTGAAGTGGCGGCCACAATGTTATCCAACGGGTTGGAGTAATGCCCCAGGGGCATTGGAACATACTGTGGCACAATGTTGTTCTGACGAGGTGGGTTCATCGTGCGTGGCTGAACCGACGCTCCTGTTCCCGGCGCCTCCGTCCGCTTTACCACCGGCTGGTTACTGGTTCCTTCTCCTGGCGTGTTGAAGAGATTTCTTGGTTCATAGCCCGGCGGGAGGTGCGACCAGTATCTCCTCCTCATGACATCCTCTGAAGCATTCTGATCCAGCCTAAGCCGGTAGGCCTGAGCTTCTAACTCGGCCCGTTTTGTAGCCATCCTGGCGTTCTCTGCTGCCAGGTCCGCTTTAGCCTAAGTTATCTGATCCTTCACCTGTGCAATCTCTGCGTTGTGCTGATCTCGGTTTGCTGCCTCCACCTCTGCCGCCAGCAATGTTGCCAAGACGTCGAATAAATCAGACAAAACCTGAGCCAGGGGCGGTGCTGAGCCCCCTGCTCCTGCCGGTGTTGCTATTGCTGAACGGGAGAGCATTGCCGTGGCGGTAGAAGAGTGTTGCGCTGGTTGTGTACCGGCCATGAAGACCGCGACCCGGTTTGGCAAATCGAGGAGGTCCGGAATACTGTTGCCATCGGAACCTCTACTAATCCGGCCATCCTGTAGTTGATACAGGGACTCGGTTTCTCCGGTTGAAGACTCGTCATCGGAACGGATAAGGGTTTCTCCATTAGATGTTGGTCCATCCTCATACTCTGCTCCATGGATGAAACCTGCGAAAACATGCCTTGCTGCAGGCTGAACCGGGGCAGGGCTTGCACGCTGAGCCATCTCGATGACGTCGGTGCAGGTGTTCGGCTCAGGGCCCGGTTCACCGACCTTGCCGATGAAGACGTGAATTCCACCAAAGGGGACCCGGTACCCATATTCGATTGAACTAACCTCGAGACCCCACCCTGCATCATCGATGTAGAGCTTGCCGCGACGACTCTTCGTCATCCGGCCCACATCGTATCCCTTGAGTCCTTCGAGGCTGACCTTCAAGAACTCGAAACCATCGTGCGATAGCTCCACGTTGGGCGCCAATTGTCGTGGTTTTGTCACGGCAGATGTCCTCGTGAAAGGACTTAGTCGTGGAGCCATCACTACGGGTTATCTTAAAGGGGTTAAACCGGACAAGGGACACGAGGGTTTTTATACTAGTTCGGCCCCTTCGATGAAGGTAAAAGCCTATGTCTAGTTGTGTTTGGTATTGCTGGGGGTTCGATGACCAGGGAGCGAATCCGCTTTGCCTGGCTCTCGAGTTGTTGTGTGTTGCCCCTAAACCGCTGCCGGGTCATCCCTTTATATACACAGGTTGATGCCCGCCGGTTTACAGAGTCCCGAGGCCGGATCATAAACGTGTCTGGCTCGGTCTCTATCCTTCCTATCTTATAATGCAAGTTACATGAGAAAGTCAGTTTACATCTACATGCCTTAACTCGCCTTTGGGCCTTGGGCCTTCGTAAAGCGCCATCATCCTTACATCTTCATGGGCTTCTGATCTTCTTGGAGTTAATCCAGCTACTCCTGGCCGGTTTATGTCCAGTAGTAATATCCCCAATAGGGTTAGTTGTTGATTGTGGATGTATTAAAGATTTTTTAGCTAAGGCATTCTAATGTTGTTGCACATCCAGTATACCAACGATGAAACTTGTTACTACCTTCAGATTTTTGCACTATTAATGCTTATAGATTACATACCTCACTTTCATGAGATAAGTCAATTTTTTGTACAATGTCACCTAAATGTCAAGGCGCTGATGTCATTTTATTTTGGTTAAACTGCACAAAAAATTATGAAGACAAGAGGAAAGGTCAAGAGTGGGCACCTCCTCCTTTGGCTATTGTATTGATTCGTTCGATCAAGTTTTTATGTTTGATCGATTATCAAGATTGGGATAGCAATTTTTCATGTCCACTCGAGTTCGAAATGATATTTACCTTGAAGGTACATGGTTTGCAATTTTAATACTTTCATTAGTTAATAATGTTAGTTACCTTCAGACTTTTGTATTTGGTTTAATGCTCTTGCACATCTAGTACACCAATGTTGAAACTTGTTACCTTTACATTTTGTATTGTTAATTCTTATAGAAATCTTCCAGTGCTAGAGCTTATGGAAATTTGTTCAGTAAAACCATTGTACTGTACCCTGTAATAAAATAACTACTCTACTGTTGCACTAGCCACTGGATTAGTGTATATTTGTACTATTCGAATGGTGTTGCATTAGCGTATGGACATATATAAAGTGTGGCAAGCTTTCCCAGATATGTGCTCAAGAAAACTACTACCTGTTTTTCTAAATACTGGACGTTTGGGTACTTTAAATTGAACTACGAAAATGTCTTATATTTAGGAACAAAGGGTGTAGAGTTCACTCAAATTATCCCGGTAAAGCTAGTCACACCTTTGTTAAAATTAATGTTCGTTATGTTATAGGAGGAGGTCTGTATGTTTGTCTCGAATGCCTGTCGACTACATACCTGACATCATGATGTAATGTTAAGCCATTTCCTTTTGTACAGTGTCACTGAATTGTCAAGGCGGTGATGGCATTTTATTTTAGTTGAACTGCACAAAATATGCTTAAAAAAGAGGAAAGGTCAGGAATCGATCATTCTTTCAGAAATAACTATATATGCCTTTCTGACATCAGTCGCTGTTGCCTTATTTATTCCTTCAAATAGGTGGTTAGAAACAGTCTTGCTACCTTTTCCCATTAAGAAATTGGAATGCTTATATTTGTGAGTCTATGCTTCAACTAGTGCCACTTTTATAGTAATCACACTTTCAATATCTATGCAAACAAGGATGCTCGATTTTTAGTGGAACTGCACAAAAAGTCCAACTGGTTCAACATTAGGAGCATGTTTTCTTCAAAACCTTTATATCCAGTTGGTGGCACTATGAGCTATTCATTACGAAGGTACATGGTTTGCTACTATCTTGCTACTCTTTTTGTACTATCATTAGATAGTAATACTAGTGGTTTGCATGTGAATTTATTGGCAGGGTGGACCTACATTGGAGGTGCAGGACATGATTCAATGATTGGATGATCAATTTCGGTTGTATCGATTTCACCTCTTCCATCATTGTGAACATGGATATCCTTGGTCTGATGAGGAATAGGCGCTATATTCTGCTCTGAACTAGCAAATCATTTCAGTATGAAATTGTCCAGGGCAAAACATGACTGTATCAAATTGTCCAGTGCAAAACATGACAAATGCTAAGCGGAAGAGACATTTTTAAACCGAAAATACAAGGTGGGGGATATGTTTAATAGCTGCTTGATATTTGTGCAGACAGAGATGTCTGCCTGTTGGTATTTGGCAAACACACAAAGTGACCGCAATTTTGGTTGAACTACACAAGAGAATAGTATAGTCACTGCATGCAGTGCCATTTGAAAATAGACACAGAAAGATTGGATGGTCACTTCATGGACCGCAGAAAAGTAGTACTGTACTATTTATTGGCCAACACTAGGTTCTTCATTGCTTCGGTGTTATTATACAATGGGCATCATTTTGCCTAACTTAAATTTTTATTCCGAAAATAGTCTCGCCGTGTGATTGAGAGAAGACCAAATCATATTGCAGTGGATGTTCCTCCATCATGTGTGGTTCATTCTCATGGTTTCAGCTATTGGTGAAACCACTTACGTTTGCAAGAGGAATTGTAGACTTCACAAACAAAATTGTCTTTCAGTCTGTACTGAATGTTGGCCAAGAGAAGCATCCATGTTAGTAGGAAGAACAGATGTTTTTTCTAGATCTTTGCTTTCCGAGCTACATATTTATGTATGATCTGTGAATCATTGAGATGCATTAACATGTTGATCTTATGTATGGGAATCATACTAGTTGGTTTTGAATTTGGGCTACTAATGTGAACATATTACAATGCCAGGCCTGTGAGTCTCGTGTGAACATTTTGAACGGATCGGCTCTTACTGCTATGCACAACATGATCCTTATTTTTGTGTTCTCAGTGTTTACAAGTTACTAACAGTTCCTTACTTCTGTTCGCTCAGTGTTTACAAGTTACTGATCGATCACTAGCTAGCCTACTAATGCGCTCCTGGCAGTTTTAGTTCTGATGTAAGATCCCAAGTGGTAGTTTTTTGAATAAAAATGCCTACCTATGAAGAAACTGACAAGCTGCTTTGAAGAAAATGCCCTGCGAATCTGAAGAAACTGCCTGCAAAAACGTTCGCAAATGACTTATCTCCCAGCGAACATTCATCAGCTAATGCGATCGTACACGTACACCATTTGACCTACTCGATCCTACACGTACACTATCCGACCTACTCGATCCTACACAGATAAATAGCGGATCACACACGTACTACCTCCTTTCCGGTTTGCAGGGATCAATTCAAAAAATGACCTACTCGATCCTACATGAATAAATAGCAGATCACGCACGTACTACCTCCTTTCCAGTTTGCAGGGCTTAATTCAAAAATCTAACCAACCAAGATAGATGATGAGTGGTGGAATCATTTTTGACAAGGAGGGAGTACCTCATCTAGATGATTCGAGTGCACTCGTTTGACCGTCATGCCGGCGTGCGACCCAGCACGGACGGGACGCACCACTTATGGGACGGGATGACACAGTCATAATTTCAGTTTTTCTAGTTTTCCACGGCAACTGGCGCGCTAAAACATGCCTGCTTATGCATTGAATTCCGATGACCGCGATGACCGTCGCGTTTCCCGCGACACGCTAGTTTGCCTACCTTCCGCCTATAATTACTATTTCCCGGGCTTCTCCAGTGGCACCATCACCCAACTCGCCCTATCCTCATAAGCCCCCACCGGACCGATGTCGCTCGCCACTTATCCTCGCTCTCGCCACGTCCGCCATGCCCCTGCTCGTCCGTGATAGGCGACACCGGAGGCGGTCACCGCCGGAACTAGTGTTCGATTTTTCACCGGAAGGCAGACGGAGGGAGGAGGCATTCTATAGGTCTTTAGATGGCAATGTGGACTATGAGGAGTTGTTGGAGCGCGACCGCCTGGCGGAGGAGTGATAACCCACAAGTATAGGGGATCGCGACAGTTTTCGAGCGTAGAGTATTCAACCCAAATTTATTGATTCGACACAAGGGGAGCCAAAGAATATTCTCAAGTATTAGCAGCTGAGTTGTCAATTCAACCACACCTGGAAACTTAATATCTGCAGTAAAGTGTTTAGTAGCAAAGTAATATGATAGTGGCAATGGATCGGTGATGGAGAATTATGCCGGATGCGGTTCATCATGTAACAATCATAACATAGGGTGACACAGAACTAGCTCCAATTCATCAATGTAATGCAGGGACGTATTCCGAATATAGTCATACGTGCTTATGGAAAAGAACTTGCATGACATCTTTTGTCCTACCCTCCTGTGGCAGCGGGGTCCTAATGGAAACTAAGGGATATTAAGGCCTCCTTTTAATAGAGTACCGGAACAAAGCATTAGCACATAGTGAATACATGAACTCTTCAAACTATGGTCATTGTCAGTGTCAAAACCGGCGGGTCTCGAGTAGGGGGTCCCGAACTGTGCGTCTAAGGCAGATGGTAATAGGAGGTAGGGGACACGATGTTTACCCAGGTTCGGGCCCTCTCGATGGAGGTAATACCCTACGTCCTGCTTGATTGATCTTGATGATATGAGTATTACAAGAGTTGATCTACCACGAGATCGTAGAGGCTAAACCCTAGAAGCTAGCCTATGGTATGATTGTTGTTGTCCTACGGACTAAACCCTCCGGTTTATATAGACACTGGAGGGGGCTAGCACTACAAAAAAATACACTTCCGTGATGATACGTGTTTGTCATAGTAGGTCGCGTTTTTTGTCATGCATGTACATCCATGACGATTTTATGACAGAATCAAGATAGTCATACCTGTGCTGTCGTAGAAGTGTTCCATGACATTACCAAAATTATCATCACGGAAGTGTCCACTTCCATGATGATAAATCGCGCGTCACAGAAGTGCTTTCGTCAAGGGTGACCGACACGTGGCATCCACCGTAACGGAACGTCGTTAAGCTATCGGGTCGGGTTTTGGATCCGATAACCCGTTAATAGCCTCGACCAATGGGAAATTTCCACGTGTAAAATTCTTATTGGCCGGACGAAACACGTGTCAGCTCGTCAGTGGGTCAGATAGGTGCCTATGATATGTCGACACGTGCCACGGCCCACCACTGGCCCATTTAGCTTACAAAGCCAGCCCGTTTGACTTGGTCAAAAGTTAATGGGCTGGCCCATGAAAAGCCTGTTAACGGTCTCTCCGCAAATAGCCCATTTTACGGCCCTTAACTCACGGCCCATTAGGCCTTAAAGGAAATCGGCCCAACAACGTCATGTGGACCGTCGAATATAACACCAGCCCATTTCACTTTCGGCCCATGTATGGCCCACGACGTCTTTCGGCCCATATGAGGCCTTCGTATCTTTCAGCCCTTTACATGCCCACGGTGACTCTAGCCCATAATGAACAGTAATTTTCTTTATACCCGTTAACGGCCCATGATTAACATGGGCCGTTTCCAGCCTGTGTTAGCTTTCAGCCTATTAACGGCCCATACGTTCTTCGGCTCCTTTTCGGCCCTCGATTACTTCCGGCCCGTTACTGGCCTGTTCCCCTAATGGGCCAAATTCGGCCCATGGCAAGAGTCGGCCCGTTACTGGCCTGTTACCCTAATGGGCCAAATTCGGCCCATGGCAAGAGTCGGCCCGTTTCTGGCCTGTTAACCCGTTGCGCCGTTTCCAGCCCGTCCTATATTCTGGCCCATTAACGACCCGTTATGCCTGTGATAGAATTAAGCCTTTGCTGTCCTACGACCTGTTACCGTGCTGGGCCGATACTAATTACGCCCGATTACGGCCCATGTAGACCTATTTATCCGATGGTCCGAGGCCCACCGATTATAGGCCCATTTATCGATGGCCCGTAGGAGACCCATGGATCCTACGGCCCGTATATGGCCCATGGTAGTTGCGGCCACTATCAAACCAGGGAAAAAGAAGACTAGGAAATAAATAAGGCCGAAACTAACGCTACGCTATTAAGGCGATTGCACAGATTACATCCACTCGGCATCAAAGATCGCCACCAGTGCAAATATAGGGAACACCCTACACTATACAAAAATGGCTTGCTGTTTTCTTCAGCCGGTGGCTGCACGTTAAGAATAAATTTTGTATCGCACCAAAACAAATTACAACTATATAACAAAAGGAAGGTTGGCATAAAACTTAACAGTCTAGCAGATAAATGCACCACCGGAAGTTCAGAAGCTCAGTTCATTTGACCTGACTGTTACGTTTTCATGCTGTATTGTCCGATGGAGCACCATAACCCTCGCCTTCATTTCCCCTAGGCTCCTGAACAACATAGCAAATGTCTGATAGTCTGGTTTCAAAACCATGCATATCTTGACGACATTGAGCAATGTTTCTCCTTGTTTCACAAAGGGTCTCTGTTAGGGAATGGACTTGTGTCTGGAGTGCAGATACAACATTGCTTTGAGCTTGCATATCTTGATCATGAGGCAGTTTGGATGATATTGCCTTAACAACCAACCCAGTATTACGCAGGAATGTGCTTTTGGCACTGTTAGTGGACAGGTACTGACCCACTGCAGCAAGAGCTGACATTGCGGTTATAGTTGCCTCGCCACGTTCAGAAGGTGGCGGTTCCACCATTTTTTCCATAGCTTGTTGAAAAGTTGAGGTTTTACATTAGTAGTACCAGAACAGAAGATATTAAGGAGGCAGCAAAACCAAACAAAATAGCTTTGGTCTATATACAGAACTTATTCTGGTGAACCCATGTAAAATATTAGTTGTATTTTATTGCAAAGTACATAATAAAACCAGGTTCCAAACATATGACCATGTACCATCGCTAATGTATTGTCTATTTCTTCACATTGTATTGAGGGCTAAGGATAAAGAGACAAAGTTTATAATACGGTAAGCATAGTATGCCATCATTCATATCACAAAACAACTGAGAATAGACAAACAGGCAATTGTAACGTTGTGTGGGCAAGTCCAGCACTGAACTAGATTATGGGTCAAGATCAAAGGAACATCACTCCTCTCTTTTAAACCTTGTAAGGTGCAATGATACACTAAGACAATTGTGTATAAAATTGAAAAGAGTAATAGACATTGGCTGCAAACCATGCAGTTCAAGGCACAAGTCAGAGTAAGTAGCAGTTAAAAGGCATGAGGATTAAGGACTTACAACATCGGCTTTGACTGGTGTAGTCATGCCCTTCTTCTTGCTGGTGTGACAGTCCTTGAAGATTTCAGCAGCATTTGGTTCAGATACTTTTTGGTCCTTGCGGGCTTTCCTCTGCATTCCGAACAAGTCAATATAGATCTGATAATATGGTACAGCGAAAAGAGTGAAACATCAACTAATTACAAGAGCCTCGTAGTGTGCAATATAGCTATGAGATCCTGTCATTTGTTGGAATTTCACTTTCGTACGGTTGGCCTTGTTCTTTGAACAGTTCACCTACAAGAAGATAGATTTGTGTGGCACAAGCGTAAATAGGACTTCAACATGTGATCTGATCACATATATATAATGTACCTGATACTTCGGATCAGACCAATGTTTAACAAGGCCCCTCCAGTCTTCATCCGATATATTTTCCACTGGAGATGTTTGGGAAAGTTCACTGTTAGCCTTGCCTTCAAAGTGAGTTTTCCTCAAGTTATACCGATACTGTCGCAGAGCAGACTTGAAAACATGGGTGCAAGCTTGTCTGGTTGCATCATCTTGGCTATCCAACTTGAACCTCATCTGTTGAAAATTATGGGAGTCTCATTATCAACAACCTAGAAAGTATGGGACAGAGCAAGATGATATTACTAGTTTCCATAGATAACCCTACTTATAGATAAAATGGTCGAGGAAGGTGTTGAACTGGGTTTCGTCTTTGTCATTCCTGTACTTAATCCATGTTGGGAGGATACGTACATGACACCTAATGGCAACCGCTGCCTCTGATACTAACTTGGTTGACTCTGTAGCATCACATGGCCTTTTAAACCTGCCTCAAAACAGATCTCCATTCTTCCTCCTCTAGATTTAGTTAGCCTATCGAGCATTATCCCTGATGTTTGTTTCCTCTTGCGCCTAGGTGCTAGTCCAACAACGAACATAGGAAGTGTTAGTGTACATCAAACTGTGAGACTACATATAAAGAAGCATGCAACTGTAACTTGACTCCAGCAACTACCTTCTTGTTGTTGAAGCTCAAAAAGGTTCATCTGATATTGCCAACTCGTCTTGTGTCAAGAGTGCTTGGGAAGTAGTGTCAGGTGGCAAGGGAGCTTGGGAACGTGCTGCTAGCTCAGTTGACGCATGAGTAAGTCGTGCAACTGGTAGTACTGTGGTAGGTGTTGCAAAAACTAGGGTTGTCTCTGCTTGTTTGGTGGCAGCTATTTGTTTCTATTTGGCTTTTTTTGCAACTCGTGTAGCATGGGATGCCGTGTTTGTAGAATTTTCCGCTGGACTTTGACCTTCTATTGCACCATCAGTACCAGCAGAATCTGTAGGATTCATCCGCTTCTCATTCCCTGCCATTCTGTGTTTCTTCCTCTTTCTCTGTGCCATGTTAAGTCAAGCCGACAAGAAAAACGCATAACAATTTAGTTCTTCAGAAAAAATTGATGCGTGATGCAGACGAACTGAACTTTGATGTTAGACAACCACATGATAGGAGGATGTAATATGTATGAAAAACAGGACGGAAGAGATAACCAGAACTATGATGTGTAAACTAAGAAGAAGACATTTCACCAAATTAGAGGCAATGCAATGGAAGGTAGACACCATATGAAAGATGCTACAAATATCGCTCTGCCAAGTTAACAGTGTCTCATCGTATATGGCGTTTAAAAAAATGTGAAGCAGTACAAGAAATAAATCATATGCAAGATGCAAACAACATCACACTACCATGTTAGAGGTCTCTCGTCATTAGTGCCATTGCATATTCATAGCTTATGATGTGTAAACTAAGGAGAAGGCATTTCAACAAATTAGAAGCAATGAAAGCTAGACACGATATGAAAGATGCAACGAATATCACTCTACCAAGTGAAAACTATCTCGTCATAAGTGCCATTTCAACAAATTAGTAGTACAAGCTAGAAAAGAATGTGAGATGTAACCTATATCACACTCCGAAGTCAAATGTGTCTTATGATAAGTGATTGTTGCAGGTTACACAATAGTAGTAATTTGATGTAAGAACATGGTGTGATAGACAGATATTGTATGTTCTAGAAACAGGAACACGTGTCTTATTCAAGTATAATGTGTAAAGTAAGCAGATGGAATTCAACAAAATTAGAAGCAATACAAGCTAGACATCACACATAACATGCAACCACATATAATAGTGCCAAGTTAGAGGGAGCACTGGTGATGCTGCACTAGGGGAGACGTGCTCATCATAAACACAACTTTGTTGAGTGTCTATGCATGTGTTGTCTTGGAAATCATGTTGGGGGTGTGGAGGAGTAGAAACTGTAGAGGCCCTCCATTCGGAAGGAGCTCCTTTATCCGCTGCCTTGCTAACTTCCTTCCGCTTTATTGATTTTGAATTGTCAAGTAAAACTGACAAGAAAAAGCAATAAAATTCTCTCTTTAGAACTCATTCATGCATGATACTGACAATCACTACTTTGATGTAAGGCAAACACATGATACTAGGATGGAATATGTACGAAAAACAGGACGGCATGACATGTTCACAACTGTTTGTGTAAACTAAGCAGAAACCATTCCAGCAAATAAGAAGCAATGCAATCTAGACACCACATGAAATATGCAACCAATATGACTCTGGCAAGTTAAAAGCGTCCCATCATAAATGGAATTTCAACAAATTAGAAGCAGCGCATGCTATAAATCATATGAAATATGCAACTAATATCACACTGCATATACTAAAGGTGTCTCATCATGTTGATTGATGCGGGATACAAAAAACAATAGTTTTATGTAAGGACATGCTTAATAGACAGATGTACTATGTACTAAATACAGGAAGTCATGTCACATTAATAGGTATAATGTATAAGCTAAGCAGACTAGCACATGCAGTTTACCCAGATTGGAAGAATTACAATCTAGACACCATATGCAACATGCAACCACATATCACGCTGCCAAGTTAGAGCAAGCACCTGCGATGCTAGTGTAGGGGAAATGCTGTAATCAACTACATAGATACATTCACTATCTTCATCTAGCATTTCTGTTTCTTGAGAATCATGTCGGGAGGCTGACGCTGCATTCTTTAAATGAGGAGTAGTCCCCTTGCCCGCCTGCCTCGTCATAAGTGATTGATGAGGGATACACAAGAACATTAGTTTGATGTAAGAACATGGTTAATACACAGATGTACTAGTATGTACCAAAAACAGAAAGGCATGTCATATTCAAAGGTATAATGTGTAAGCTAAGCAGATGCAATTTAACCAAATTGGAAGCAATACAAGCTAGACATCCGGCTGGAGTGGTGAGCATGATCATCTAGGACCTGAGAGCCTGGTGGGAGGCGGGCTGCTTCGCCACCATCGCAGCTTTTTAGTTGGCTTCCAGGTGATGCCTATCTTTTCTGGGCTTGTCACTGGCTCGGCCAGTGCCCTGACTAGCTATTTGTCTTCTGGTGCTCATGGGATGGTGGTTCATGTAAAAAATATCTTTCCTTATCTTACGAACTTCGGCCTTCCGAATACAAGCTAGACACCATATGGAACATGCAACCACATATGACACCGTGAAGTTAAAGCAAGCACATGGGATGGTGATTCATTGCGAGTGAGGTCATCAACTCCAGAGCTACGTTTACCATCTCCATCTATTGACACCGCACCCTTTATAGCGCTGTAATGTGTCTTGCCTACCCGCATACGAAGCTGGAGCGACTTCTCTCTTTTCTTTTTGGCTTCTCTCATGGCAGCAGAGTCTGAAATACCCTTGCATAAAAACACAATAGTGAGAGTAAGGGTGAAGTGTGTGCAGAACTAGTGCATTGTAAAAGTAGCAGATAGCAGGTGGCTGAAAAATAAATGACAGGAGACATATGATAGCTCTACAACATTGCATGGCAAACAAAATTAGATTCTACTCCGTATGATTTTGTAATATATGAGCACAGGAAATGCAGGTACTCCTCTAGCACACCACCACATGTGGTCATATCTAAGATAACAGTCGACTGAAAATAAATAGGTCAGTTGATTTTTTTAATGAACCGTCTGATCTATAAGGAACGGGCAGATGGCCTTCGTCTACCTCCCGCCAGTCACTGTTGACGATCTTTCTCGAACCGCCAGCGACCACCGGCCCAGACCCCTGCCTCCGCCGCCCCGCCCTCCATCGACCTCACATCACTGCCGTGCTTGGCAGCGCCCCCATGCCATCCCTTTAATCCCGGCCGACCTCCAGATCAGGCGCCAGTAGCTCTAGGCTGCACACGCCCCTAAGATAAACACAAAGGCGCTGCTTCCCCGGCGTAATAGGCGTACTAGCGCCTGTTACGCCGGGGAATGCTTCCGTTAATTGGGAATCAACTGGCCAGAAATTGAAATTTAGGGGGGCGACGGACCTCTAGCTAAGGTGAAATAGTATATGAGGAGAAACCTTGTGCATCGTGAGTTACTAGGAACATCTAGTATCAAGAAGAAGCGGCCAACTAGTGTCTTCTGTGGGATGAATACCGTGCAAGCAGAGACGTAAGATTTGCACAAATAAGGGAAGAGGAGTACCTTTTTTCGGTTGCCGGTGTGGTCACCTCCACATGTCGCGCCGATCTTCTTCTTTTTACCGGGGAAACTGATGTTCTGGAGGGTGCAGGCTTGGACGAACCCATGGCCAAATTGTTGACTGTGTTGCCGTGGCCATATGTCGGCGGAGGGGAAGCAGATCCGAGGCGGCGAAGGATGGCGTAGCAGGAACATCTCCGGTGCGGTGGAGGGTGGCGAAGTTGGAGTGGCAGCAGTGAGGCGCAGGACGACGTGGTTGAACTGGCTCGGGTACGGACTGCTCGGCCTCGGCTTCAACTACTAGCCGTGGAGGGCGTTGCGGTTGAGGTTGCGGTGGACGACGACGTTGGGGTATCGGCTCCGGCGTGATGGAGGAGGGCGGCGGTTGATGGGTGGGATGGGGTGGCGGACGGAGGACGCCGGGGTTTCGCGGCTGGTGGAGAGGTAGTTTTGGCGCCCACGGAGTACGAATGGGGAATCAGACAGGTGGGGGGAACCATGTTTCGGTCTGGGACGCGCTTGTTCTTGGCTTTTTTGAACAAAACATGAGATGCGCTTGTTTGAAATTTGGGGAAAGTACAAACTTTGCTCCCCTCTTAAATTTCGGACCTACTACAGGTCGGGGGTAGGATGGTAATCCCAGGTGTCCCAAACAGTGGGCGGGAGCGATTTCGGCCGCGCGATGTGTGCTTAGGCGGCCATTGTGTATGACTGTTTTTTGGATGCGGTTGCATGGCTTCTAGATGAAGCTACAAACCTACCCCGGTTTAGACCTTTGGACGTCGGGCGGTAGGTTTCATGGGTCGGAGTTATTAGAAAAGTAATTTCCTTGTACTACCAAACATTGGTCTCACGTGGTTTCGGGCGAGTAGAGGCTCTTTTGGCGCGTCGTTCGAAATTTTGAAACACAAGCATTCACGTTTAGAGTACTCTTGAACTATGAGGATTGACCTAAATAGACAATGTTAAATTTGACCTTGTATGTTTGAAAACCTCATTAAATTATCCGCTTCTTTTTGAAATTTTGACACTTGAAAATCCTATAACTACGATTATTTTGGAATGGTGGAGCTAAATTTGAATCTATTTTGTACACGACTACATATGCTATTATGTGCAAAATCAGAGCAAATATTGGTGCCCCCATAATTTAGGTATGGTTTACAAATGCCATGATATCAAATTCAAATAATTGAATGGACTTCATGTTGAATTCAATTTTTTTAAACCACCTTAAGTTGAATTCAAATGTATGCTAGTTCATAGGTAGCTAATTATAATGTCCATTGTGTAACTTTCGTATGTATAATGTGCTTTACACACACAACATGAACTATACTCACGTTTATATTCGATTGCTAAAGCGATGCATTGTCTGGAGTTCAAAATACTAACTATGTGGATCAATTGTGTCGAATAATAACATAGACATGCTCAAATTCGATAGAATCTAGATGTCTGATGGATCAATGACCGCTCCTTACGCGAATTGCAAATATCATGATCCCATCCTAATATTTGGATACAATTTATATCTTTAATCAATGTGTAGAGCAGTCTTTTACGTGTAGTTTCACTCTCCATCGGTGGTCTCTCACACATGCTCACACACTCTCTCCCGAGGTGTCTTTCTTGCACACATGCTCTAGATATAACCCTCCCTCCCTCTCGTAACCATTTACAACTATTTTCACTAACCTTTATCACAAGCACTCTTCCTCTCGCAAACATACACACGCACAATCCTCATCGACCCTTTCTATATACATGGACCTGCCTACATGTCTCATGTACGCACATTATCTTTACGCCTGTCTCTCACGCATTGTCTCACACCTCTCTTCCTAATCGACAAGTATGATTCTAGCAGAGCATTCTGTAGGATGCCCCTTAAAGTTAGGTCGGATGAATAGTAATATTAGAGATAAAGGGGTTACCTTAGTCCGAGAACCTAGGGTTACAAATCCTAGCCGGCTTTGTAAGTGGACACAAAGTCCTTCACAATTCTGCTATCTTTGTCTTGTACGACTAGTCATCCATGGGTCTTCCTAAATGCGGCACGGGCCGACCAATGTGGCGCAGGACGGAACCAAACGAAGGGCCTCACCTCGACCCACCGGACCTCACGCGGTGACACACCCTATGCCCCCACATCTCGTTATCTTCTCACACCCACACATACCAACACAAACACCGCACACACAGAAAATTTCTCCTGGCGCCTCTATTCCCTTCTCGCTTGCATATACAGACTAAAGGGAATGGAATCTCTTGTCGTGACATCATATTCGTCTCTCTCTCTAGACCACTCTCATTTCTCGTGCTATCTCTCCCATGCCCCCCCCGTCGGCCCCTCTATCCATGCCTCTCTTGAATACGTAATACACACACATACCTCTCTAGGCCCCGCCGAATGCATCAACTACACATTCACACATGTTACATCATGTACCCCATTGATCTAAAAAGCCCTCTCTTCACGTTTATTTCGCATACAACATTCCTTTTGAATAAAGTGTGCCCAAAAAAATTATTTTAGAGTTTCTACATATATACAACATTACAAAGTTATATGGAGGAGTACGAACGCTAATTTGCATTGCATGGTGCCCACAATGATATTTATTCTGCACTATGAATTTGTATATTTTTATCCTATATAAAAAGTTAGTCATAATAAAGAGAAACGAGGAGCATCTCTCTCTCCATCGCATACCCCCCTGTACGCCCCTTTCACATATGCACACAAAACTATCTCCAGGTCCTCTAAAAGTAAGCCCCAGAAAATTCACGCATGTTTCATATTTCTCTCGCGATATATGCAATGACGATCATTGTATTTGAAGCGAAAGCACGATATGTACATTGGACTTCAGAATCCACTCATTACGGTCACCATTTACGTTTAGTGGTTGTTATACAGTCACGGGCTCACCGTACAACTCTGTATTTGCTCATGACATGACTAGTTGACCAGTTAAACGCTCCACGTGGCACCTCTAGTGTTGCATCACATTATCTCACTACCATCGTGCCCACCTGTCGACTTGTATCTACTCTACATCTACACTCTTATAAAATACATAAAATACACTCTTATAAAAAACAGAGTTGGTGATGATGGTGTGCCTGCCATCCTGCAATATAGGTCGTCCGATTTATATCTGACGAATAGGAAAGAAACTATGGCAATTTTGCAAAAACTTACCCACACACCTCTCCACATTTGCAAATAAGGCCTTCCCTCGTTCATCCTTTTCTCTCACAAGATAAACAAGTCATAAAAATGCATCTTGATGTTACGTGCAACGCACGGGCATCTTGCTAGTAATAATGAAAACAAACGTCAAAAATATATTTGGACGGTGGTTCGAAGTCATGACCGCGGGCACAGCGGACAAGGTGGCCTTGTATTGGTATGCTGAGTCGTCTGTTTTAACACACAGGAGCTAGTGTGGTGATTATACACACACTTACGCATGCACACGAACTGTATCCACGCAACACTCACACAAACACATGCACCCACCCACGCACGCAACACTCACACGTACACATGCAGCCACGCACGCACGCAACACTCACACGCACGCACGCAACACTCACACGCACACACGCACGCATGCATGCACACACCAGTACACCACACGACCAACACACACTCTCACGCTCAAGTGCTCAACCTACACGTGCATGCGCACACATCAGGCCCTGACAGACACATACACAACCAGGTGATTCCCACGCACGGGTTGGAGCCTTGTCATGCCTGCGTAAATTTGTGTTTATCTGACCTTTTGCCTATGCGAACTGACAAGTTGGACCCACAAGGAACGTGGTCAATTTAACTAGTCAACATGGCGCCACGCAGACTATTTGTCCGGTCAACAGAGTGCAATCCGATGCTAAACTGTGAGCAAGTGACCGTATAATCACCGCAAAACATATATAGTGACTGTAATCAGCTTATTCTGAAGTTCGGTGACCGTATTACGCTTTTCTCTCTGTAGGCCCTCCAAACCTACATCTCTACACGTTCTCGCATGTTACATCAAACAACTATGCAATACAGCACTACTATTACACTCTAACACAATAAATCATATGTGTTTTTAGTTTTACTAGATATCATATTGTTACTTATAATTATTCAGTCTGCATACATTAAAATCGCCTTTGAAATGTATGGCCAATATCATCTACCGCGTGGGAAAAATCCTGCCCTTTCCTGTTTAATCGGGTTTGTATCGATGGATCGTGCGAAACAACAAAACTATAGTACTATACAGTACAAGTGACAGTTCACTGGGCCGTCGTGTCGTCTACTCCTCCGTCATAAGAGTGGAGCGCTCGCTTTCATAAATCTTCTAGTCCCTTTCGCCGACATGTGGGACATCAAGCTACCGGGTCCACGTGCCATACCGGAATACAGTGCAGAGCAGTCGGGGTGAAGCACCCCAGTCATGGCGCGGGCGTATTAATGAGCAATGAGGCGTCAAATCACAAAGCTGCACCTTTCCCGCAGTGAAGTTGGAGGGACGAAGCAACCATCATTTCACTCGTTGCTGAATCCGCTTCTCCCTCATCTTCTTCAACTTAACCACGTGTTGCTTCCGCCGTTGTTCTGCCTCATGTGGGACGCGGATCGGCTTGGTAAAGCACTGACACGTGGGACCGCATGTTAGAAAACCGCCAGGACAACGTCCTCCGAAAATAAGAAGCCTAATCCTAGACTTACAAAGGGCTATGTAGCTGCTACGTATACTTTCCATCTAATCTATATATGCCCCCCTGATTTTCAGGTGGGGTGGGCCTAATCCTCTCCTTTAATCCAATCAAATAGTCCCACATCACATCAGTTCGTAACTTTACGTAAACCATTACGTGGATGTAGCATTTCTCAAATAAGAAACCTCCCCCGCCATCCGCGCGGCAGAATCACCTCCTTTTTACTAATCTTGATTCTATAATTTTTTAGATCAATATAATTGAGATTTGTATAGATAGCACACAAGAGGAAAACCAAGTGGTACGGTTAAGGGCATCCACAATGTGTAGCCAAATGTGAAAAATAGCTTTTGGCATCGTGGGAACCATTGTGGACGGTGTTGCCAAAGCCAAAAAGATGGAACCGAAGCTCCCTGATTGATTGATTGAAGGAATAGAAAAATGCAACGTCTCTCCTCTTTCTCCCATGCTTGGACGCATGTAGTACAGTATAGAGCACAGATTCTACTCCCCTGTCCCTTCTATCACAAATCACAAAGCAGTGAGGCGTCAAATCACAAAAGCACGGACGAAGCAACCATCATTTCACTCTTCGCTGACTCCACTTCTCCATCGTCTTCTTCAAGAAACCATCTCACCGCACTAGTACTCCTAGTAGTACTAGTAAAGGACTTCCTGGATGCAAATAAGGCGGTTGTCTCAGCTTGCAGGCGGCACTTGCAAACGACTTACCGTGGTCTCCCTCAATGGTGTTCTCCGTCGAACGCACTTTGCCAAACCACCAAAAAAAGATATCGTCGACGTCACCGCAATGGGGTAGGAAGTCAAATATAGTTACTACCTCCATTTTTTTGTACACAAGGCCAGTATATCAAAATTACAATTTGAAAAGGGCCACTAACACTAATCGAGGCAAAATTGATGGGGTTAGCAACCAAGGACATTAATATCCCCTGCATGCATGCGGAAGTGAGAAGGTTGGTTTGCATGGCGCTGCATTAATCAAGCGATGAGGAGTGAGATGGTTAGCTCTTTGGTATTTGGAGAAAAAATACGCATTAATTGACACGTGAAACGAGGATTTGTATCGATTAAATCTCGCGAAGGAAAACCCCGCCTTTCTTTTTTAACACTAGTACTCCTAGTACGTACGTACTTATCCTGTTTGGGTCTAGGCCTTGCATTGCCAAACTTCGCCACACATTTTTGCCAAGCTTGCCTAAAGTTTTCATAATGAGAAGGAGGTACACTTGCGCACGGCTGTCGCGGTCGCACGCACCCTCACACGGTCGCTCCTGCACGCCGCGGTCGCACTGCACCCTCACATAGTCGCTCCTGCACGCCGCAAACCCAACCAAGGGAACAGACCCTCACTGACACGTGCTGTCGCATGTGAACAAACCAAACTCAGCCATCCTATCACTAACACATAATTTTTGTTCATAGAGTATGTTTATCCAACCACATGTTGGGGAGTATCCGTACGGCCCGTGCGGTGGTCTGTTGGGGAAGAAGAAGAGGTGAGGAAGAAGGAAAGAAGGGTTAGGAGACGTAGGATATTCATCCAACCGCCTGAAAAAATGGTAGACTGACCCAAGTCAGGCGACTTGTATAACAAATATATGTTTTTACACAGCAAAAGATCCATAAAAACAACAACATAAAGAAAAACTATCACTGCACGCGGAAAGAGACGGCCTCGTCGTCTTTGGCTGCCGGCGCGAACCAGCTGTCGTTGCCGACGTGTGTCTCCGCACCGTGGTTGTCCTTGACCTCCAGCTACTCGTTCAAGCGGAGCATGCGGGCGCTCTGCACGGACGAGAGCACAGCCTGGTTCAAGTCGAGGACGTCCGGTTCCGCCTGCAGGAGGGCCTCGATGGCAGCGGCATCCGCGCGCTCTGCGTCGAGTCGAGCCTCCGCCGCCCGGTTCAAGTCCAGGACGTCCGGTTCCGCCTGCAGGAGGGCCTCGATGGCAGCGGCATCCGCGCGCTCCGCCTCAAGTTGAGCCTCCGCCGCCCGGTTCACATCCACGACATCCAGTTCCGCCTGCAGGAGAGCCTCGATGGCAGTGGCATGCGCGCGCTCTGCGTCAAGTTGAGCCTCTGCCTCCCGGTCCTCCTTTAGTATCGCCATGTTGAATCGCTGGTCTGCCTGCACCATGGGGGACTCGGACGCCGGCACGAAGTTGACGTCCATCGTCTCATACCCATCGGGGGCCCTCTGCGCCGCGACCTCCGCCATGAACATTGGATCGGCTTCCTCCTCCTCGTAGCTTGGCTCCAGAGAACTCGGGGATTGGCCCGCCGCAAAGCGAGCTTGGGAACGGAGGTCTGTGGCGCCGACAGCCGCCGCGATTTCTGCGCGGCGCTCCAGCATCAGCATCTTGTAGTAAGTGATCTTGTGGCGCACCATGGCTTTCCGGCGAACTAGGGGACGCTTGATGTGGGCTAGGGGATCGAAAGGTGGGGGAATGGGCTGGAGATTTGGTGTGGTTTTAGGGCAGTGGCTGGCGTAGGCCGAGCAGCGAAGGTTCTGGTGTGAATAGTGGTTCCAGTGATGACCGGTCAATTGGTTTTGACTGTACATCGCTCTTGTCGCGTTCGCGTTGTAGCCCGGCACGCTGGACCCTCCATGTCGCTCACCGAATGGAATGCGCATCTTCTTGCGTTTTTGCTCACTTGTGGGACCGCAGTTGAGAGCAAACCGACGTCCCTCCCCCTCCCCCGCCCGCGTCATTTATTATACCACCACTCCCTCCGTTTTATGCGGAGTAAATAAAAACAGAGGGAGTATACTACAAATGAGGATCCCCTGACGTGGCCGAACCCATTGAGTAACTGACATGCGGGGCCTAGCAAGCATGGGGTCCGCCAGTAAGTGACCGAAAGGGAGGGTAAGGCAGGGATACCTACGTCAGAGGATCCACTTCCACTATACTACTTTAACCAAATGTTAGAGTAATAATATATGACATGCAACTTGCACAAATGTTAGAGTAATAATATATGACATGCAACTTACACAAAGCATACAGGGTCTAATGCGTTTTTCGAGGCTAACTTTGACCAAATGTTAGAGTAATAATATATGACATGCAACTTACACAAAGCATACAGGGTCTAATGCGTTTTTCGAGGCTAACTTTGACCAAATGTTAGAGTAATAATATATGACATGCAACTTACACAAAGCATACAGGGTCTAATGCGTTTTTCGAGGCTAACTTTGACCAAATGTTAGAGTAATAATATATGACATGCAACTTACACAAAGCATACAGGGTCTAATGCGTTTTTCGAGGCTAACTTTGACCAAATGTTAGAGTAATAATATATGACATGCAACTTACACAAAGCATACAGGGTCTAATGCGTTTTTCGAGGCTAACTTTGACCAAATGTTAGAGTAATAATATATGACATGCAACTTACACAAATCATACGGTCAAATTCGTATGTGAAAGGAGTTTCCAATGATATAATTTTCACATTATACATCTCATGTACTATTAATCTTGTCAATAGTCAAATTGGAAACCATCTCGAGTACAAATCTAGGAGTACATACGAATCTAACAATATTGATTGGGCGTTGTTGAATGTTGATACCTTTTTGATCAAAGTAGAGATACTTTGACTACACATAAAACTTATATGTAAACTAGAAAGGATAGGAGGGAGTATATTGTACGTTCAAAAATGAAACGAACATTGAATACCCTTTATATATGATTTGCGGATGCTATGATCACCGGTTCAAAATTTTGAATCTGCCTTAGGTATCACGTGCCCCCACTCGTTCCCTCTCGATTTCATCTCGGGGTCCGGAGATCTATTGAAAGAGGACTAGGGTGGGTACATGCGAATGATACTCGGCGGAATGTGAAAATGAGGCATGCGGGAGGATGGACTCGACTGGAGGGTGACGTGATCGATGGAGAAGAGGGTTGGAGAGGAATGAGAAATAAGAAAACGCCACATGATTACACTTGAACGGCTCTAATAAACAATAAGTTGTCTCGCTTCGCCTACATAGTGAAAGGCCTAATGCGTAACGCGGAGCACTGACACTCGAATATGGCCGGGAAAACAGGGAAACCGACATGTGGGGCACACCCGTCGAGACGACGTAGCGCAGACTAGTGCAATGGAGGAGCTGGCCCACGACCTCCTCGCCACCGACAATCGTTTATGTGGGTCGTTGGGGCCAACAACGGGGCATAGCTCCAGCACCGCCTCTGGACACGGCGACCGCGGTGAGCGACACGCTCATATCGTTGCAAGACACGGTCGGTTTCAGTGTGCCGAGGGTGGCGTTAGTGCTGTGGCACGACCAACGGTATGTTTGGTTTGTGCCCAAGGTTGCCCCATCAAAGCATTGGGTAGCCAAAATTTTGGTTGAGGTATTGGTTGCCATGATTTGGCCGACATTGGCAAGAAAAATGAACTAGAGTTGGCTAGAGTTCATTGGCATGCCAAAGAAATGGCAACCATCCAAACAAAGACCAATCTTTGGGTCATGACCAAAATTTTGGTTGAGGTATTGGTTGCCCATGATTTGGCCGACATTGGCAAGAAAAATGAACTAGAGTTGGCTAGAGTTCATTGGCATGCCAAAAAATGGCAACCATCCAAACAAAGACCAATCTTTGGGTCATGACCAAAATTTTGGTAAGGTGCACTTTGGCCACAATCCAACACACCCCAACACCCGGCTCGTCGAGGATGCACGGGGCGTCGCGACGCGTCCGCGGAGGGGTGTAGCACGACCAACTGCATCCTCTGGACCTGAGACCATGCCGGGTTGTCTTGCTTTTTCAATGACATGTGGGGATCGCATGTGAGCAAAGGGCATCTCCAACGTTGCCACGACCGCAACTGACTACCCTGGCACACCAAAACCCTCGTCCCTCGTGCCGTCGCGCGGTGCGTTCCCAGCTGGCGCCAGCTGCCCGCATTCATGCTGTCCGTTCATATGTCGTCGTTAAGAGGCTCGGTGCCCGAGGAACCAACTCTGGCGACTTAATGACGCACCCGGATGCTTGGCCTCACCGGAATGCGCTACTTAAAGCGGCAACGCCCAGCTAACCTCCACACCATAGCGCATCGTCCTCGTACCTGGCACCACATCCGCCATGACCGCAAGTGCGAATGCTCTGCGGGAGAGCTTGTCTTCGATGATGAAGCTTGAGGTCGCCGCCCTCACTCAAGTCGCCTCTCACGACGCAATAGCGGCGTAGCCGGACGCGGACGCGACCACACAAGCGGTGGTCACGCTGGCGGCCGACGACGGGAGCACCGTCAGCCACGCGTCCTACTTGCCGCCGTCCAACGTCCGGCACTGCCAAGGTCGGGGACTCCTCCGAGGATGAGTAGGGCATGGGAGGCGACAGGGCATTGATACGTCCATTTTGCATCATGCTTTTATATTGATATTTATCGCATTATGGACTGTTATTTCACTGTATATCACAATCCTTATGGCTATTCTCTTATTTTACAAGGTTTACATAAGGAGGGAGAATGCCGGCAGCTAGAATTCTGGGCTGGAAAAGGAGCAAATATTAGAGACCTATTCTGCGCAACTCCAAAAGTCCTGAAACTCCACGGAACGTCTTAAAAGAAATAAAGAAAAATCCATGCCAAAGATGAAGGCCAGGGGGCCCACACCCTTCTCACGAGGGTGGGGGGCGCCCCCCCCAGGGCGCGCCCCCCTACCTCGTGGGCCCCCTGGTGGATCTCCGACGTCCATCTTCTCCTATATGAAGTCTTTCGATGAGAAAAAAAATAAGAAGCAACCTTTCGGGACAAGACTCCACCGCCACGAGGCGGAACCGAGGCGGAACCAATCTAGAGCTTTGGCAGAGCTGTTCTGCCGGGGCAACTTCCCTCCGGGAGGGGGAAATCATCACCATCGTCATCACCAACGCTCCTCTCATCGAGAGAGGGCAATCTCCATCAACATATTCACCAGCACCATCTCATCTCCAAACCCTAGTTCATCTCTTGTATCCAATTCTTGTCTCAAAGTCCGGGAATGGTGCTAGTAGGTTGCTAGTAGTGTTGATTACTCCTTGTAGTAGATGCTAGTTGGTTTAATTGGTGGAAGATCATATGTTCAGATCCTATATGCATATTATTACCCCTCTGATTATGAACATGAATATGCTTTGTGAGTAATTACGTTCGTTCCTGAGGACAAGGGAGAAGTCTTGCTATGAGTAGTCATGTGAATTTGGTATTCGTTTGATATTTTGATAAGATGTATGTTGTCTAGCCTCTAGTGGTGTTATGTGAACGTTGACTACATAACACTTCACCATTATTTGGGCCTAGAGGAAGGCATTGGGAAGTAATAAGTAGATGATGGGTTGCTAGAGTGACAGAAGCTTAAACCCTAGTTTATGCGTTGCCTCGTAAGGGGCTGATTTGGATCCATATGTTTCATGCTATGGTTAGGTTTACCTTAATACTTTTGTTGTAGTTGCGGATGCTTGCAATAGAGGTTAATCATAAGTGGGATGCTTGTTCAAGTAAGAACATCACCCAAGCACCGGTCCACCCACATATCAAATTATCAAAGTATCGAACGTGAATCATATGAACGTGATGAAAACTAGCTTGACGATATTCCCATGTGTCCTCGGGAGCACTTTTCCTATTATAAGAGTTTGTTCCGGCTTTTCCTTTGCTACAAAAAGGATTGGGCCACCTTGCTGCACCTTATTTACTTTTGTTACTTGTTGCTCGTTACAATTTACCTTATTACAAAACTATCTGTTACCACTTATTTCAGTACTTGCAGAGAATACCGTGCTGAAAACCGCTTATCATTTCCTTCTGCTCCTCATTGGGTTCGACACTCTTACTTATCGAAAGGACTACGATAGATCCCCTATACTTGTGGGTCATCAAGACTCTTTTCTGGCACCGTTGCCGGGGAGTGTAGCGCCTTTGGTAAGTGGAATTTGGTAAGGAAAAATTTATATAGTGTGCTGAAATTTACTGTCACTTGTTACTATGGAAAGTAATTCTCTGAGGGGCTTGTTCGGGGTATCTTCATCCTGTCCAGTAGAGCAAAGAGTTGCTCCTCAACCTACTGAACCTATTAATGAAACTCCTTTTGAATTTCCTGTGGCTATGATGGAAAAACTGCTAGCTAATCCTTTTACAGGAGATGGAACAAAACATCCTGATGAGCACTTAATATATGTGGATGAAGTTTGTGGATTATATAGGCTTGCAGGTATACCTGATGACGTTGCTAAGAAGAAGGTCTTCCCTTTATCTTTGAAGGAAGACGCATTGATATGGTATAGGCTATGTGATACGAGATCGTGGGACTATAAAAGATTGAAATTGGAATTTCATCAAAAGTATTACCCTATGCATCTTGTTCATCGTGATCGCAATTATATATATAATTTCTGGCCTCGCGAAGGAGAAAGTATCGCTCAAGCTTGGGGGAGGCTTAAATCAATGTTATATTCATGCCCCAATCATGAGCTCCCGAGAGAAATAATTATGCAAAGTTTTTATGCTCGGCTTTCTCATAATAATCAAACCATGCTTGATACTTCTTGTGTTGGCTCTTTTATGATGAAGACTATTGAATTCAGATGGAACTTATTGGATAGAAATAAACGCAACTCTGAAGATTGGGACCTCGACGAAGGTAAGGAGGCAGGTATGACACCTAAGTTTGATTGTGTTAAATCTTTTATGGATACCGATATTTTTCGTAAGTTTAGCACTAAATATGGACTTGATTCTGAGATAGTAGCTTCTTTCTGTGAATCTTTTGCTACTTATGTTGATCTCCCTAAGGAGAAGTGGTTTAAATATCACCCTCCCATAGAAGTAAAAGTAGAT
Organism: Triticum urartu; assembly: GCF_003073215.2. Classification (NCBI taxonomy): domain Eukaryota; kingdom Viridiplantae; phylum Streptophyta; class Magnoliopsida; order Poales; family Poaceae; genus Triticum; species Triticum urartu. The sequence goes on from NC_053026.1 coordinate 327,005,578, forward strand.
GCACCTATTAAAGTTGAAGAAAAGACTGTCACTTATAACGATCCTATTGTTCCTACTTCTTATATTGAGAAACCACCTTTCCCTGTTAGAATAAAGGATCATGCTAAAGCTTCAACTATTGTTTGTAAAAGCAATATTAGAACTTATACACCTCCTGAGCAAGTTAAAGTAAAACCTAATATTTCTATTGTTAAAGATCTCTTGTCTGATAATATTGATGGGCATGTTATTCAGTTCGAAGGTGAAACTGCTAGAATTGCGAAACCGTGTGATAAGGATAAACATAGACTTGTGGTAGGCGTGCCTGTTATTTCTGTTAAAATAGGAGATCATTGTTATCATGGCTTATTTGATATGGGTGCTAGTTCTAGTGTTATACCTCATGACTTATACAAAGAAATTAAGAATGAAATTGCACCTGTTGAGTTAGAAGATATTGATGTTACTATTAAACTTGCTAATAGAGATACTATTGCACCAATTGGAATTGTTAGAGATGTTGAAGTCTTGTGTGGGAAAACTAAATATCCTGCTGATTTTCTTGTTCTTACTTCTCCACAAGATAGCTTTTGTCCCATTATATTTGGTAGACTCTTCTTAAATACAGTCAATGCTACCATAGACTTCACTAAGAATATTGTTACTGTTGGTTTGGATGATATGGTTCATGAGTTTAATTTCTCTAAATTTAGTAAACAACATCGTGAGGAAGAATTACCTAGTAAGGATGAAATTATTGGTCTTGCTTCTATTGCCGTACCTCCTAGTGATCCTTTAGAACACTATTTGCTAGACCATGAAAATGATATGTTCATGAATGAAAGAAGGGAAATAGATGAAGTATTCTTTAAACAGGAACCTATTCTACAACACAACTTGCCTATTGAAATTTTAGGAGATCGTCCTCCACCCAAGGGTGATCCCGTGTTTGAGCTTAAACCGTTGCCTGATAATCTTAAATATGCTTATCTTGATGAAAAGAAGATATATCCTGTTATTATTAGTGCTAACCTTTCAGAGCATGAAGAAGAAAGATTATTGAAAACTCTGAAGAAGCATCGTGCTGCTGTTGGATATACTCTTGATGATCTTAAGGGAATTAGTCCCACTCTATGTCAAAATAAAATAAATTTGGAAGCAGATGCCAAACCAGTTCGTGATCCTCAACGACGTCTGAATCCTAAAATGAAAGAAGTGGTAAGAAAAATACTTAAGCTTCTGGAGGCACGTATAATTTATCTCGTTGCTCATAGTGAGTGGGTAAGTCCTGTCCATTGTGTCCCTAAGAAGGGAGGTATTACTGTTGTTCCTAATGATAAAGATGAATGGATTCCACAAAGAATTATCACAGGTTATAGGATGGTAATTGATTTCCACAAATTAAATAAAGCTACTAAGAAAGATCATTCTTCCTTACCTTTTATTGATCAAATGCTAGAAATATTATGCAAACATACACATTATTGCTTTCTAGATGGTTATTCTGGTTTCTCTCAAATACCTGTGTCGGCTAGAGATCAATCAAAGACTACTTTTACATGCCCTTTTGGTACTTTTGCTTATAGACGTATGCCTTTTGGTTTATGTAATGCACCTGCTATCTTTCAAAGATGCATGATGGCTATATTCTCTGACTTCTGTGAAAAGATTTGTGAGGTTTTCATGGACGACTTTTCGGTCTATGGTTCTTCTTTTGATGATTTCTTGAGCAATCTTGATCGAGTTTTGCAGAGATGTGAAGAAACTAATCTTGTCTTGAATTGGGAAAAGTGCCACTTTATGGTTAATGAAGGTATTGTCTTGGGGCACAAAGTTTCTAAAAGAGGTATTGAAGTTGATAAAGCCAAGGTTGATGCTATTGAAAAGATGCCATGTCCCAAGGACGTGAAAGGTATAAGAAGTTTCCTTGGTCACGCTGGATTTTATAGGAGGTTCATTAAGGACTTCTCAAAAATTTCTCGGCCTCTGACTAATTTATTGCAAAAAGATATACCATTTGTCTTTGATGATGATTGTGTAGAAGCATTTGAAATACTTAAGAAAGCATTAGTCTCTGCACCTATTGTTCAGCCACCTGATTGGAATTTACCCTTTGAAATTATGTGCGATGCTAGTGATTATGATGTAGGTGCTTTTATAGGGCAAAGAGTTGATAAGAAATTAAATGTTATCCATTATGCTAGTAAGACCCTAGACAATGCTCAAAGAAATTATGCTACTACTGAAAAAGAACTTCTAGCAGTTGTATTTGCTTGTGATAAGTTCAGACCTTATATTGTTGATTCTAAAGTAACTATTCACACTGATCATGCTGCTATTAAATACCTTATGGAAAAGAAAGATGCTAAACCTAGACTTATTAGATGGGTTCTCTTGCTACAAGAATTTGATTTGCATATTGTTGATAGAAAGGGAGCTGAGAACCCCGTTGCAGACAACTTATCTAGGTTAGAAAATATTCTTGATGACCCACTACCTATTAATGATGACTTTCCTGATGAACAATTAAATGTTATAAGTACTTCTCGTAGTACTCCATGGTATGCTGATTATGCTAATTATATTGTTGCTAAGTTTATACCACCTAGCTTCACATACCAGCAAAAGAAAAAAAATTCTTCTATGACTTGAGACATTACTTTTGGGATGACCCACATCTTTATAAAGAAGGAGTAGATGGTGTTATTAGACGTTGTGTACCTGAGCATGAACAGGAACAGATCCTACGCAAGTGTCATTCCGAGTCTTATGGAGGACACCACGCTGGAGATAGAACTGCACATAAGGTATTGCAATCTGGTTTTTATTGGCCTACTCTCTTCAAGGATGCCCATAAGTTTGTCTTGTCATATGATGAATGTCAAAGAATTGGTAATATTAGTAGACGTCAAGAAATGCCTATGAATTATTCTCTTGTTATTGAACCGTTTGATGTTTGGGGCTTTGATTATATGGGACCTTTTCCTGCCTCTAATGGATATACACATATTTTAGTTGCTGTTGATTACATTACTAAGTGGGTAGAAGCTACTCCAACTAGTAGTGCTGATCATAACACTTCTATAATGCTTAAGGAAGTTATGTTTCCGAGGTTTGGAGTCCCTAGATATTTAATGACTGATGGTGGTTCACACTTTATTCATGGTGCTTTCTGTAAAATGCTTGCTAAATATGATGTTAATCATAGAATTGCATCTCCTTATCATCCAAAGTCTAGTGGTCAAGTAGAATTGAGCAATAGAGAGCTCAAATTAATTTTGCAAAAGACTATTAATAAGTCTAGAAAGAATTGGTCCAAGAAACTTGATGATGCATTATGGGCATATAGAACTGCATACAAAAATCCTATGGGTATGTCTCCATATAAAATGGTATATGGAAAAGCATGTCACTTACCTCTTGAACTAGAACATAAGGCATATTGGGCTATTAAGGAGCTCAACTATGATTTCAAACTTGCCGATGAGAAGAGGTTATTTGATATTAGCTCACTTGATGAATGGAGAACCCAAGCATATGAAAATGCCAAGTTATTTAAAGAAAAAGTTAAAAGATGGCATGACAAAAGGATACAAAAGCGTGAGTTTAATGTAGGTGATTATGTATTGCTATACAACTCTCGTTTAAGATTTTTTTGCAGGAAAACTTCTATCTAAATGGGAAGGCCCCTATGTTATGGAGGAGGTCTATCGTTTCGGTGCAATAAAAATCAACAACTTCGAAGGCACAAATCCGAAGGTGGTAAACGGTCAAAGAATCAAACATTATATCTCAGGTAATCCCATAAATGTTGAAACCAATATTATTGAAACCGTAACCCCGGAGGAATACATAAGGGACACTTTCTGGAACGTTTCAGACTCTGAAAGGGAATAGGTATGTGGTACGGTGAGTAAACCGACTCCAAAACAATTTTTAAGGCAATATTTCTCCATTTTGGAATATTTAGAAAAATAGAAAAATAAGTAGCAGTCCGGGAAGGACACGAGGGCCCCACGAGGGTGGTGGGTGCGCCCCCTACCTCGTGAGCGCCTCGTGTGCCTTCCAGACTCCGTTTTCTTGTATGATACGTATTTTGGTTGGTAAAAAATCATTATATATTCTCCCGAAGGCTTTGACTCCCGTATCACGCAAATATCCTATGTTCTTGTTTTGAGCTGTTTTCTGTCAGGGTTTTCAAGGCCAGGCATCATGTCGTCCCCCTCCTCCAACAATGGTGACAACGATGCTTGGCTAATGAGGATAGATCTAAAGGGGGAAGAACCCACGAAGGTCAACAAGGATGAAAGGATCAAGAAGGCCACGGAGGATCAAGCCCCGGCAGCAAAAGACATCCTTCAACTTGATCATAACCTTCTTACCCCAACTGAGATCGAAGCTTTCAAGATGATTGAGTTATCTCGTATACAGAATAAGTATCTCACACAAGAAAATATTTTGTTGAAGGAGCGTATTGTCGCACTCAAGGGCATTATCCGCAAGCTGGAGGACCTCTTACGCTCGATGTGCGATTATCCATCACCACCACCTTCTTCACCGACCAAGTAGATATAATCACATGGGTATGGGCACTCCCCTTGGTAACTGCCAAGCTTGGGGGAGGTGCCCAGGTATCGTATCACAATCACATCTCCTATCTTTACCGTTTTTCTTAGTTCGATCCTATTAGTAATATCTTGATCTAGTAGAATAAAGTTTATGGCATGATCTAGTTTTGAGTTTTGTTTTATGATCTCTCTATGTAATCGAGTCCGTGAGTTATATATAATAAAGATTAGTGTTGAGTCAAGGGCCTGATTATTTTGCCATGATCTTGGGTGAATAAAAGAAAAGAGAAAAAGAATAAAAAGAAACAACAAGTTCATATTGATATTATTGAGAGTAATGACTTCACATAGAAAGAGTATGATGATTAAAAGTTGTTGGGAGTTGGCAGACATAGGTTTGGTCATTGTTGCAATTAATAGGAAGTAATAAGGAAAGATAGGTTTCACATATAGATATATTATCATTGACATCTTTTATGATTGGAAGCACTCATTAAAATATGACATGCTAAAGAGTTGATGTTGGACAAGGAAGACAACGTAATGAGTTATGTCTTTCTTATATCTGAGATAAAGTATGTTGTCATGGATCCTCTAACTTGTTGAGCTTGCCTTTCCCCCTCATGCTAGCCAAATTCTCAGTACTAAGTAGAGATACTACTTGTGCTTCCAAATACCCTTAAACCAGTTTTGCCATGAGAGTCCACCATATCTACCTATGGATTGAGTAAGATCCTTCAACTAAGTTGTCATCGGTGCAAAGCAATAAAAATTGCGCTAAATATGTATGATTGATTGGTGTGGGAGAAATAAGCTTTATACGATCTTGTGATGTGGAAGTAATAAAAGCGACGGACAATATAAAGTGATGTGGAAGAAATAAGGTTCACATCACAAGGGGCAATATAAAGTGACGTTCTTTCGCATTGAGATTTTATATATCCAACCATAAAAGCGCATGGCAACCTCTTCTTCCCTCTGCGAAGGGACTATCCTTTATTATTATCTTCTACCTTATGCAAGAGTCACAATGATCTTCACCTTTCCTTTTCATTTTATCCTTTGGCAAGCTCAGCATGTTGGAAAGAACATGATATATATATATATGTAATTGGATGTAGGGGAGCATGAACCATTATTGTTGACATTACCCTTGAGGTAAAAGGTTGTGGGGCAAAACTATAAGCCCCTATCTTTCTCCGTGTCCGACTAAAACTCTGTAACCACAAGTATCGCGTGAGTGTTAGCAATTATGGAGGACTAAATGATAGTTGAGTATGTGGACTTGCTTTTTAGCTCTGACATAGACTCTTTCCGATGTTATGATAAATTGCAATTGCTTCAGTGACTGAGATTATAGTTTGTTGGAACCCAATAAGGTTTATGATTTATACTTTTGCATTGTGAATAGATCATCACTTGAACATAAGTAATCATATGACAAAACCTATATATGTTGCTGTTATAAGAATAATCATGATGCCTGCATGTCCGTATTTTATTTTTATCGACGCCTCTACCTCTAAACATGAGGACATATTTATTGTTATCAGCTTTTCGCTTGAGGACAAGCGAGGTCTAAGCTTGGGGGAGTTGATACGTCCATTTTGCATCATGCTTTTATATCGATATTTATCGCATTATGGACTGTTATTTCACTTCATATCACAATACTTATGGCTATTCTCTCTTATTTTACAAGGTTTACATAAGGAGGGAGAATGCCAGCAGCTGGAATTCTGGGCTGGAAAAGGAGCAAATATTAGAGACCTGTTTTGCACAACTCCAAAAGTCCTGAAACTCCACGGAACGCCTTAAAAGAAATAAAGAAAAATCCATGCCAAAGATGAAGGCTAGGGGCCCCACACCCTTCTCACGAGGGTGGGGGCGGCCCCCCTAGGGCGCGCCCCCTACCTCGTGGGCCCCCTGGTGGGTCTCCGACATCCATCTTCTCCTATATGAAGTCTTTCAACGAGGAAAAAATAAGAAGCAACCTTTCGGGACGAGACTCCGCCGCCACGAGGCGGAACCGAGGCGGAACCAATCTAGAGCTCCGGCAGAGCTGTTCTGCCGGGGAAACTTCCCTCCGGGAGGGCGAAATCATCACCATCGTCATCACCAACGCTCCTCTCATCGGGAGAGGGCAATCTCCATCAACATCTTCACCAGCACCATCTCATCTCCAAACCCTAGTTCATCTCTTGTATCCAATTCTTGTCTCAAAGTCCGGGATTGGTGCTAGTAGGTTGCCAGTAGTGTTGATTACTCCTTGTAGTTGATGCTAGTTGGCTTAATTGGTGGAAGATCATATGTTTAGATCCTATATGCATATTATTACCCCTTTGATTATGAACATGAATATGCTTTGTGAGTAATTACGTTCGTTCCTAAGGACAAGGGAGAAGTCTTGCTATGAGTAGTCATGTGAATTTGGTATTCGTTTGATATTTTGATAAGATGTATGTTGTCTAGCCTCTAGTGGTGTTATGTGAACATCGACTACATAACACTTCACCATTATTTGGTCCTAGAGGAAGGCATTGGGAAGTAATAAGTAGATGATGGGTTGCTAGAGTGACAGAAGCTTAAACCCTAGTTTATGCGTTCCTTCGTAAGGGGTTGATTTGGATCCATATGTTTCATGCTATGGTTAGGTTTACCTTAATATTTTTGTTGTAGTTGCGGATGCTTGCAATAGAGGTTAAGCATAAGTGGGATGCTTGTTCAAGTAAGAACAGCACCCAAGCACCGGTCCACCCACATATCAAATTATCAAAGTACCGAACGCGAATCATATGAACATGATGAAAACTAGCTTGACGATATTCCCATGTGTCCTCGGGAGTGCTTTTCCTATTATAAGAGTTTGTTCCGGCTTGTCCTTAGATACAAAAAGGATTGGGCCACCTTGTTGCACCTTATTTACTTTTGTTACTTGTTGCTCGTTACAATTTACCTTATTACAAAACTATCTGTTACCACTTATTTCAGTACTTGCAGAGAATACCTTGCTGAAAACCGCTTATCATTTCCTTCTGCTCCTCGTTGGGTTCGACACTCTTACTTATCGAAAGGACTACGATAGATCCCCTATACTTGTGGGTCATCAGGCAAGGTGTGCCAACTGGCCGGTCCATATCCCGTGTTCTACTCTTCCTCGCCGGAGACCGCACCTTCACTTCACGGGTCTTGAACCCCGCCCCCGTACATAGAGATCATAGATGGAGGACGTCAGTCTCCGCCGTAGAATAGGTTTAGGGCTGGGTTTCTTTTATTTTTTTTCCTATAAAAGTTCGAAATGTAATGAAAATCTGCCGTGTTTGCATTAATCTCGGCCGGTGTATATGAACTTTCACAATAATATACATATTGTAGGAGTACTAGCAAGATGCCCGTGCGTTGCACGGAAGATCAAGATCTTGTGGGAGAAAAGGATGAACGAGGGAAAGCCTTATCTGCAAATGTGGAGAGGAGTGCGGGTAAATTGTCATAGTTTCCTTCCTATCTGTTAGATATAGATCGGACGACCTATATTGCAGGATGACAGGCACACCATCATCACCAACTCTACTTTTTATTGAACCGAGACAAATCTAACATGCGAAGTAAAATAAACACATAGGGTCTATACATACACAAATTATCTTAGGCACTCCAATAGTACGTCCACTACACATTCACACATTTCACATCTTTCTACATCTACGGGAACCTACGAAAGGGTTAACGTAAATTGCCTCTCTCTCTCCTCCCCTGATTTTCATGGTGGTGGGACCCTCCCTCCCCCAATCTACAATCAATAGCTCACACGTTTCAAATTACGTTAATTACGTAACTGGGATTATGTAGGTGTATCATTACTCGTCCTAAAAAACCCAACTAAGCCAACCTCCCAGCATATCGCGTGGGAAAAGACCCGGACGCGCCGTTTTAGTCGGGATTACCGGATTACTAGTAGTAGTATCGATGGATCGTGCGAAGCAACAATTTTTTTTTGAGGGGGAGAAGCACCTAGTTTAAAAGGAAAAGGGCGGTACACTCACATCACTCCTGTCGCGGTCGCATTGCACCCCACACACATTCGGTCCTGCACACGGCTCACGCAAACGGAATGCGCTTCGGCTTGCCTCTTCACTGACATGTGGGACTGCACTTGGAGAAACCGACAATGCGCCAACCCCCCCCCCCTGCTACCCACCGCGCGAAAATCCTCCCCCCCACACACCCAAAAATTCCCCCAAATCCGATTCAACCGCCCTTCGGCCAACTAACCAATAATATTCCCCAAACCCCCCTCCCCCCTGTCCCCCTCCACTCAACTCGCTCCGCCAAAGCCGCCCTCCCCGCTGCACCGATACGTCGGCGCCGTGGTTTGGCGATCCTCTCGCTCCCACAGTACGCTCTTGTAGACTGTCATCCTCTAGCCACGCCGCCACCTCTGGCTACGTTCTTGTGGAGGCGCACGGCGGTCAGCGCCGCCACCGCTGGCGATGTTCGTGTGGAGGCGCACGGCAGTCAGCGCCGCCACCGCTGGCGATGTTCATGTGGAGATGCACGGCGGTCAGCCTCTCCCACGGTACGCGCATTCTAGACTGAGGCCCCGTTCATGTCGGTGTAGTGCTGAATGTTAGCTGATAGACACTGTTAATCTCACTGTTTGCCGAAGTAGTTTACTGTCAATATGCTCTGCTTAAGAAGCTTCCTTGCCCTGTTCTGCACTCAATCTGCTTAGCTGAGATGGCATGCCAAGGCTGATTAGTTGCTAAAATATCCTGCCATATATTTATTGTGACGTAGATTGCCATGGTCTAGTAGCCAATCTGTTAGGTGAAATAGCTCTACACCGTTTTATACTCGATCTTTGTTGCTGTGATGGCCTTCGATAGTTCGATGGCTGTGTGCTCGGCCTCATTGACTGTTGAAACAGCCTGCCATAATTTGGCACTCAAATCTATTTGCTGAATTAGCTTTACATATATTTCGTTACTTAGATATGCTCGTCCAAATATCTTGCCATAGCTTTAGACATCGACCTAGGTATTTTTTTCTGGACTTCATAAAAAAGCATATATGTTTTTCCTGTAATATCTAGTAGAAGAACTAATTTGTATGTCTAATAGATGGACAAGCCTTGGATAACTTCTGCTCGAAGATTCTCCGCTGCATATGTCGAGGGGGTTGAAAACTTCATGAACTTTATCAGAGCTGAGTACGGTGGTCCGAAATCAGATGTGCTCCGCCCGTGTAGAAGTTGTATGAGTTCAGTTACAAGACCCCAGTCAACTGTGCAAAATCATCTACACTTGTATGGGATGTCGGTCACATATACTAGGTGGGTTCATCCTGGTGAAGCTGTGAACATCAATGTTATTGACTACATGGAAGTAGCAGATCACCATCTTGATCTGCCTGCTGCTCAGGTGGAAGAGGAGGAGGAGGTGGTGGTGGAGGAGCCAGTGAGTTTGGCCAACATTGAAACAATGCTACGAAATGCTCATGCATTCCGTGAACTTTCACCCGCAGAACAAAAACGGTGGGCCCGCATGTTGGAACAGTGCAACGTTGCTGTCACCCCAGGAAATAAGCTGTCAGTATTCTTAGCTATGGTCACCTTTCTTCAGGTGAAGACATCTGAGCGGATGACCAACAAATCATTCGATGTGATGTTGGCTGCTTTCCGCAAATCTTTCCCAGATGCGTCTGAGCTGCCACACACCTACAGTAAAATGAAGAATTTCCTTCGTGTAGTTGGAATTGAATATGATATGATCCATGTTTGTAAGAATAATTGTGTTCTGTTCCATAAGGATTATGCCAACTTAAGTGAATGTCCAAAATGCAAATCATCAAGATGGAAAGATGGCGATGCCGTGAAGAGGATTCCTCATAATGTTCTGAGACATTTTCCAATTACACCAAGATTGCAGAGGTTGTTTCATAATACTGGAACAAGAGAGGATGTACTATGGCATTCTAGGAACCAGGATGACGGTGTCCTGGACTAGGGGGTACTCACCACGTCATCTCCCGATCTGTTAGATTGGGCCGAAGACCCCCATGGCCGTATACTCATGGGCCAGTTCAGACAGCTGCCGCATACATGGAAGATTCTACAAGACTTGGTGATCAAGACAAGGACTCCTCCCCACCGGTGTATTCGGCTAGGACTCTTGTTATCCTAGGCCTCTGGTGCATTATATAAACCGAGGCCAGGCTAGTCGATAGATCAGATACATACAATCATACCATAGGCTAGCTTCTAGGGTTAGCCTCTCCGATCTCGTGGTAAATCAACTCTTGTACTACCCATATCATCAATATTAATCAAGCAGGACGTAGGGTTTTACCTCCATCAAGAGGGCCCGAACCTGGGTAAAACATCGTGTCCCCTGCCTCCTGTTACCATCCGCCTTAGACGCACAGTTCGGGACCCCCTACCCGAGATCCGCCGGTTTTGACACCGACATTGGTGCTTTCATTGAGAGTTCCGCTGTGTGATCAGCAAAAAGATCGATGGCTTGTCTGCAGGTCAACTGCGATGCCGGCATCTTCATCGTCGGCTCGACTGGTCACCTTGGCTCGACCGAGAACCTTGCTCCATCTCCGATCGTCATGTTTGGACGAGGGCCTTCATCAACATCAACTCCGATCTCTATCAAGATCATGGAGGAATCATCCATGGAGCTCGGGGGCTCAACGTCAACATTGCCCTCGGGCGACCGTGCTGTTTTTCTGAACGACAAACTTGTATCCGCTGCCACCACCTCTTAGAGCATCTCTTTGACGATCCCTTTGGTGGAATTGTGCGGAACTAAGTCTAAAACAGCCATGCAAAATTTCATCGAGTTCCGATGGAGGAATCTCCGACAATCTACGATATACCGGAACCCTATCAAATCTGGACGGGAATATGGACGAGTTTAGGGCATTCCAGAGCCTAGCTCGGAGGTCCTTTGGAAGATCCAACCGCTCATCTACTCTTGAATTCTCATATATATCACCCCTCCAAATTTCAGCTCGATCCGACGGTTCAAACTCCGGGAAGCTTCCGATGAGTGGATCAATTTTCGGATCCGTTTTCTGCGCGAATACGGATTCGACCCAAATTCATGTTTCTTTATGAACATGACATTGGACAACCTTTTTAGAGGAATTATCTTCTAGGGTATTGTGCATTGTTTTTAAACACTCGCCCGTAAATTTTTAAGCCTTCCCTGAGGTCGCCTTCATCATCATGCTGGTGTCAAACCAGTCCGGCGATATTGCTCCAAGGCTGCCGACCTGCGCTAGACACGATGTCACTTTGTTGAGCCGAGCTCAACTTCTTCGGATCATCATCTCGGCAAGCCGAACAAGAGTCTGGCATCACGAAGGATAAATCATCACCAACATCGCCGCCCCATGGATTACACGGAGCGGGCATACCGGCATCGCCGCACGGTCACTTCATCAAGCCGGCATCGACCACGTCACGACCTGCATCGGCAGAGCCGCACTATTGCTTCTTCAAGCTGGTGTCCATCACGTCGACCTACTTCGACTCATCGGCTGACATCGAGGCTTCGACATCTCGGCTGGACCGGGGGCTTCGCCATCTCTTCATCAACCTACTCCAGAGACTTCGGCGTCACTAGCCGACCAGCTCCGTCACGTTAGCTGGACCGAGGGCTTTGCCTCGGCGAGCCAACCTTTGCCAGCATCGCCATACCGTTGCTTTGTCGCCCATCAGGCAATGGGTGTGCGGATCGGGTCCCAATTTTGGGAATCACCTTTCTTCGGATTGCTACAACAGATAAACCAGGTGCTATTAATCCTAGTATTTTTCGCTTGTTTGGGTTTATTTTTCCCAAGGAATTATTACTCTGGTTTGTCCATCATCTGTACACAGGTCTATCAAATAATGGCCGCATTAACGATGGTCGCGTGGTGGTTCGGTCAGTTTCCGTACATTGTGCGACGAACGCCGCATCCGGAACTCGGACTGACCTGTGAATTCAGGCTTTGCCACGCCTTTACCGCATCACGCCGACACCCTACATCGACATTGACTTCGGCGCCAGGCCATATTTCTTTTATTACTCACTTTGCATAAATTATTTATTATGCAACGATTTTTTTAATTATTATTATTACTATTATCTCTGGTTTGCACTATTTTTTGTGCATAGGAAAATGATCCGGGGACTTTGTCGTCACTCTGCCGGTCTGCATTGACCGTGCTATGTCACCACTTCGGCGTGTCGAGCTCTTCGCTCCGCCACCTCGGGACCGGCTTGGGGGATGGAACCTTGTCCCGCATCAAGCTCGGACCGCGTCATCAATGCCGAACACATTAACCAGCTAAGTCGCTTTCATGCTCAAAGTTTTAATTTTTAACTTGTGTTCAGTTCGACCTAGCATTATACTTTTTTTTGGAAAAAAGTTGCTTGTAAAAAATTTCCTTGTCCAAACTTTGTTTGTGACACACATATTCAAATACCCCGTTTATTTGGGGGCTTCCTTTATGAAGCTTTTTCCTCTTGCATATGATTATACTTGTACGGCTTCGTTCCTTGTTCGTGTATTACGCCACAATATGCACCATATTGACATAAGCGATTTGCAAGCTGGGTTGCCTGGCTCCTGTGCTTACCCCTACGTTCTCGATTGTTTGGCTAGGGAGTAAAGGGAGCACCTCTGCGATTGTCACGACCGGGTCCTCCGAGCTCTAACCTCAGACTGGGTGAAGCCGAAAGCTAGCGCTCTTATTGTTTTCAATCATGGTCGGCACACAACAGAACTCATGAGTACAAAAAATCTATTGCACAAGTCTCATAGAAATAATGAGCACCGAAGAAAGGTATCGGTGGGGGTACTATTTTTTTCGAAGATGCTTCTTAAACTTCGTCTGTAATATAGCATAAGTTCCCTGAGCACGCTTTGTCTCTTACAGCCTTATGGCCCGGTTGTTGATAACCCACAAGTATAGGGGATCGCAACAGTTTTCGAGGGTAGAGTATTTAACCCAAATTTATTGATTCGACACAAGGGGAGCCAAAGAATATTCTCAAGTATTAGCAGCTGAGTTGTCAATTCAACCACACCTGGAAACTTAGTAACTGCAGCAAGGTGTTTAGTAGCACAGTAATATGATAGTGGTGGTAACGGCAACAAAAGTAAAGACAACAAGTAATGTTTTTGGTATTTTGTAGTGATTGTAACAGTAGCAGCGGGAAAGTAAATAAGCGTAAACCAGTATATGGAAAACTCGTAGGCACCGGATCAGTGATGGATAATTATGCCAGATGTGGTTCATCATGTAACAGTCATAACATAGGGTGACACAGAACTAGCTCCAATTCATCAATGTAATGTAGGCATGTATTCCGTATATAGTCATACGTGCTTATGGAAAAGAACTTGCATGACATCTTTTGTCCTACCCTCCCGTGGCAGCGGGGTCCTATTGGAAACTAAGGAATATTAAGGCCTCCTTTTAATAGAGAACCGGAACAAAGCATTAGCACATAGTGAATACATGAACTCCTCAAACTATGGTCATCACCGGGAGTGGTCCCGATTATTGTCACTTCGGGGTTGCCGGATCATAACACATAGTAGGTGACTATAGACTTGCAAGATAGGATCAAGAACTCACATATATTCATGAAAACATAATAGGTTCAGATCTGAAATCATGGCACTCGGGCCCTAGTGACAAGCATTAAGCATAGCAAAGTCATAGCAACATCAATCTCAGAACAGAGTGGATAATAGGGATCAAACCCTAACAAAACTAACTCGATTACATGATAAATCTCATCCAACCCATCACCGTCCAGCAAGCCTAAGATGGAATTACTCACGCACGGCGGTGAGCATCATGAAATTGGTGATGGAGGATGGTTGATGATGACGACGGTGACGAATCCCCCTCTCCGGAGCCCCGAACGGACTCCAGATCAGCCCTCCCGAGAGGTTTTAGGGCTTGGCGGCGGCTCCGTATCGTAAAACGCGATGATTTCTTCTGATTTTTTTTCTCTCTGGAAGCGAATATATATAGTTGGAATTGGCGTCGGGGAGTTTCCAGGGGGCCCACGAGGTAGGGGACGCACCCAGGAGGGGGGGAGCGCCCCCCACCCTCGTGGACAGGGTGTGGGCCCCCTGGTCTTCATCTTTGGGGAGGATTTTTTATTATTTTTTCTAAGGTATTCCGTGGAGTTTTAGGACTTTCCGAGAATATTTGCTTTCTGCACATAAAACAACACCAAGGTAATTCTACTGAAAATAGCGTCAGTCCAGGTTAGTTCCATTCAAATCATACAAGTTAGAGTCCAAAACAAGGGCAAAAGTGTTTGGAAAAGTAGATACGACGGAGACGTACCAACTCCCCCAAGCTTAAACCCTTGCTTGTCCTCAAGCAATTCAGTTGACAAACTGAAAGAAAGAAAAACTTTTACAAACTCTGTTTGCTCTTGTTGTTGTAATTATGTCAAGCCATCATTCAAGTTTTTAGCATATATCATAACTAACCACATTTGCAATAATTCTCAGGTCTCATAATTACTCATATCAATAGCATAATCAACTAGCAAGCCATAATAATAAATCTCGGATGACAACACTTTCTCAAAACAACCATAATATGATATAACAAGATGGTATCTCGCTAGCCCTTTCTGAGACCACAAAACATAAATGCAGAGCACCTTTAAAGATCAAGGACTGACTAGACATTGTAATTCATGGTAAAAGAGATCCAATCATAGTCATACCCAACATAGATTAATAGTGATGAATGCAAATGACAGTTGTGCTCTCCAGCTAGTGCTCTTTAATAAGAAGGTGATGACTCAACATAAAAGTAAATGGATAGGCCCTTCACAGAGGGAAGAAGGGATTTGTAGAGGTGCCAGAGCTTGGTTTTGAAATAGAGATAAATTGCATTTTGAGCAGTATACTTTCATTGTCAACGTAACAACTAAGAGATGGCGATATTTTCCATGCTAAACAAATTATAGGCGGTTCCCAAACAGAATGGTAAAGTTTATACTCCCCCTCCACCAACAAGCATCAATCCATGACTTGCTCGAAACAACGAGTGTCTCCAACATACATCAGGTCCCATGGGGAGTTTTGTTTGCAATTAATTTTGATTTAGTTTGCATAAAGCATGGGACTGGGCATCCCGGTGACCAGCCATTTTCTCGTGAGTGAGGAGCGGAGTCCACTCCTCTTGAGAATAACCCGCCTAACACGGAAGATAAGGACAGCCTTGGTTGATACATGAGCTATTCGAGCATACAAAACAGAATATTTATTTGAAGGTTTAGAGTTTGGCACATACAAATTTACTTGGAACGGCAGGTAGATACCGCATATAGGAAGGTATAGTGGACTCATCTGGAATAACTTTGGGGTTTAAGGGATTGGATGCACAAGCAGTATTCCTGCTTAGTACAGGTGAAGGCTAGCAAAAGACTGGGAAGTGACCAACTAGAGAGCAACAACAGCCATGTACATGCATTAAAATTAATAAACATTGGATGCAAGCATGAGTAGGATATAATCCACCATGAACATAAATATCATGAAGGCTATGTTGATTTTGTTTCAACTACATGCGTGAACATGTGCCAAGTCAAGTCACTTAAATCATTCAAAGGAGAATACCACTCCATCATACCACATCATAATCATCTCAATAGCATGTTGGCACACAAGGTAAACCATTATAACTCATAGCTAATCAAGCATGGCACAAGCAACTATGATCTATAATTGTCATTGCAAACATGTTTATTCATAATAAGCTGAATCAAGAACGACGGGCTCATCATATTTACAAAAACAAAAGAGGTTGAGTTCATACCAGCTTTTCTCATCTCAGTCAGTCCATCATATATCATCATAATTGCCTTTCACTTGCATGACCGAACGGTGTGAATAATAATAAGAGTGCATGTGCATTGGACTAAGCTGGAATTTGTGAGCATTCAAGAAACAGGAGAAGACAAGGCAATATGGGCTCTGTGTTAAATCAACATTAAAGCATATAAGAGCCACTACAACAATTTAATTATGGTCTTCTCCTACTGACCCCAAAGAAAAGAAAAGAAAATAAAACTATTTACAAGGGAAAGCTCCCAACAAGCAACAGAAGAACGTGAAATATATTTTTTGGGTTTTCTTTTTAATTACTTCTACAGCAGGAAAGTAAATTACTACTATTTTTTTTGGTTTTCTTAAGGTTTAACAAACACACAAGAAGAAAGCAGGAAAAAGAAAATGAACTAGCATGGATATTACAATGAAAGAGCATAAGCACCGACATCTAGCAATGAGTGTGTGTGAACATAAATGTAATGTCGGTGAGAAATACGTACTCCCCCAAGCTTAGGCTTTTGGCCTAAGTTGGTCTATTGCCAGGGATAGCCTGGCGGATACCCGTAGGTGTAGCTGGGGTCGTACTGCGATACAACAGTTATTGCCTCCTGAGCTGCAACGTGGAGTCGGGCTGCCTCCGCTCTCCTCTCGTACTCATCTGCCTCCTCTCTAGTAATAGTATATCTTCCTGTTGTCTGTGAATCAAAAAGAGCGGGAGCAGGGAGAGTAATACGGACAACATGCCATTTGTTAAAAATTAAACGGTATAAAAGAGGTGATTCGGGTCGCTCAACAAAATGATGTGAAGCCATGGAGTCATAATCTAAATATGCAGTAGGCAACTCCGTATCAGGGCCGGGCCCATAGCTATGCAGAGTGTGCGGCCCGCACAGGGCCCATAAATTTTAGGGGCCCCAAATATTTATGCAGGCCTATGTATATTTCTTCCTGGGCCGATGGCGCCTAGGGCATCCGCGCGACTCCGCCTGAGTCCGCTGCTCGATGCGATGCCTCGATCTAAAATAGAACCGGACCGATCGCATCCAGAGGAAACTTGCAGGCGAGACGGCGCAGCTGGACCAGATCAAAATCGATTGCATTGCATCCAGACACAGTGACACGGCGACAAGCGGGGCGACGAGCCTTCTGAGTTCCTATTAACTTCGGCTGAACTCTAATGAATATATTCCTATCACAATCTCCAAAATAGGTAGATCAAAAAACATGTTCCTCTCACCGCGCTAGTCATGTGAGATCTGGACGGTCGTCTCGATTTCAAACCGGCAGGAGTAGACAATTCATCAATGCTTGCATGGTTTAGGCACTAGTTTAATTGTTTAACTACTCCTACCAGCTGCCGCTGGCTTTTCCTCCTGATTAAATTTGTATCATACAGTCCTACTCCTAACTTCTAAATCCCAAATTAATTTTCGGTAGGGATCGTTACTTCGTTAGAGATCGGTTCTTGCCTCCTTGGTTAAATATCATAGTATATGAGTTCATCCAAACATGACACGAGACGAGATGAGTTAGATGGTTCGTCTAATTGCCAAACATTGACGCATAATCTTCAATTGATATATGATGACTGCTGCCCACTCCTTTTTATTTTATTCATCGTTTGTATCTTGTGTTTCTATAATACATATTCGAGTCATCATGGAGAGAAGATTGATTACGAGGGTATCATTCAAGATTTCAATTCAAATAATACTAAAAGAATGATGTTGTTCAAATAAATATTATGCAACCGGGAGTTGAATAGGTATGATTTTTTTATGTATATAATTGTTATGTAAGACATTGTATCATATACATCATTATTGCTTGTTTCTTCATTTTTTTTCTAGTGTGATAGGGCCCCACTTTTTAGTTTTGCACAGGGCCCCGGATTTTGCCGGCCCGACCCTGCTCCGTATCACCCTCACGGATGTCTATCTCAAGAAAATGAGCTAAGCGGGTTTCATAAATTCCTCCAAAGAAATCTCCATTATGTCTATTATGATGCAACCTACAAGCTACAATGGCTCCCAGATGATAAGATTGGTCTGCTAACACAACACTCCTAAGAATGCTAAGGTCAGGGACACACATGTGACATGCTTCATCCTTAGCATTTATGCATCTACCGATGAAGAGAGCAAAATAATGTAAAGCAGGAAAGTGAATGCTCCCTATGGTAGCTTGCGTTATGTCTCTAGATTCCCCCACAGTTATATCAGCAAGAAAGTTTCTAAATTCATATTTAGGGGGATCCCTAATACTACCCCATGATGGAAGTTTGCACGCAAGAGTGAAATCCTCTAAGTCCATTCTATAAGATTTATCATAAAGATCAAACATGACTGAAGGAGAATTACGCAAAGATGAATACTCAAACCTCCTCACAAATGAACTTGTGAGATCATGATACTGGGGGCATTTGTTGGCCTCAAATTCCTCAAGACCGGCATTGCGCAAATATGCTTTGAATTCTTCTTTAATTCCCGCACGGTCCATAAAATTTTCCGACGGCCACTCGCAAGGCCGTACCGGAGCGTCTCTTGGTGGATCCTCGTCAGCATCGCGCATAGCAATCCTGGGTCCTTGCTTCTTAGAGGAACCACCTTGGAACATCTTCCTAAGCATATTGTTTTTCTCTGAAAAATTCTGAAATTTTTAGTAACTTCAAAATAAAAGTAACCAAACTCAATAAAACTGATAGCAACTACTCCTACAAGTGCCTAGAGCCTATATCAAGCATTAGAACTACTTGGAACCATATAAATTTGACATGCCAGCTCAAGAACATGGTCACCTATGCAGCAAAAATTTGCAATGAATAAAGCACTAGAACAAAAACTAATTGGACCAATGGAGGAGTCACATACCAAGGAACAATCTCCCCAAGCAGCTTTGCAAGAGGTGCTTTGAGCAAGGAGATCAAAAATCACAGCAAAAGTGGCTGGAACTCGTGCTTGAGTTGGTTTTTCGGGTTTGTGTGAGATAGAGGAAGAAGATGGGTGCTGGGATAAGTGGAGGAGGGCCACCATGGGCCCACAAGGTAGGGGGGCGCGCTCTATAGGGGGGGCGCGCCCACCACCCTCGTGGCCAGGTGGCAGCTCCTCCCACGGTAATTTTTGCACAATAAATGCTCAAATATTCCCGAAAAAATCATATTAAATTGGCATGTCATTCTGAGGACTTTTATTTCCAGGTTATTTTTATATTGCACGGATAATCAGATAACAGACAGAAAAATACTATTTTTACTTTATTTGATATAAATAACAGAAAATATAGAGTGGGTACAGAAGTTTGTGTTTCTAGTTTCATCCATCTCATGGTCATCAAAAAAGAATCCACTAACAAGGTTGATCAAGTCTTGTTAACAAACTCATTCCGATAATCATGAAACCGGAGAAATTTCGAATAACACTAAGTTACCTCAACGGGGATATGCACATCCCCTATAATAAGTATATCATATTTCTTTTTGACAGTAGGAAGAGGAAATTCAAAACCTCCAATTATACTCGATGGAATTTTTTCAATGGAGTTGATACTATGAACTTGAGGTTGTTTCCTCGGAAAGTGTATCGTATGCTCATTACCATTAACATGAAAAGTGACATTGCCTTTGTTGCAATCAATAACAGCCCCTGCAGTATTAAGAAAAGGTCTTCCAAGAATAATAGACATACTATCATCCTCGGGAATATCAAGAATAACAAAGTCCGTTAAAATAGTAACATTTGCAACCACAACAGGCACGTCCTCACAAATACTGACAGGTATAGCAGTTGATTTTTCAGCCATTTGCAAAGATATTTCAGTAGGTGTCAACTTATTCAAGTCAAGTCTACGATATAAAGAGAGAGGCATAACACTAACACCGGCTCCAAGATCACATAAAGCAGTTTTAATATAATTTCTTTTAATGGAGCAAGGTATAGTAGGTACTCCGGGGTCTCCAAGTTTCTTTGGTATTCCACCCTTAGAAGTATAATTAGCAAGCATGGTGGAAATTTCAGCTTCCGGTATCTTTCTTTTATTAGTAATGATATCTTTCATATATTTAGCATAAGGATTTGTTTTGAGCACATCAGTCAATCGCATACGTAAAAAGATAGGCCTAATCATTTCGGCAAAGTGCTCAAAATCCTCATCATCCTTCTTCTTGGATGGTTTCGGAGGAAAAGGCATGGGTTTCTGAACCCAGGGTTCCCTTTCTTCACCATGTTTCCTAGCAACAAAGTCTCTTTTATCATAACGTTGATTCTTTGATTGTGGGTTATCAAGATCAACAACAGGTTCAATTTCTACATCATTATCATTACTAGGTTGAGCATCATCATGAACATCATCATTAACATTTTCACTAGGTTCATGTTCATTACCAAATTGTGTTTCAGCATTAGACATAGAGATATAATTTGGATTATCAGGTGGTTCAGCAATAGGTTCACTAGAAGTTTGCACAGTTCTATCATTTTTCTTTTTCTTTTTCTTAGAAGAACTAGGAACATCAATATTATTTCTCTGAAAATCTTGCTCGATTCTCTTAGGGTGGCCTTCAGGATACAAAGGTTCCTGAGTCATTCTACCAGTTCTAGTAGCCACTCTAACAACATAATCATTTTTCTTATTATTCATTTCATGGAGCAATTCTTTTTGAGCTTTAAGTACTTGTTCTACTTGAGTAGTAACCATAGAAGCATGTTTGCTAACAAGTTTAAGTTCACCTCTAATATTAGCCATATAATCACCCAAGTATTTAATTATATCGGAATCATATTTCAATTGTCTACCAAAATAAGCATTGACATTTTCTTGTTTGACAATAAAATTATCAAACTCATCAAAGCATTGCCTAGCAGACTTATAGTGAGGGATATCACCCTCATCAAATCTATAGAGAGAATTTACCTTTACTACGTGTGTCGGGATATTGGGATCAGGAGGTTCTTCAGTAAATAAGTGATCAAGTTCATATGTTTCTTCGACAAGCGGTAGATTAAGACAATGTATTTATTCAACAGGAGGTAAATTCTTAACATCTTCGGCTTTAATACCTTTTTCTTTCATAGATTTCTTTGCCTCTTGCATATCTTCGGGACTGAGAAATAGAACACCTCTCTTCTTCGGAGTTGGTTTAGGAATAAGCTAAGTAATTGGAGCGGGAGCTGGCTCAGGAGGTGCCCAATTATTTTCATTTGTCAACATATTATTCAATAGAATTTCAGCTTCATCCGGTGTTCTTTCCCTGAAAAGAGAACCAGCACAACTATCCAGGTAATCTCTGGAAGCATCGGTTAGTCCATTACAAAAGATATCAAGTATTTCAGGTTTCTTAAGAGGATGATCAGGCAAAGCATTAAGTAACTTGAGAAGCCTCCCCCAAGCTTGTGGGAGACTCTCTTCTTTAATTTGCACGAAATTGTATATTTCCCTCAAAGCAGCTTGTTTCTTATGAGCAGGGAAATATTTAGCAGAGAAGTAATAAATCATATCCTGGGGACTACGCACACAACCAGGATCAAGAGAATTAAACCATATCTTAGCATCACCCTTTAATGAGAACGGAAATATTTTGAGTATATAGAAGTAACGCGATCTCTCATCATTAGTGAACAGGGCAGCTATATCATTTAGCTTAGTAAGATGTGCCACAACAGTTTCAGATTCATAGCTATAAAAAGGATCAGATTCAACCAAAGTAATTATATCTGGATCAACAGAGAATTCATAATCCTTATCAGGAACACATATAGGTGAAGTTGCAAAAGCAGGATCAGGTGTCATTTTATCTCTAAGTGATTCTTTTTTCCATTTAATCAATAACCTTTTAAGCTTATATCTATCTTTGCAGGCTAAGATAGCTAAAGAAGAATCTTTACCAAAAAGATAACCTTCAGGAATAACATGCATATTTTCATCATCACTATCATCATCGTATTCAGTTTCATCAATTTCTCTTTCTCTAGCCCTAGCAATTTGTTCTTCAAGAAATTCACTAAGGGGCACAGTAGTATCATACATAGAAGCAGTTTCATCATAAGTATCATGCATAGTAGAAGTGGCATCATCAATAACATGCGACATATCGGAACGAATAGCAGAAGCAGGTTTAGGTGTCGCTAGCTTACTCATAACAGAAGGTGAATCAACTGCAGAGCTAGATGGCAGTTCCTTACCTCCCCTCGTAGTTGAGGGATAGATTGTTGTCTTAGCGTCTTTCAAGTTCTTCATAGTGTCCAGCAGATATAAATCCAAGTGACTTAAAGAATAGAGCTATGCTCCCCGGCAACGGCGCCAGAAAAAGGTCTTGATAACCCACAAGTATAGGGGATCGCAATAGTTTTCGAGGGTAGAGTATTTAACCCAAATTTATTGATTCGACACAAGGGGAGCCAAAGAATATTCTCAAGTATTAGCAGCTGAGTTGTCAATTCAACCACACCTGGAAGCTTAGTATCTGCAGCAAGGTGTTTAGTAGCACAGTAATATGATAGTGGTGGTAACGGCAACAAAAGTAAAGACAGCAAAAGTAATGTTTTTGGTATTTTATAGTGATTGTAACAGTAGCAGCGGGAAAGTAAATAAGCGTAAACCAGTATATGGAAAACTCGTAGGCACCGGATCAGTGATGGATAATTATGCCGGATGCGGTTCATCATGTAACAGTCATAACATAGGGTGACACAGAACTAGCTCCAATTCATCAATGTAATGTAGGCATGTATTCCGTATATAGTCATACGTGCTTATGGAAAAGAACTTGCATGACATCTTTTGTCCTACCCTCCCGTGGCAGCGGGGTCCTATTGGAAACTAAGGGATATTAAGGCCTCCTTTTAATAGAGAACCGGAACAAAGCATTAGCACATAGTGAATACATGAACTCCTCAAACTATGGTCATCACCGGGAGTGGTCCCGATTATTGTCACTTCGGGGTTGCCGGATCATAACACATAGTAGGTGACTATAGACTTGCAAGATAGGATCAAGAACTCACATATATTCATGAAAACATAATAGGTTCAGATCTGAAATCATGGCACTCGGGCCCTAGTGACAAGCATTAAGCATAGCAAAGTCATAGCAACATCAATCTCAGAACATAGTGGATACTAGGGATCAAACCCTAACAAAACTAACTCGATTACATGATAAATCTCATCCAACCCATCACCGTCCAGCAAGCCTACGATGGAATTACTCACGCACGACGGTGAACATCATGAAATTGGTGATGGAGGATGGTTGATGATGACGACAACGACGAATCCCCCTCTCCGGAGCCCCGAACGGACTCCAGATCAGCCCTCCCCAGAGGTTTTAGGGCTTGGCGGCGGCTCCGTATCGTAAAACGCGATGATTTCTTCTCTCTGATTTTTTCTCTCCGGAAGCGAATATATAGAGTTGGAATTGGCGTTGGAGGGTTTCCAGGGGGCCCACGAGGTAGGGGGCGCGCCCCCCACCCTCGTGGACAGGGTGTGGGCCCCCTGGTGTTCATCTTTGGCGAGGATTTTTTTATTATTTTTTCTAAGGTATTCCGTGGAGTTTCAGGACTTTCCGAGAATATTTGCTTTCTGCACATAAAACAACACCAAGGTAATTCTGCTGAAAACAGCGTCAGTCCAGGTTAGTTCCATTCAAATCATACAAGTTAGCGTCCAAAACAAGGGCAAAAGTGTTTGGAAAAGTAGATACGACGGAGACGTATCAGTTGCCTGGTTATCGGAAACACTATCGATATTCTCGACAAGTGGACTACATGAGACTTTTCGGTCCTTGACCGAAGAGGGAGAAGCCGACGGTCGGTTAAGACGCGTTTAAAGTTCGGTTGAACAAAGATATGATATAAGTACTTTGGTACATACAATCATTATACATAAAATTCTTTTACCCAAGTCACTTGGGGGCTCTTAAAATTTATATGAGCTATTTTATAGTAAATGTGTTTTCTTCTTGGTCGTTGCAAACTCTTTTTCTATCGCTCCTTTTTCGACGTGAGTGTGTGGTCAATAGCCAGATAACCCATTTTCTCTCTAGTGATCGCTCGAGTTTAGTTCGCTAAACTGGTCTAACGAGAAGCACTCCGCCTTCGGGATAGGAGGCTGAAGCCGTAGGCTGACCCGCTTGAAGTCTTGAGATCGGATGTGTAATATTAATGCACGACAGAAGCACAATTTTTCCCCAATTTTCGGATTGGCACTGAACACTTGATCTTGTTCGGACGTCAAGTTTTTACTGACGATTTTCTTGATTTTCCAAGCTTATGGCACTTTTAAACTATTTATGTGTTTCCAGCACAAGTCTCACAGTGCAATGCCGAACACCTTTATAGATTCAGCAAAAACATTCTCAGATCTCACTATATATGCATTGGTTTCGAATTGTGTCTTCGGTCAATATTTGGGTTACCCGACTCCTGCGCTTGCCTCCTATGTTCCGCTTTGTTCGGCTAGGTGTGCAAAGGGAGAACCACTACGATTGTGCTTCCAGCTCACATGGTTAAGCACCTCAGTGGAGAAAGCCGAAAACTGACTGTCACAATAAGCGTAAACTGGTTAGCAATCTGATGACGGTGTTAAATGACTGGCCATTCATAACATTGGCCGAAGTGTTTATGGCTTGACCTCGACTGTCGCCGAACACTACCGGGGGCTAGTAACTGGCCTCCCAAACTAAATCCTCAATATTTTGCTCTTACATTAGAGTTGAGGTTTCATGATCATGCTCAGCATGACAACCCAAAGAAAGGAACCGATAGCGGGATTATTTTCTTTGGAAGACATTTATTATGTTAAATAGTGATATAACATATCTCTCTGCGTACCTTTGTTTATAAAACCGTATGGCCAGATTGCCTTGTTTGTCGTAAATCTTTGCCCTCATAAAGGCTTTATAAAGTAGGACAAACACTCCTCGGCTACTGGCCGAGGAGGTGGAAGCCGATGGTCGGTCAACAAAGTTTTGTACAATGCGGATCTGAGTATTAATGATGTAAAGTACTTGGATACATAGAATCATTACACATAATTTGTGATTTTACTCTGGATATCGATCCTTAATTCGGCCACCCGTGCCCGCATTAAGGCTCGGGGGCTACTGGGCTTCAGGCTTATCATTTACTAATTTTAAAGGGCCGTATCGATCCCCTGATCTGGTGTTGCCACCCGACCAGTGTCTCGGGGGCTACTGCATTGGCAATCCAGTGTAGAAAATTTAAGTGCAATATAGTTTTCAAGGAGATTATGATCCTCAAGTTGGTCGGCCGCACCCAACCTGAGTCTCGAGGACTCTGCACACCGCTTTTTGTGTCCTGAAGTATTCTGCTGAGCTAGGAGTTGATCCTCAGACCGATTTTGCAAATCAACCTGAGTCTCAGCGGCTACTGGGATCAGCGGTCTTATGTCATCCTTCAGGTGCATCTCGGCTTTTAGACCGATACACACCTTGAGGGATACTAGCTATATATCTCGGCGGAGAATAAATTGCACCAATCAAAAATATTGACAAAAAATTGGCCCATAGTCGGGGTGGTGCACCACCTCGGAAGCAGTTCGGCATAAAGCTCGGGCACTAGTGGCTGGCTCCATAGAGGGCATTTCCAGCATTAAGCTCGGCTAAACTCCTTCAACTCTTTTGGACCAAGATGATTTATGACATGTTGGATATAGTCCGGCGTTGGAGCTTGGACACAGTCCGGTGTTGGAGCTCGGATACATTTCGGTGCTAGAGCTCGGAAGCAGTCCGACATTGGTGTTCGGCTGCACTCGAATGCAGTCCGGCGTTAGAGCTCGGACGCAAGAGGACACTGCCTCCCGGGAACAACTTCAAACCCGAGGTGTGGCATAAAAATAACAAGGCATTGATAAAGGCCGGAAACTTAAAGGGGCTCCTCGGATACCCGACGTGTAAACTCGTCGAATGCATTTCGGCGATCCTCAAGATCGAAGATGGGAAGATTTGTTGAACTAGTTTCCAAGACCGACAACCGAAGATGAAGAACAGTTCGGAAGAATCGAGGAGCGTCTCTAACTTGAAGACCGGTTCGGGGGGCTACTGACGGTGTCCTGGACTAGGGGGTACTCACCACGTCATCTCCCGATCTGTTAGATTGGGCCGAGGACCCCCATGGCCGTATACTCATGGGCCAGTTCAGACAGCTGCCACATACATGGAAGATTCTACAAGACTTGGTGATCAAGACAAGGACTCCTCCCCACCGGCGTATTCGGCTAGACTCTTGTTATCCTAGGCCTCTGGTGCATTATATAAACCGAGGCTAGGCAAGTCGATAGATCAGATACATACAATCATACCATAGGCTAGCTTCTAGGGTTTAGCCTCTCCGATCTTATGGTAGATCAACTCTTGTACTACCCATATCATCAATATTAATCAAGCAGGACGTAAGGTTTTACCTCCATCAAGAGGGCCCGAACCTGGGTAAAACATCATGTCCCCTGCCTCCTGTTACCATCCGCCTTAGACGCACAGTTCGGGACCCCCTACCCGAGATCCGCCGGTTTTGACACTTACATAGGAGTACAGAGATCAGAATGTAATGAGCCATCCATCTCATTGTAGTGAGTGGAAAAGTTTCAATGATAAACACAAAGAGTTTGCCGCTGACCCGAGAAACATTAGACTTGGCTTAGCTTCTGATGGATTTAACCCATTTGGCCACCGCGGGCTCCTGGAGTTTTACGGCCTCTAGTTGCATAACTTCACCCCCGCTTCCATATTACACATCACTGGTTATGTTGCCCTTTGTGAGCTGTTTCTAGGCTGCGAGGCTCATTTCGAGCTGTGGAAGAGGCTATTCTGCCTTGTGCCCAATACACAGGAGGGGTCGCTATATCAAGTGGGCGGAGCCGAAATATGGCGCATCGCCGAGACCGGATACCTGGCCGGTACCCCGAAGAAGACGTCCGAAGACTGGCCTTCAGAGTGGTTTTACATGGAGGACGTCCCCCTTCCAGATCCTATTCGGAGGGGTCTTCCCGAGTTCAACAATGCTCCTCTGAAGAAACGCCGAAGCTGGCGCCCACAGAGCCCCCAGGAGGAAGACAACGGAGAAGTCCTTTACCTGATGGACCGGATTAAAGTCCTGGCTCAATCAGGATTGACAATAATCGAGGTTATGTCAATATGCATAATGTGGGGGGTGCAGCAACTTCAATATCAAGGGCACCCCCTGTGGTGCTTTAACGGGGAAGATGATGCCACCCGCTGCGGGCGTAAGGGACCAGGCTCTGCTGCTGCTCTAGCAAAAATTCTGTCCGAGTTATTCAAGGGAGAGGAAGAGGAGTTCATCCGTATTAAGCCACGGGATGGATTCTCCATGTACAACCCTCCAAGCTGGGTGAGCTATCACTCTTTACTCCCAACCTTCCCGCATTCTTTGTCGTAAATACTCACCTTGCCGTTTCACGGCAGGAACTGCGAAAAGCTGTAAGGGAGGTCAACAACCCACCTCCACAACCGGAGGACCCTGACCGGGCCCTCGATCCCGGACTCGAAGAGGATCCGGATATATTTGTGGAGCTGATAGACAAGACATTCTATCAATTGAGCTGCGATGACGCCATGGTGGCCATCATGGCCGACTATCCTAGGCTACTCCCTGCATCACATATAAGAAAAAACCGGAGTCTCAACTTCCGAGAAGGATCCCCTTTTATGCACTTCACCTACCGTACACATATGGTGTTTTATAGGGAAGGCCTTCGGGACGCCATGCCGAACCCGCAGTGACTCGCCAACAAGGGGCACCGAAGCCGGGTAGGCCAAAGAGGAAGGCGGTCAGGACTGAGACGCCGGCATAGAGGTATGATACAAAACCTTGCTCCGTGGTTCTCATCTTTCTTAAAATATAATGACGTCCATGTTTCCTAGTAGAAAAAACGCTCGCCGGACTATATCCGGAGAGGTTGCCAATCATGCCTCCACCAGTCGGGATCCAGGGCCCGACATAGAGGTGGAAGCTAACACGGGGCGAACACCGGATGCTCCTCCTACAGAGTATGCAGACAGACTATCCGCTACAAATTCCGAAGTGGAGAGCGCCATGAATCACAGGAGTCGCCGGGCCGTACTTCGTGACACTTGTTTCTCCCAAGAGGCGTTCAATGCCTTCAACTCAGGATACGTGTACATCCGTGCTGCTCAAAATAGTCTAGCCAGAGCCACGGACCAGTATGTAAGGGATATACGGGTAACAAAATCTGACGATTATATATATCAGTAGCCCTAAGACTTGAAACAGTTGACACAACTGATTTAAGGATCATTATTTGTGCAGGTTCTTACAGAGAAGTATTCCCAATTGTCTCAAGAGCTGGAAGAGTGCAAAGCCCAGCTACGGGTCGCTGTTGCCGCGTTGAAGGAGTTCGAGAAGGGCCCCTCTGGTAGCACTTGATTCCATTGCAAAGAATGACAGGTACCAGATAGTATGCGGCATGCATGAAATCTAACAATAGATGTTGCAGATGACCCCTGAGTGAATCCGGAGGCCGTGCCGGTGAATGCGGAACGTGCTGATCGACAGCTAAATGCTGGCGAGTGCATGCTGACACGAGTTAGGCAGGAGAAAAATAATCTCCAGGATGCCAATATCCAGCTGGGCGTGGAACTGAAAGATGTCCGAGCCCAGCTTGTGGACTCCGTGAAGGAGAATAAGCGGCTTCGACGCGACATTTTTAGTGAGTGCTTGAACGAACTTTGGAAGGAGTTCGGTGAAGCAACTGGCTAACAGAGTTATGTCTGCAGGTATGCTGACGGGGCGTCCCGCGGAGGAGATGCCCGGGTCTGCAGGTGATCTTCTACCAGAGCTCTCACAACTGCATGAACAAGTTCGGCAGGTGATGCAGGGTATTGCCCAAGCCTTGTGGCCATCCGCGTCCCCGCCAGGAGGCATGGGGGAGCTTATAGAGAAGCTCAAGGGAGCGCGGCGGCGCTTCCGATTATGGAAGATATCAGCCTGCCGACAAGGTGCAAGGGAAGCCTGGGCTATGGTGAAGACGCGATATACCAAAGCTGACCCAAACCACATGGCCGAGGTCGGACCTGTGGGGCCAGATGGGAAAGAGATCCCCGTCAGTTTGGTGTATGACCAAGTAGAATTTGCCGCAAAGTATTCCCAACAGGATTGTAGGATAGAAAGCCTGTTGGATGGTATAGAAGAAGAATTTAATCATTCTTAGAGACTGTGTACTTCAAGTGACATATATAATGTTCCTAGCCGGATTGTAAATCATTTGTCATGGCAGACCTTTTCTCTTCGACCTCTGGACCTGATAGTCTGGAGTGTATCTGAATACCCACTCGGTTATGTAAAAACCGGGGTATGCATGGAAACCAGGCGTAGGGGTCATAAGTGCTTGAACAGACAAGTACCCAACTAGCTATGTTAAATTACATGGATAGTAAGAAACATCTTCCAAGGAGAATAGTTCTGTTAAGGGTTCCTTTCCCTGGGTACACATGCCCTAATGGGCATGTCCGAACTGCGAAAAGAGACGCAGGCTATAAACATCTGGGGGCATGTGTCAAATTAAATAAAAGTCATCTTTTGTTCACCGACCGAATATTCCCTTAAGAACGCTGGCTTTCGGCTTCACCCAGTTTGAGGTACACATCCGGCTGACCCGGCAGTAACAATCGCAGAGGTGCTCCCCTTATGCCCTAGCCAAATTAACTGGAATGTAGGGCATAAATACAAGAGCCAGGAAACCTAGCTTGGCCAAAAAGTTAAGTCATATCGATGCATATAATGGCATAAAAAGGTACATGTGGAAGAATAACACATGTGCGGGGCATAAAGCCTAGAAAAATAGTTATATTAAGCTTCTATATAAGAAGCTCCCAGGTATAATGAGAGCGGTTAGCGCGTCAAGATTGTGTAACCAAGACACAAGTTTAGCCTTTTAAGGCCTTGAGGATAATAAAAAGAGAGAAAGAGAGAAAAGACAGATAATTGATATGCAAAAAATTGACGGAGGTAACGAGACGAACATAGAGTCCGGCACTAGACGTAAAATCTTCGGAGTCTGGCTGTGTTCCATGGGTTTGGCTCGAGTCAATTGTCTGATGCATCCCCAGACGGTATGCCCCACCGGTCAGAACCTGGTCAATAATGAAGGGACCTTCCCATTTGGGCTTGAGCTTGTTCTTTTTCTTCTCCGGCAGGCATAGAACTAGTTCGCCAACGTTATAGATTTTGGCCCGTACTTCTCTGCTTTGATACCTTCGAGCATGTTGCTGATAGAATGCGGAACGGGCTTTTGCCACGTCGCGCTCCTCCTCCAGGGCGTCCAAACTGTCCTGCCGATCGAGCTCGGCCTCTTTTTCTTTGTACATGCGCACTTGAGGTGAGTCATGAGTTATGTCGCAAGGTAGAACCGCCTCTGCGTCGTACACCATTAAAAACGGTGTGTATCCGGTAGTGCGATTTGGCGTGGTCTGCAACCCCCATAGTACGGAGTCGAGCTCCTCTACCTAGTGCGTGTTTGATTCCTTTAAGGACCGCACTAATCTGGGTTTGATGCCTCTCATGATAAGACCATTCGCTCGCTCGACTTGACTGTTAGTTCGCGGGTGATAGACAGAAGCATAGTCGAGCTTGATGCCCCTGTTGCCGCACCAAAGTTTTACCTCGTCGGCTGTAAAGTTCGTGCCGTTGTGAGTGATGATGCTGTGGGGGATGCCATAACGGGGTACAACCCCAGATATGAAGTCTATCACCGGTCCGGATTCAGCCGTTTTGACAGGTTTGGCTTCTATCCATTTGGTGAATTTATCCACCATGACCAGTAAGTATTTTTTCTTATGGGTTCCCCCTTTAAGGGGTCCGACCATATCAAGCCCCCAGACCGCAAAGGGCCAAGTAATGGGGATTGTTTGGAGTGCGGTAGGCGGCATATGGCTTTGGTTTGCAATAAGCTCGCAACCGACGCAATGTTGGACCAGATGTTGTGCATCTGCTCGGGCCATCAGCCAATAGAAACCTGTACGGAAGGCCTTGCTTACAAGGGCCCGGGCTGCAGCGTGATGGCCCCCGAGTCCAGCATGGATTTCTGCCGAAAGCTTCCGCCCTTCCTCTTCGGAGATGCACCTTTGAAGGACTCCGGTAGTGATTTTCTTATAAAGCTCTCCCTCGTGGACCTTGTAGGCTTTAGATCGCCACACTATGCAGCGTGCCTTATTTTGGTCCTCGGGTAGTTCCTGCCTGATTAGGTAGGCCAGGAATGGTTCTGTCCACGGGGCGATGACGGCCATTATCACGTGGGCTGAAGGTGTTATTTCGATGGTAGAGCCTCCGATTGTGTCAGAGTGTTCGGTATCTGATGTTGTGGCCGGGTCCGGACTATTGTTACTGGTGTCCCCCTCCCATACCACGGATGGCTTAAACAGTTTTTCCAGGAAGATGTTGGGTGGGACAGGGTCGCGCTTAGCGCCGATATGGGCGAGGATATCCGCCGCCTGATTGTTTTCCTGAGCCACATGGTGGAATTCAAGCCCCTCGAACTGAGTTGACATTTTGAGGACGGCGTTGCGATATGCCGCCATTTTCGGATGCTTGGCATCGAAGTCTCCATTTATTTGAGATATTGCGAGGTTCGAGTCCCCATGCACCTCCAAGCGTTGAATGCCCATGGAAACTGCCATCCGGAGATCGTGTAATAGGGCCTCATATGCGGCTGCGTTATTGGAGTATGTGTATAGTATTTGGAGTACGTATTGCACTGTATCTCCGGTGGGGGACGTCAGGACGACGCCAGCCCCCAGACCAGCCAGCATTTTAGAGTCGTCGAAGTGCATGATCCAACTGGAGTATGCGCCGTACTCTTTAGGGAGTTCGGCTTCTGTCCATTCGGCGACGAAATCGGCCAGTACTTGTGACTTAATGGCTCGCCGTGGTCTATATGTTATGTCGAACGGGAGGAGCTCGATAGCCCATTTGGCAATCCGGCCCGTGGCATCGCGGTTGTTTATTATGTCGTTGAGTGGTACTTCTGAGGCCACCGTAATTGAACACTCTTGAAAGTAGTGCCGTAATTTCCGGGATGCCATGAATACCGCGCATGATATCTTTTGATAATGTGGGTACCGTGATTTGCATGGAGTGAGGACAGTGGATACATAATATACTGGCTTTTGAAGTGGGAATTTATGTCCGTCCGTCTCTCATTCAACGACGAGCACTGCGCTTACAACTTGGTGAGTTGACGCTATATATAACAACATTGGTTCGCCGACATTTGGTGCGGCCAAGATTGGGTTGGTGGCCAAGATGGCTTTTATTTCTTCCAATCCGTCCGGGGCTGCATCCGTCCACTCGAAGTGTTCGGTGCGCCGTGTTCGGTGCGCCGAAGAAGGCGATAGAGGGGGAGTGCCTTTTCTCCTAATCGGGAGATAAAGCGGCTTAAGGCTGCCACACATCCAGTTAACTTCTGGATTTGCTTGAGGTCAGTTGGCATAGCCAACTGCGATAGAGCCTGGATCTTAGCCGGATTTGCTTCAATTCCTCTACTGGAGACGATAAAGCCCAGGAGCTTTCCGGCGGGTACGCTAAAAACGCATTTTTCCAGATTGAGCTTAATGTCGTATATTCGGAGATTGTCGAACGTGAGCCTCAAGTCATCTATTAAGGAGTCGACGTGTCTGGTTTTAACGACCACATCGTCGACGTATGCCTCCATTGTTTTGTCGATCTGCTTTTCCAGACATGTCTGAATCATGCGCTGATACGTTGCGCCGGCGTTTTTGAGCCCGAAGGGCATTGTGTTAAAACAGAAGGGGCCGTATGGAGTGATAAATGCCGTTGCGGCTTGATCGGACTCTGCCATCTTAATTTGGTGGTCATCGGAGTATGCGTCGAGGAAGCACAATGAGTTGTGTCCTGCGGTAGCGTCGATAATTTGATCGATGCGAGGGAGGGGGAAGGGACCCTTTGGGCAAGCCTTATTAAGGTCCTTGAAGTCGACGCATAGGCACCAGGATTTGTCCTTCTTTGGTACCATCACCAGGTTTGCTAGCCAGTCCGGATGCTTTAGTTCACTAATGAATCCGTCCTCCAGTAAGTTGGCTAGCTCCTCTCCCATGGCTTGTCGCTTAGGTTCGGAGAAACACCGAAGAGTCTGCTTGACTGGCTTGAATCCCTTTAGAATGTTAAGGCTGTGCTCGGCCAGCTTGCGTGGGATTTCTGGCATGTCTGAAGGATGCCAGGCGAATATGTCCCAATTCTCGGGTAGGAACTCCCGTAGTGCGGCGTCTACAGCGGTTTAACTGTGCCCCGATGGATTCTGTTTTTGTGGGGTCCATTGGATGGACTTGGGAATTTGAGTATTTCATCCGCTGGTTTAAAATAGGTGGACTTGGATCTTTTGTCTAGTATCACGTCGTCCCTGTCCACTGTGGAGCGCAGCGCGGTTAATTCCTCCGCCACTAGGGCTTCGGATAATGCCTCGAGGGCCAGTGCGGCTGTTTTGTTCTCGGCGCGGAGTGCTATGTCCGGATCACTAGCTACAGTGATGATTCCATTGGGCCCGGGCATTTTGAGCTTCATGTACCCGTAATGGGGTATGGCTTGGAAGATCATGAATGCCTCCCGCCCTAGAAGGGCATGGTATTCGCTACTGAACGGGGCCACATGGAATGTAATTTCTTCGGACCTGTAATTCTCCGGAGTGCCGAATACCACATCTAGTGTGATTTTCCCAGTGCAACATGCCTCCCGACTAGGGATGATTCCTCAAAAGGTCGTGCTGCTTTGCTCAATACGGTTTATGTCTATTTCCATTTTTTGAAGAGTCTCCTCATAAATGAGGTTTAATCCGCTGCCGCTGTCCATGAGCACTTTAGTGAGCCGAAAGCCGTCCACAATTGGACTGAGGACCAAGGCGGCTGGTGCTCGGGCTGTTTGGAATTTAGGTTTGTCACTAGCATTGAAGGTGATAGCCGTGTCGCTCCATGGATTTATTGCTGCCACGTGGCCGACTTCGGCAAGGCTGCGGAGTGCTCGCTTACGCCTATTATTTGAGGCGAAGGTCTCGAAGACTGTCAATACTGTATTGTTATCCACGGGATGGTGCTCTGAGGTGTTTTGGATGAGGAGATCCTCACCGCTCTTGGCCACCTGTCGGAGTACCCAACATGCTCTAAGGCTGTGTGTTGGTATGGTATCCGCTGTACTATGAATTTTGCAGGGCCCGTTAAGACATCCCTCCAATACGGTTCCACGCCCTGTAGTGGGCTTTTTCTTCTTTGTAATTGAGTCGGGCGACTTATGAGAGTGCACCCTTTTAGTTCGGACTGGGGGTTTTGTCAGAGCCGGATTATCCCAAAATTTTGTTTCGGTTTTCCAGGCGCTTTCCATCGCACATTACTTTCGTACTATGGCCGCCAAGTCAGTGAAGTGTGCTATGTCATGGCGACTTATGGTGTTGAGGATTCCCTTGTCCGTGCAATTGTTGCGAAAGCACGAAATTGCGTCTTCCTCGCGATAGTCCTTGACCTTGTTCATTACAAGGAGGAATCTGGCCCAATAGTGATGTCCTCTCTCTTGGGGCTCTTGCCTAATGTGGGAAATGTCGTTTGTATCTGGGTGGGTGGGTGGATTTAAGTCCAGACCTTGACCCAATCTGAGACCCCGGGGCGGGGGAGTTTCCGATCTCGGAAGTTCGGGCTCCGGGATGTTTCCCTGCAAGTTGGGCATGCAGCCTGATTCTAGGTTCAGGGTTAGGGCAATGTCCTTCCGTGGGCGGGTATCCGGCTCGGAGAGCTCGGGAACCCGGACATAGTTCTTCCTCAGGATAGATGGAGAATCGCCGCATTGCTCCTCCACCACCGCTATCTGATGGGTGACCGGCAGAGAGTTAATCTCCCTTTGGTCAGGTTTAAGCCCAATCCGATCGTAGTCCTTAGCGACTCCCAGAGCGGCGATGCGATCCAAGAGCTCGTTCAAAGAGGAGAGCTCCATTGTATCCATCTGCTCGGTGAATTTCGAGCCGATGTGGAGGCTATTTCCGATGACTCGAGAAGTCATCGTCGGCGCAGCGGCCGAGCGGGCGGTCATGACGAAGCCGCCTAGTCGAAGAGTTTGGCCTACAGCCAGGGCTCCCCCAGAGGTGATGTTGTCCTTGACAACAAGACGAGCCATCCCTCCTTATGATGACGACACAGTGGAACTCTCAATGAAAGCACCAATGTCGGTGTCAAAACCGGCGGATCTCGGGTAGGGGGTCCCGAACTGTGAGTCTAAGGCGGATGGTAACAGGAGGCAGGGGACAGGATGTTTACCCAGGTTTGGGCCCTCTCGATGGACGTAATACCCTACGTCCTGCTTGATTGATCTTGATGATATGAGTATTACAAGAGTTGATCTACCACAAGATCGTAGAGGCTAAACCCTAGAAGCTAGCCTATGGTATGATTGTTGTCCTACGGACTAAACCCTCCGGTTTATATAGACACCGGAGGGAGCTAGGGTTACAAAAAGTCGGTTACAAGGGAGGAGATCTAGATATCCGTATTGCCAAGCTTGCCTTCCATGCCAAGGAGAGTCCCATCCGGACACAGGACGAAGTCTTCAATCTTGTATCTTCATAGTCCAACAGTCCGGCCAAAGGATATTGTTCGGCTGTCCGAAGACCCCCTAATCCAGGACTCCCTCAGTCATCACCGGCAAGTATCCCGATTATTGTCACTTCGGGGTTAACGGATCATAACACATAATAGGTGACTATAGACTTGCAAGATAGGATCAAGAACTCTCATATATTGATGAAAACATAATAGGTTCAGATCTGAAATCATGGCACTCAGGCCCTAGTGACAAGCATTAAGCATAGCAAAGTCATAGCAACATCAATCTCAGAACATAGTGGATACTTGGGATCAAACCCTAACAAAACTGACTCGATTACATGATAGATCTCATCCAATCCATCACCGTCCAGCAAGCCTACGATGGAATTACTCACGCACGGCGGTGAGCATCATGAAATTGGTGATGGAGGATGGTTGTTGATGATGATGGCGATGGATTCCCCTCTCCGGAGCCCTGAACGGACTCTAGATCAGCCCTCCCGAGAGGTTTTAGGGCTTGGCGGCGGCTCCGTATCGTAAAACGCGATGAATTCTTCTCTCTGATTTTTCTCTCCCCAAAACCAAATACATAGAGTTGGAGTTGAGGTCGGAGGAGCTCCAGGGGGCCCATGAGGTAGGGGGCACGCCCTAGGGGGGCAGGCGTGCCCCCCACCCTCGTGGATAGGTGGTGGGCCCCCTGGTCTTCATCTTTTGCAAGGATTTTTTATTATTTCCGAATAGATGTTCCGTGAAGTTTCAGTTCATTCCGAGAACTTTTGTTTCTGCACATAAATAACACCATAGCAATTCTGCTGAAAACAGCGTCAGTCCGGGTTAGTTCCATTCAAATCATGCAAGTTAGAGTCCAAAACAAGGGCAAAAGTGTTTGGAAAAGTAGATACGACGGAGACGTATCAAGGAGCAGCGTATTGCCGATTTGCGCCGCCAGTGGGACATGGAGCAGCAGCGCCCCAACGCTCTGAGTCGCGAGCAGAGCGCCCGCAACTAGGCCGACTATGTGGAGGCCGGTGCCCGGCAAATAGCCCTGGAGGCTGTCAGGCACGCACACGTTCGCGACGCCGATTTTTACTACCAACCCGTCAAGTGGATTTCCTACTTAGAAGTCGAAGCTTCGGTGGACCACGCCGGCATGGAAAGGGCCAACGCGCGCGAGCAACGCGCCCTATTGCACCTCTGGCAAGTCCGAGGCAAGGCAGAGGATGCCGGTGCCGGCGTTTAGCGTGTACTGCAGATGGCGGCCCACATCGTCTAGTTAGCTAAGAGTAAGTTAGTACTTGTACACTACGAGAGTATTAGTGGGAGTAGATAGTTAACTTGGCTATGATGGTTGCCAACGTGGAAGTTTAGTACTCTATATGTGGATCAGACCTGTTACTTTGCTCTGAATGTTGAACTTTCCGTTTGAACGTATGGAATGGGCTGTTATTTTTTAAATGGGTTGTATTTGTCCTCCACGGGTTTAGAGGCTGACTTGTGGGCCTACTAAGTTGACGCGTACACAATCAGGAGATGATTGTACGTGGAGAGGATGACAGCAGGGACCTGCCAAGGTCATGGCAGTACGCAAGCAAGTGACTCCTTATTCCAAGCCAATAAAAAATGGCTCCTCCTAATGGATTTCTGACATCTGGGTCCCATGCCATTGTCAACGTAGTCAATAAACAAGAGAATTACACAACGAGCGGCTGACACCAGGGACCCAGCAGCTCACCCAGTTTTTTTTGTTTTGGGTTAATTTGATAAATGCCACTCCAAATCTGGTGTTTCCGAGAAATGCCACTGCAATTTCCAAACTTTGAAAAATGCCATTTCATGCCATTTCCAGTGGCATTTTTCGAAGTCTGGAGTGGCATTTTTCAAAGTTTGCAAACTGTAGTTGCGTTTTCCAAAGTTTACAAAAATTGCAGTGGCATTTTTCAAAGTTTGGAAATTGCAGTGGCATTTTTGTGAATCGCCATAATTGGAGTGGCATTTATCTAATTTGTTTTTGAGACGGAAGCAGGGTGTCAACTGGGCTGTGCGGGGCACTCTGGCCTGTCTAGATAGCCTTCTCTTTTATGTTTACCACAGACCAGCCCAATAGTTTTTTTTTCTTTCTGAAAATGGCTAGCCCAGTTTTTTGTGATTTGCCAAGTAAGTCGCTTTGTCAGGCCTGTTGGGCTGCAAATCTTTCAAGACGAGGCGAGCTTCATTCGGCTAGCCGAGAAAATGGCCTATCAGTAATGAGAAAATGGGTTGTACATTTTTAAAACACATCAAACCGGTAATTAGTTTCAAATTTCTTTTTTTTCATTTCGAGATTTTAAATTGCATTGATTTTTATGCGTGGAAAATTTGTTGAATTTTATATTGATATACATTTATTTTTAAAATCAGTTTGAATGTGACTCGAAATTTTGGGATTAAAAACAGTTCGTACCGCACCAAAATATGCAAAATTTCGTATAATTTTTTAACCATGGCCACAATATGGGCTGTAATGCTAACAAAAAGAATATGGGCTCCAAAAAAACCTTAAGAATTAGCAAATGGGTTGTAAATTATTAGAAATAATGGCAGATGGGATGTATGCTGTTTTCCACAGATTTGAGGCTTTCCGAAAAAAAGGTTGACGCACAAGCAGTGAGTGTTGGATGTCCATCCAACGGTCGTCGTGCTTCTTCAATCTCTGCTCTTCCTGCTCCAGCCGCTCAAACAAGCGCTGGCGGGACTGCCTGCTCCCTCCTCCCCGCGGCCGGCTGTGCTGCCGCACAGGCCTCACCGCCCCACCGTACTCCCATCGCTGGCCTAACCATCCCTCTACTCACCCACAATTGCTGTTATTCTCCGGCGACGGCAGACGAACCAGTAAACCCTTGTACAGTCGTACTCCCCTCCGCATCAGAAACAACTACCGAGTCTTCCCTGGCTCCGTGTTGTTCCCTTCCTAGGCCTTGCTGTCGTCCACTGCCCTGGTGCTCTCGGCGCGGCCTGGTCAACATGGTCAACGAACGACATGCATCTGAAGTGGACTGTACATGGAGAGGCTGACAGCTGGGTCCACGGCCGCACGCAAGGAAATGCCTCCTTATTATGCGCAAAATAATGATTCCTCCACCTAACATCTGGGACCCACCGAAAGGGCCTCTGTATTTCGCGAAAAAAACGTTACCGCCACTGACAGCTCAGACCCACCAGCTATATCTTCGCACGCAAGGAAGTGCCTCCTTATTACGCACAAAAAAATGAATACTCCCCCTGCTAGCTGGGACCCAGTATAGTGGGAGGCTGACTTGTGGGCCTACTAAGTTGACGGGGACGGAGGGCTTTGTCAACTTAGTCAATATGCACGATTCTAGCTCTAGTGACCGTATGATGTCCATCCAACAGCCGTAGTGCTTCTTCAACCTCTGGTCTTCTTGCTCCAGCCGCCCAAACCAGCGCCGATCGTGCCTCGTGCTCCTGCCTCCCATGGATGGCTACTATGCCGCGAAGGCCTCACCGCCCCCTACTACTCCCACCGCTGGCCAGGCTATCCCTCTACTCACCCATACCCCCTGTTATTCTGCGGTGACGGCAGCCTCACACTGCAGCGAACTAGTGAACCATCATACTCCTCTACACGTGGGCATCCACTGTCGCGTCTTCCCCGGCTCCACGTCGTCCCCTTCCTAGGCCTCGCCGTCGTCCACTGCCCTGGAGCTCTCGGCGTGGCGTGGTCAACGTGGTCAAGGAACTGCTTCCATTGGACATGGACTGTACGTGGAGAGGCTGACAGCTGGGTCCACTGCCGCAGCAAGGAAGTGCCTCCTTATTACGCGGAAAATAATGATTCCTCCACCTGACAGCAGGGACCCACCGGACGGGCAACCATATTTCACGAAAAAAACATTTCCCCCCTAACTGATGGGACCTACCAGCTACATCTTCGCACGCAAGGAAGTGCGTTCGGGCAAAAAAAATGATTCGCCCCCTGACTGCTGGGACCCACCAGCTACATCTTCGCACGCAAGGAAGTGCCTGACAGTCGGGACCCACCTGGTCGAAGCA
Source organism: Triticum urartu (assembly GCF_003073215.2). Lineage (NCBI taxonomy): Eukaryota > Viridiplantae > Streptophyta > Magnoliopsida > Poales > Poaceae > Triticum > Triticum urartu. Next base: position 327,045,625 of record NC_053026.1, read on the forward strand.
TACGTAGCGTTGTCATTCTGGTCGCGAATGTGTACGTACATACTGGTCGATGTAGAGGCGCACACGTGTCCTAGTAGAGGCACACACGTAGCATGTACACGTATGTACATCGGCCAGTGTGCAAGAAAGAAAATACCGCAACGTACGTACGTACGGGCGGGGTCTCAAACGCCTACTCGTGCATACTTACGGCCATGGCTCGTGTACATGGCTGGGTCGGAACGGAGAAACAACATCATCGTCGCCCGCAAAAAAACAGCATCGCCGTCGTGTTCATGGGGAGGCAACAGAATGCGTCGTGTTCATCGGGAGGCAACAGAACGTGTGGGAGCCAACCGGCTTGGACGGAACAGCCGATGGAAACGAGGCCTGGCATACCACAGAACGGAGGAAACAGCCTTGTGTTCGACCAGCCAAGGTCGAAACGGGATCCTGTTCATCGGGAGGGGTCTGGCATACCGCAAAACGTAGGAAACGTACTTGTGTTGGACCTCCTACGGTCGAAACGGGGACCTGTTGATCGGGAGGGTTGTGGCGTACCGCAAAACGGAGGAAACAGACTTGTGTTGGAGCGCTACGGTCGAAACGGGGGTCCTGTTCATCAGGAGGGGTGTGGGGTACCGCAAAACGGGACTCCACGGGATACTGTTCATCTCCACCGTCGACCCCCTCCAGCCTCCACGGGCTACTGTTTATCCACCGTCGACCTCCTCCAGCCTCCACCTGCGACTGTTCATCCACGGGCTCCTGTTCATCCAGCCTCCACCGCGCGCTACTCCACCGGCTACTGTTCAACTAGCCCTCTCCATGGGCTCATGTTCAACCACCCCTCCACGGGCTACTATTCATCCAGCCCTCCACCATCTACTGTTCATCCAGCCCTCCACGGGGTCGTCCTATTCATCCAGCCCTCCACGGGGTCCTGTTCATCCAGCCCCAACCGGCTCGATCGATCGGGGTCCTGTTCATCGAGAGGCAACATCACGGGGTCCTGTTCATCGAGAGGCAACACCACGGGTCATGTTCATCCACCCCCACTGGGAACTGTTCATCCAACCCCCAGCAACGCTCATTGTTCATCCAGAGGAAGCATCGATCAGCTTCAGTTAGCAGCATTAGCGAAGGAATCGCTCAATCGAGTTCAGTTAATAGCCATCGATTGATCGCTCCGGTTCAGTAACGCGTAGCCTGCAATGCAATCGCTCGGGTTCAGTTAGAGCCCAATGCCTCGCACCCACGCGTGTGCGTGTATGAGAGAAACACACAAACCTCCGTGCATCATTCTGCCCCGACCACCCACCGTAACCGGGAACACCCCAATATTTTCCTCGCCCTCGCTTCTACCACCGTTTTTCCATCATGGACGGCCCAAAGAATGTCATGCAGCTACGTCTTCGGCCCGCCCAGGATGAAAAGCCCATTTTCTGTCATGATTTTTGTCATAGAAGTAGGAGCCCACCAAATCTATGATGATACCGGGGTTTGTCACAATTATTGTCATAGAAGTGTCATAAGTATGACAGAAATGTTTTTCGTTCGGCCCAAAATGTCACGGATGTGTCTTTTTTTGTAGTGATTCTCTCAGTTTTGTGAAAATATTGTTGGGGTTTTCATGGATGATTTCTCCGTGTATGGAAATTCTTTTGATGATTTCTTAAGCAACCTTGATTGAGTTTTGGAGAGATGTGAAGAAACTAATCTTGTCTTGAATTGGGAGAAGTGCCACTTTATGGTTAATGAAGGTATTGTCTTGGGGCATAATTTTTTTGAAAGAGGTATTGAAGTTGATAAAGCTAAAGTTGATGCTATTGAAAAGATGACGTGTCCTAAGGAGATTAAAGGTATAAGAGGTTTTCTTGGTCATGCCGGTGTTTATAGGATGTTCATTAAAGACTTCTCAAAAATTTCTAGGCCTCCGACTAATCTCTTACAAAAAGATGTTCCTTTTGTCTTTGATGATGATTGTGTAGAAGCATTTGAAATACTTAAGAAAGCCTTAATTTCTGCACCTATTGTTTAGCCACCTGATTGGAATTTACCCTTTGAAATTATGTGTGATGCTAGTGATTATGCTGTAGGTGCTGTTCCAGGAAAAAGATTTGATAAGAAATTAAATGTTATCCAATATGCTAGTAAAACTCTAGACAATGCCCAAACAAATTATGCTACTACTGAAAAGGAATTTTTAGCAGTTGTATTTGCTTGTGATAAGTTCAAACCTTATATTGTTGATTCTAAAGTAACTGTTCACACTAATCATGCTGCTATTAAATACCTTATGGAAAATAAAGATGCTAAACCTAGACTTATTAGATGGGTTCTCTTGCTACAAGAATTTGATTTGCATATTATTAATAGAAAGGGAGCTGAGAACCCCATTGCAAACAACTTGTCTAGGTTAGAGAATGTTCTTGATGACCCACTACCTATAGATGATAGCTTTCCTGATGAACAATTAGCTGTCATAAATGATTCTCGTACTGCTCCATGGTATGATGATTATGCTAATTACATTGTTGCTAAATTTATACCACCTAGTTTAACATACCAGGAAAAGAAAAAGTTTTACAATGATTTAAGACATTACTTCTGGGATGACCCACACCTTTATAAAGAAGGAGTAGATGATGTTATTAGACATTGTGTACCTGAGCATGAACAGGAACATATCCTACGCAAGTGTCACTCTCAGGCTTATGGAGGACACCACGCCGGAGATAGAACTGCACATAAGGTATTGCAATCCGGTTTTTATTGGCCTACTCTTTTCAAAGATGCCCGTAAGTTTGTCTTGTCTTGTGATGAATGTCAAAGAATTGTTAATATTAGTAGATGTCAAGAAATGCCTATGAACTATTCACTTGTTATTGAACCATTTGACTATTCACTTGTTATTGAACCATTTGATGTTTGGGGCTTTGATTATATGGGACAATTTCCTTCCTCTAATGGGTATACACATATGTATTTACTGTTGATTACGCTACTAAGTGGGTAGAAGCTATTCCAACTAGTACTGCTGATCATAACACCTCTATTAAGATGCTTAAAGAAGTTATTTTTCTAAGGTTTGGAGTCCCTAGATATTTAATGACTGATGGTGGTTCACATTTTATTCATGGTGCCTTTCGTAAAATGCTTGCTAACTATGATGTTAATCATAGAATTGCATCTCCTTACCACCCACAGTCTAGTGGTCAAGTAGAACTAAGTAATAGAGAGATTAAATTAATTTTTCAAAAGACTGTTAATTGATCTAGAAAGAACTGGTCCAAGAAACTTGATGATGCATTATGGGCCTATAGAACTGCATATAAAAATCCTATGGGTATGTCTCCATATAAAATGGTTTATGGAAAAGCAGGTCGCTTACCTCTCGAACTAGAACATAAGGCATATTGGGCCATTAAAGAGCTCAATTATGATTTCAAACTTGCTGGCGAGAAGATACTATTTGACATTAGCTCACTTGATGAGTGGAGAACCCAGGACTATGAGAATGCCAAACTGTTTAAAGAAAAAGTTAACACATGCCATAACAAAAGGATACAAAAGCGTGAATTTAATGTAGGTGATTATGTTCTGTTATACAACTCTCGTTTAAGATTTTTTGCAGGAAAGATCCTCTCTAAATGGGAAGGTCCTTACGTTATCGAGGAGGTCTATCATTCCGGTTCCATAAAAATCAACAACTTCGAAGGCACAAATCCGAAGGTGGTGAACGGTCAAAGAATCAAGCATTATATCTCAGCTAATCCCATCAATGTTGAAACTAATGTTATTGACATCGTAACCCTAGAGGAGTACATAAGGGACACTTTCCAGAACGTTTCAGACTTCGAAAAGGAATAGGTATGTGGTACGGTAAGTAAACCGACTCCAAAACAGTTCAAACAACATTTTTTCTCCGTTTAGGAATATTAGAAAAATAAGTAGTCCGAAAGGGACACGAGGCATCCACGAGGGTGAAGGGCGCGCCCTACCCCCTAGGCGCGCCCCCTGCCTCGTGGGCACCTCGTGTGCCCTCCGGACTCCGTTTTCTTGCATGATACTTCTTTTGGTCGCTAAAAAATCATTATATAATCTCCCAAAGGTTTTGACCACCGTACCACGACACAATCCTCTGCTTTTGTTTTGAGCTGTTTTCTGCCAGGGTTTCCAAGGCCAAGCATTATGTCATCCTCCTCCAACAACGCGGATGGCGATGCTTGGTTGATGCAGAAGGAACTTAGAAGGGAGGATGCCGATGGAGCCATGATGGAGGAGGATGAAGGAGATTCTCTTGAGGAACAACCTCCGGCTTTGGAGAGGGGTACTTTGGCGGGCATCTCCACTATTTTGAATCCCCATTGTTGGTGTCAAAACCGGCGGATCTCGGGTAGGGGGTCTCGAATATGTGCGTCTAGGCGGATGGTAATAGGAGACCGGGGACATGATGTTTTTACCCAGGTTCGGGCCCTCTCGATGGAGGTAAAACCCAACGTCCTGCTTGATTAATATTGATGATATGGGTAGTACAAGAGTAGATCTACCATGAGATCAGAGAGGCTAAACCCTAGAAGCTAGCCTATGGTATGATTGTATGTTCGTCCTACGGACTAAAACCCTCCGGTTTATATAGACACCGGAGAGGGCTAGGGTTACACAGAGTCGGTTACAATGGTAGGAGATCTACATATCCGTATCGCCAAGCTTGCCTTCCACGCCAAGGAAAGTCCCTTCCGGACACGGGACGAAGTCTTCAATCTTGTATCTTCATAGTCCAGGAGTCTGGCCGAAGGTATAGTCCGGCTATCCGGACACCCCCTAATCCAGGACTCCCTCAGTAGCCCCTGAACCAGGCTTCAATGACGACGAGTCCGACGCGCAGATTGTCTTCGGCATTGCTAGGAGGGTTCCTCCTCCAAGTACTTCATAGAAGATTTTGAACGCAAAGGTAGTGTCCGACTCTGCAAAATAAGTTTCCACATATTGCCATAGAGAGAATAATATTTACACAAATCTAATCTGCTGACGTATTCCGCAGCATGACATCACACCATGGCCAAGTCTTCATTCGAATTGTTTTACTGTCCCACCTCAACGCGTTTAGCGAGGCGGTTTCCTTGGCACGTCTTGTCAAAGCAGAGATCGTGTTCCCTTATTCCGGGATTCTCATCAATACGGGCGTGGGTAACCCAACCATGCCATTGATTATGGCGCTTGGGAGATAAGCGAGTTTTACCAGGCTGGTGGGGACGCATAGTCGCATCCGCCCATATAAGGGGATAAGGATCCACCTTTTCATCCATGCCTTCTTCCTCTTTTGCCTATCCATTTCCGCGCACTCGAGCTCCAGCGCCCAAGTCCGCAAACCCCACCTCAACCTTCTCCAGCCATGTCCGGAGCGGGAGGCCAGTGGATGGTCTCCTCCGTCACGGAGGGACACATCAAAAAACTGAGGAAGGCCGGATACTTGTCTAATGACATTGCGCACCGGCTTCCCGAAGAGGGGCAGCTCATCCCCACCCCTAGGCCCCATGAGAGGGTGGTGTTCCTCCCCCATTTCCTCCGCGGACTGGGCTTCCCTCTGCACCCATTTGTCCGGGGGCTCATGTTCTACTATGGCCTGGATTTCCATGATCTGGCCCCGAACTTTGTCCTCAACATCTCGGCGTTTATCGTCGTGTGCGAGGATTTCCTCTGCATCCGCCCCCATTTCGGCCTATGGCTCAAGACTTTCAATGTCAAGCCGAAGGTCGTGCGCGGCACCCAGGCGGAGTGCGGAGGCGCCATGGTGGGCAAGATGCCCAACGTCCTATGGCTCGAGGGCTCCTTCATGGAGACCCTAAAGGGGTGGCAATCGGGGTGGTTTTACATCACCGAGCCGCGCGACCCTGAATGGGTCGCAGCCCCCGAGTTCTGATTCGGACCCCCTACGCGGCTCACCTCCTGGAAAGAGACGGGCCTGTCATGGGGTAAAAAAGGAGAGCTGACCAGACTCCAAACATGCGTCCAAACCCTGGCGGACAAGAAGCTCAAACTTGTCAACGTAGTCCAGGTTATGCTCATCCGACGGATCCTCCCGTGTCAACGACGGGCTTTCAACCTGTGGGAGTTTGACCCGGCGCAGCACCGAACTCTGAGCAGGCTCTTCGACACAACGTATGAAGATGCCTGGAAGGTGCTTTTCAAGGGCGCCGAGGCCCCCGCATCTGCTACCGAGGATCGCGGATTCAGCATGCAGCGTCACGCTAGTGCGGTAAGTTGTTTTTACCTTTTACAGGGTATTAGTTTTTCATAGTTTGACTCCATGCGGGATCTAAGCTCCCTTACCTTTGACAGGATTGGCAGGAGACGTCCGGACAGATCAACTGTCCGGCTCCTTTGCCTGAAGGCCCAGCTGACGCTCGCTTGGCGAAGTTGCTGGTTCCGGCACCCTATGTGGTGCCGGAGAAGAAGGCCAAGAAGAAGGCCACGGGGACTCAAAAGAGTGCCCGGCGCCTGGAGGTATCGGATTCATCATCCGACGACTCCAAGACGCACTCCTCCCGTCAAGACGAGGAGGAGGAAGAAGAGACCTCCCCCCTCCAGCGGGGGGAGGGAAGAAAAGGAAGGCCGCCCCAACTGGGGAGGCCGAAGGGTCCAAGAAGGGGAAAACCCTTCCTCCGGACTACTCCACCAACGCCAACGACGGCGAAGAGGAGTGGCCGCTCAGGGCCAAGCCCCTGGCGAAATCGTAAGTATCCGGATACCAGAGTGATTCATAGTATTCCTCCATTGCACAGCTTTTCCTTACGTCAAACATGTTTATGTAGTCCACCCAAAGACCGGCTCAACGTGTCGTCGAGCGGTTCCATGGATTCATCGGACGTGAATTCGCTTCCGACGGCTACCTCCCCCCACCATACGGACGACGCCGAGGTGGCGTCCCAACAGGTTCCAAGCCAGGAGGAGGTGGTCCTGGAGGCGCCGCAAGGTGACCTCCCGGACTCCAGGCGTAAAGGGGATAGAACCCCCAAGGGCTCCAAGTCCGGCCTTGAGCCGGACACCGCGCCGGAACCTTCAATGTTTCCGGACTCCGGTAGGCAGCCTCCTTCCAAGAGGAGCAAGCCTACCGAGCCGGCGACCTTCGTCCAACCGGAGGCACCAGACAATTTGCTGGAGGTGCTTAACGGCGCCTCCATCGACGAGGAGAACCGCACTATTATGAGTGCGGTGATCCAAAAGGTTCAGTCCACCAAGAGCGGACTGACTGAAGCCTGTGCTAGCCTTCTAACAGGCTTTGAGGTAAGTAAAGAATATGTAAAAATATTACCGCATAGATAGTAGCCCCTGATGCTCTGTTCGGTGTTCGGAAAGAAAAGCCGAATAGAGGATCTAATAACATTCACAGGAGTCTAACATAATCAAGTCAATATGCGTATGCAGGCTTCTCTGCTAGCCTCCGCCGCACTGACTGCGGAGGTGGATACGCTAAAGCAAAACCTCGCGCGGTCCGAGAATGAGCTCGGCCATGCCAAGAGGCAACTCGAGGAGAAGGAAGGTAAGTAATACCTTGCGCAAGTATATAGAGAAGATGTGGTTGCAAAAAATGACATGATCAATGTTCTATTATAGGTGCCATGACCGAGGTGGCAACCCTTAAGAAAGCGCTGTCCGAGGCCGAAAACAGAGCGGCCGCGGAGTGCACAAAGAGAGGGAAGCAGGAGGCGCGGGTGGAGGAGGTGCAGAAAGAGCTCCAGGCTCTCGTGAAAAAACACGAGAGTTTGGAGCTTAACTCAAATACGCAAGCGTCCGAGCTTGCGGCAGCCCTCGAAAGCGCGAAGTCTGCCAAGGCCGAAGCCCAGAAAGCCCTCCAAGAAATTGAAGCGATGAAGAAGATAGCGGTGGGTAAGGCATTCATTATGCAAATCAAGCACGTGAAAGTGAATTACTTGTTACTTACCCGAGTCCGGAGCTCTCCAGGAGCATTCGCAGATTTGCCCCGCAGTGCGTCTGATGCCGCCGCCTACTACCGATCCGAGGAGGGGAGCTCGACGGAGAAGGTGTTCTGGTCTCAGTATGCTGAGGCCGGACACCTGGTGCCTTTGAGCGACTAGCTGAAGCAAATGGTCGAGCTCCACAAGGTGGCCGAACAGGCCATAAAGGGCCTCCTAGTTCGGCTTTGGCCTGGAGAGGCTCTGCCTGGGAGCTACTTCGGGATGGTGAGGTGGCTGGTGGATGCCTGTCCACGGCTTGAAGTAATCAAGCACTCCGTCTGCATCGAAGGTGCCTGTAGGGCGCTTGCCCGTGCTAAAGTGCACTGGGGCAAGATGGATGCGGAGAAGCTGGTGAAGGACGGGCCGCCGCCGGGCAAGGAGCATCGCGTCCCGGAAGCGTATTATGAGGACGTCGTGAAGGGTGCCCGCCTTATAGCGGATGAGTGCTCCAAAGATGTAATTTTTGAGTAAACTCGCATTTGTGATCCTGTACGCTGAAAACTTGTTCATATGCGCTAAGCAACGCTTTTGAATTTAAAATATTACCTTCTGTGCGGCCGTTTATCAAATTTGAGAGATGGCGAGTCATCGGCTTCTGCCCCCATGCCACGAGTGCTGGGGTGTTCGGGATAAACATGAGCGCTCTTTTTCCCATTCTTGGGTCCTTCGAGGGAGGCGCTCAACACAACGAACAAGGCAATCGGACTATAATGCTTGAACACTCTCACTTAGCCATAGAATTCTATAATTTTAAATTTCGGCAAAGCCCCTAGTGTTCGGAAGACCGAGTTCGGGGCGCTATCCACGCCTAGGCCGGACAAAGCCGACTCCTCGCTCTAAGCGGCATAAGTCTTTAGGGACTCGAAAACCTCTCGAACAGCGACCAGCTTTCACCTCATCATGACGGTCGGTTTTAGCTTTCTCTACTGAGGTGCTTAGCCCAGCTCAACTGGGGCACAATCGTAGTAGTTCTCCTAGTGCTACCTTAGACGATATAACGGAACGTAAGGTACCAAAACATAGGAGCCGGGCAAACCCAACTATTGACCCAAGACATGATTCGGAGCGGATGCATATAATGCTATAAGTTCGGGGTGCCGCACTTGTGAAAGTGTTCGGACTTCTCACACCGTATTGTGGGGTACTTAAGCCCCTGGCGTATTGGCCGTACCAAAGTGTACGGGTGCAACATGTCATTAATGAACATATATTCGTAAAAAAGAGTAATGCAATAATAGATGGAAGCTATGCATTGTTTATTTTAAAAAGCTGCGATCAAAGCAGAACGATACAAATAGTGCAATAAGAAAAAGAAGGGACTATTTAACATGTCCTTTCCAGGGGCGGGCTGCGGAATGGTATGTGAAACAGGTATACTGCTCGTTATAGAGACCACCTTAGAGTTCCATAGTGCGGCGTAGCTTTCTGCTCCCCTGGTTGTTGTATCGTTTGTGCGGCGATTGTACTGCCGGACAGGCCTTCCGAAGAGTGGAGTCCTGAAAGTAAGAGAAAATGAAGAAGTCGGCAGCCCCTAGTGCGGTTTAAGCTGTGTTTCGGGTGTGCCATGATGGTGCCCCTCCCCCTTTGCCCATGGTATTTCCATAGCGTAGTTATGTACGCGCAACACTGGTTTCGCAAGTTCACAAGGGTTGGGGCCGCATTTCTATGCTTGCTCGGAACGTGCCAGGCGGTCTTGTTGTAGGTTACTCCGGGCGTGTCGGCGTTCTGGGAACGGGGGTCCCCAGACTTGCCTGCCTGCGGCGTGGCTCAAGGGGGGGGGCCAGCACGGCCCATCTTCATCAACACAGACCCAAGACCCTCGCGAGGGGCTAACCCTCGCGGGGCGGACGACACGGAGCTTCCTCAGGCACGGCCTCATCAGGCTGGCTCGCGAGGAGGCGGAGAGATCAAGGTGGGGTACCTCACGAGGTGCCCGTGACGCAAGCCATGACGACCAAGGGCGCCAGGCGGGTGCCAGCCCGCGCAGTGTCCTCCTTTCCTATTTGGTGCAAAGGTGGCAAGCGCAGTCGCGGAGTACCGAGGCATCAGGAAAAGGTTGCCATTTCAGTGCAACGAGACCAAGACCAGGAAGACTGCAAGACGGAGGTCATCGTGGAGCCCAAGACGGCGTCACCACCAGAGCTTTCTGCAGGCGAAGACTACTTTTGTCAGGGTAGCTAGTACTAGCTGTCCCCCTTCAAATTAGCCCGCCATTGTTGGCTCCCTTCCCGCTCAATATTTGGGAAGAGGACCAGGGCCTCTCTAAATAGGACCAGCCACCCACAGAAGAGAGGGGTTCGGAAGGGTTAAGAGGAGAGGTTTGATAGGAGGTTGAATCGAAGAAAGACAATCAGAGAGAGAGAGAGAGAAGGGTGGCTGAACTCCTCCCAGCAGTTCATCGCCCCCGCCAAGAACAGACCCTCACGAGGCTGTTCTTCCTTGTATCATTCATCATCATCAGCCCAAGAGGCAATCCACCACACCACACACTGGAGTAGGGTATTACACCACGACGGTGGCCCGAACCAGATTAAACCCTGTGTCTCTTGTGTTGTTCTTTCCATAGCTTATATCTTAGCGAGGCGGAGGGGTGCAGGTAGGTAGGAAGCGAGATCTCCGCGTGCACCCCAGTGTTCGAACCTCAAGGGTCTGCCGGAACCTGAAATCCGACATTTGGCGCACCAGGTAGGGGTGCGCCGGAATTCACCTTCTACCGCTTCGTGCCCCGTCCCGTCGTCATCATCATGTCCGGCGACCAGGCGGGCAACCCAGATCCATGGGCGGCGTGGCCCGCCCGCACAGAACCGCTCACCTCGGGCGACCCCGTGCCCCAGGCAGCTCGCGGTCCGCAGGGCGCTGCGGGCCGCGGGCGACACGGACTGGCTTCGATAGCTCCCACACCACGGCAGGCGCAGTCGGCAGCAAGGGCCTCCAATCACGCCGCGACCACGACACCGTACACCCGCCGGGAGCAGGCGAACTCGAGGGCCGCGCTCACGGCGGCCCGAGAGCTGCTGTAGTGCAGACTGCTAGAGGGCGGCCGCGACGTGCTGTTGGAGCGGGTGGCGGAGCTCCTGGGCTTCGCCGCCTCGGGGGCTCACCCCTTTTGCACCCAGCTCCCATCTCAAGCCCAGGGCGGCCCGCGCAGGGGCTCCGCGCGTGCCCGTGGACTCCAAGGCTACGCCAGCTCCAGCGAAGCTGTCAGCACTGGACCGGTGGCGGCGCTGCCCCCGCTCCCGGTCCGCGAAGAAGAAGGACTCGACACGACCCGCGGCCCCAGTGGACAGCCGCGCTGCCACCTCACAGTGGGCGCGTTAGGCAGGACCGCGTGGCACGCGGGGCACTACGGCGTGGCCTTCGGGATGGCAGCGCCATAGGAATATGTGCCCCTCATGATGGACCAAGGACACCCTCACGAGAGCGAACAAGGCTCGCTCCTCAGCCCAAGCTGGGGGGACGAGGCGCCAGAAGCTGAGCCTTTCCAGGAGCCCCGGGACGGTCCCACTGGCCATGCTGGAGGCAACGATTATCGGGTACCGCTAATTCTTCAGGAGCAGGCATACGCTAACCATGGATCGCAGGAGGTGCATGTCGCCACAGCGAGCAGCTGCCCCGCTCCCACAGTCTCCTACCCCTCGGGAGGAGGGCGCAGGGGGCTGCAGGAGAGGGGTCGGGATCCGACATCACCACCGCGGTGTTCGGAGCAAGGTGTTCTCAGGAGGTAGGCCCTCCGCTGGGGAGGTGCCTCAGGGCCTGCCCCCGGCGGAGGACCCGTGGTCGTCGGGGGAACCGCTGGCGACCGCTCTACCCCATCGGCAGCGTCCTGGTTTCCGGTCGTCGTTGATGGCACTAGAGTGTGGCGCAAGGCGGGGCCCTCGTCTGGCGATATGAAGCAAGGCCAGTACGTGTGAAGAAGGCCCAGTGCCTGTGAAGCTCGCCGCCCCGTGACACTCTCACGTAATAATGAGTGGGGCTGTACACGCCCGGAGTCTCAGGGGTGCCGGCCTCAGGCCCTGGGGCTCCCTCCCACGCCCAGTGGCAGCACTTAGCTCCGCGCTGGTGAGAAGACGTCCAAGACTAGACTAGGTGCCGGACGCGGCCTTTTGTTTGCTTTCGTTGCTTTTCCCTTTGGTTGTCGCTTTCCCCCGCTGGATTCAAGTTGGATTCGAATTTGAGATTTGCGTGTGTTCGGGAAGCGGTGCTTAGTCTCGTCCGAGCAATTTCTCGCGTTTTGGTTACCACTTCGCCTCAGCTGCCTCCCCTCGCGAGCCCCTCGCGAGCCGGGTCAGGCCTAGCTTGCGCGCAGCCCAGACTGCCGCCGACGTGTCCTCTCGGGAGGGTGTTTTACTGCAGATCCTACGAACCCAATCAGGGAACACTCGAGACACCACAACCTCCCGCAGGCTGCCTCAGGGCCAGCACGGGACAAAGGTAAACTAGCCGACCAGCGCGTCGCTTAGGCCAACCACTTGGCGCGGGCGCATGGGCAATGTAGCGTCTACTAATACGATGAACACAAGTTTTACATAAGGGGCTCCCCCTCCAAAATACTCTCACTGCCATCAGGCCAAAACCCGAGTTCTATTCATGCAGGGTAAGGAAGTAGGAAAGATGCACAATCAGTCGGATAAATCCCCCAATGCGTTCTCAGGAGCAGCACCCGAGCCGTTGCTGGCGTCGCTGAACTCGCCATCGCTGTCCGTGTCGCCGCCAGCGGCGTCAGGGCCGTTCACCACGCCGCCCTCGTCGGCCGCCATGATCATGTCGCCGTTGTCTAAAGTGAAGGCCCTGATAAGAGCATCCACATTGTCTTCCACCCAGTGCGCCAGATCGCCTCGGACGGCCTGGGGGACTGGGGCGATGGCAGCGTCAAAATCAAAGTGGGGATCCATGTTCCGGAGGTGGCTGAAGACGCGAGAAAAGGCGCGCCCGAGCAGGGCGCGGCTCCTCTCCTCCACCAACCTGTCAGCCCTGACCGACCGCGCCTCCAACTGCATCACCAAGTCAGTGAAGAACTGAAGATTGCCAGCATAGTTGACTGCGTGCGGCTCGCCAACAGCCGCCTCACAGATGTTGCCCAAGGCTGTGTTGGCTCTCTCCCAGAGCCTGGTGAGCATGGGTCCGTGCTCATGCTCCAGGATCCGCCGCTGACGTATCTCGTCCGCGTTCTGGCCCGCGACGACCTCAGCCTCTCCACCCGCTGGCGGAGAAGGAGCACCTCGGCCTGGGAGGCGGTTAACTCACCTTGCGCCACCTCAAGAGCGGCCCAGAAAGCGTCGGCCCGCCGCGTCGCCTCCTCCATCTTGGCCCTCAAGGCAGCATTCCTGCCTTCATCTTCGGCCCGGATCAACCCCATCTTCTCTTCGAACTCGTGCTCGAGGTTCAAATGCGCCATCGCCACTCGACGTCCGACCTCCTCCAGGACGCGGGCTTCCTGTGCAGCGACATCATCCTCCGCCTGCGTCACCAAGCGCTCCCTTGTCTCCAAACGCTCGTACTCACGGGTACGTTCGGCGGCTTCCAGCGTCAGCGCCTCCTCACGCTTCTGGAGCTCTGCTGAGTCGCCGGAGGCCACCTTCATCGACGCGAGGGCTGCCTCGCGCAGCTCCACCTGCTCCTCCAGTGAGTGGCACCAGGCCAGGAGCTCCCGAGCCCGCTCCTCCGCCGCCGTTCGCCGCCGGTCAGCTTCCCGAGCATCCTCAACGGCCCAAGATCGGGCCTCCCGAGAGGCCACCAGCGACGCCTTGGCCTCTGCGTCGTCAAGATCGCACTGACGGCGCGCAAGGGCGATGGCGCCCTCCAGCTCGCGCCTCTCTGCAGCCAGGCGCAGGCCCTCGGCCTCAAGGCGCGCGTCTTCATCGGCAAGCTCCTCTCCAAGCAGGCTTACCGCGTCAGCCGCCCTTCAAAGGAATCCTTGGCGGAGAGCGCGACACTCCCGAGCGCGCTCGAGCACGTCTTCCACACCATCATCTGCCCCAAGCAAGCGCCGGGGGCCATGAGTTAGCACTCCCCCTCTGGGCTGGGGGCTGGCACCCTCGCGACAGCCGGGCACGCCGCGTCAGAAGCCCGGCCTGGGGCCAGCCCGTCCCCAGGTGAAGAGCGCAGGAAGCGCCTCAGCCAATCGCAGTCCACGACCAGGCGAGAAGCCCATGGCAGGCTGGCTATGCCACAAGAAGGCCCGCGAAGGATTGCAAGGTGCGCAGGGCCACGATACTCCTCGGGACGGTTCACCTTGTCGATCGCCCTCACCACAAGGGCTCCACTTCTTGGAGCGCTTGAGGACGGTGGAGGGGGCGAAGCCACGGGGGACGGCTCCTCAGCCATCTCCGCAAGCTCGGCTGGAAGGGGCCTGCGGAGCAAGAGTCAGTAAGAGCAACAGAAGGATTGGGAGCTGGGAAAGGAGAAGGCTTACTCATCAGTGGCGAAGTACTTCCTACGCTTCAGCAGGCGACAAGGGTAATCGTCGCCCAGGGCCTCCCTTCTCTTCCGGAGGGCCTCAAAGTCCATGCGGAAGCGGCCTAAGAGTTGGGCGCAGGGATCAACCTGCGACGAAGATGGAGCGCCAAGGCGATCTGCGTCAGGGGTGCCTGCCTGATTTGCGCTGCCAATCGCCTCGCCAAGAGAAGCCGTCGGAGCCTCAGGGGCCTCGGTCGTAGGGGCAGAGGGCAGCTGCTTGTCACCCTCAGCCTCAGCGGCACGGGCCCCAATAACTGCTTCCTCATGAGCATCACCCGGCGCTGTCACCCCGCCGGGAGCCCCCTCAGCCTCTAGCGCCTCATGCCTCCCTGCTCCGCCACTTGAGGAAGAGTCGCCTTGGCCGACTGGAAGGGCAGTCACCACCACTGGGTTCTCGCGAGGCCCCTGGAGGCCGGCGGGGCGCGGCCCCCACTCATCAAAGATAGGCATCTGCCTCACAAAATCGCCCCTGCTCTGGCAGAGGTACAGCAAGGCCCCTCCCTGCTGGATGCTGCCAGGGTTGGGGTCCCTCATCAGGGTCAAGAGCGTCGTCCTCAGCACTTCAGGCGTCAGGTCCTCTTCCTGGAGCCTCATACGATCATCGTGCCCGTTGAAGGCCCACATCCGGTGGGAGTGGCGTTGGAGAGGAGCAACGCGGTGTAGCAGGAACTCCTTCACCACCTTGGGCGCTGTCACGCCAAGCAACCTCAAGAACGCGAAGCGGTGCCAGACGAAGACGAGTCGGGGGCTCTCAAGCGTCTCCTGGCCCCAGCCCGAATTGGGGATAGCAGGCGAAGTTGGCTCCGACAGCAGGGGGATGGGCACCCCAGCATCCACATACAGCCATCGCTCGCGGAACCCAGCCGCGGGCGGAGGGAGCTTGAAGTCAATCCCAGAGGCCGCCGTCTCAGACGCGGCAACGAAGCTCACACACGCCCAACATTGGGTAGGGTCAACAAGGCGCAGCGAGAAGAAGTGGCGCAGCAAGGCAACCGAAGGAAGGATGCCCATCATAGCCTCGCAAACAAAGGCGAAGACCAAAAGGAGAGTGATGGATTCAGGACCCAGATGCATCATGTGGATCTGATAGTGGGAAAGCATGGCATTGAAGAAATCAGAAAAGGGAGGAACTAGACCCGCCCATAGGGCGTCGGCAAAATACGGGATCTCGGTGACTATCCTATCGATGGAGAAGTGGGACGCGGGCCAGGCCGTCGTCCTCCCGCATTCGTTGAAGATGGTGGCCAGAGCCGAGCTGACCTTGCCCAAGCCCTCGACGGGGGCCGCCAACGGCGGCGGGCAAGGCGGAGACACGGGTTTCTTCCCTCTTCCCTTCTTTGTCGGAGCCATGGCGATGGGAAGGGGGGGAGGTTCAAGATTGGGTTGAAAACAGAAACCAGAGTTCGAGCGGAGGAAGGACAGAGGGCGCTCGAGCAACACAAAGGGGAACGGCTGTGTACGACTATGGGTCCGCCTAGCATGGCGCAAAATAAGGAGGGCGTGGGGGAACAGTGCCGCCCACGTCCAATCAACCGCCACGCGGCGCCCAAGGCTGCAGGCTGTTAGGGCCCGCGGCGCTTCGCTCTTGCCCTTTTGCCTCCCTGCACGGCCAAGTCCGGGCGCACCTTGGGCCCGGGGGCTACTGTCGGTGTTCTGGGAATGGGGGTCCCCAGACTTGCCTGCCTGCGGCCTACGGCATGGCTCAGGGGGGGCCCAGCATGGCCCATCTTCATCAACACAGACCTAAGACCCTCACGAGGGGCCAAGCCTCGCGGGGCGGACGACACGGAGCTTCCTCAGGCACGGCCTCATCAGGCTGGCTCGCGAGGAGGCGGAGAGATCAAGGCGGGGTACCTCACGAGGTGCCCATGACGCAAGCCATGACGACCAAGGGCGCCAGGCGGGTGCCAGCCCGCGCAGTGTCCTCCTTTCCTATTTGGTGCAAAGGGGGCAAGCGCAGCCGCGGAGTGCCGAGGCATCAGGCAAAGGTTGCCATTTCGGTGCAACGACACCAGGACCAGGAAGATTGCAAGACGGAGGTCATCGTGGAGCCCAAGACGGCGTCACCACCAGAGCTTTGTGCAGGCGAAGACTACTTTTGTCAGGGTAGCTAGTACTAGCTGCCCCCTTCAAATTAGCCCGCCATTGTTGGCTCCCTTCCCACTCGATATTTGGGAAGAGGACCAGGGCCTCTATAAATAGGACCAGCCACCCACAGAAGAGAGGGGTTCGGAAAGGTTAAGAGGAGAGGTTCGATAGGAGGTTGAATCGGAGAAAGACAATCAGAGAGAGAGAAGGGTGGCTGAACTCCTCCCAGCAGTTCATCGCCCCCGCCAAGAACAGACCCTCGCGAGGCTGTTCTTCCTTGTATCATTCATCATCATCAGCTCAAGAGGCAATCCACCACACCACACACTGGAGTAGGGTATTACACCACGACGGTGGCCCGAACCAGTATAAACCATGTGTCTCTTGTGTTGTTCTTTCCATAGCTTAGATCTTAGTGAGGCGGAGGGGTGTAGGTAGGTAGGAAGCGAGATCTCCGTGCGCACCCCAGTGTTCGAACCTCAAGGGTCTGCCGGAACCCGAAATCCGACAGGGCGCGCTTGATGGTGTCCAGACGTTTAATGGCCAGACTAGAGAATTGCCTTGACAGGCTGCTTTGTACTTCCGCTGCGATAGCCGCCGTATGCTCCTCCGTTTGGAGAGAGCGTTCGGTGTTTCCATTGACCGTGATGACTCCTCGAGGGCCTGGCATCTTGAGCTTGAGGTATGCATAGTGCGGCACCGCATTGAACTTGGCAAATGCGGTTCGCCCGAGCAATGCGCGATAGCCACTGCGGAACGGGACTATGTCGAAGATTAACTCCTCACTTTAGAAATTATCCGGAGATCCGAAGACCACTTCAAGTGTAAATGAGCCTGTACAGTTGGCCTCTACACCTGGTATGACGCCTTTAAAGGTCGTTTTAGTGGGTTTAATCCTCGAGGGATCGATGCCCATTTTCCACACTGTATCCTGGTAAAGCAGGTTCAGGCTGTTGCCGCTGTCCATAAGGACTCTAGTGAGGTGAAATCCGTCAATAATTGGGTCTAGAACCAATGCGGCGAATCCTCCATGACGGATGCTAGTGGGGTGGTCCCTTCGATCAAAAGTGATCGGGCAGGAAGACCATGGGTTGAACTTTGGGGCGACTGGCTCCATCGCGTATACGTCCCTTAGCGCACGCTTCCGCTCCCTCTTAGGGACGTGGGTTGTGTATATCATATTCACCGTCCGCACTTGTGGGGGAAAACCTTTCTGTCCACTGTTGTTCAGCGGCCGGGGCTCCTCCTCGTCATCGCTATGCAGCCCCTTGTCTCTGCTTTCGGCATTTAACTTGCATGCCTGCTTGAACAACCAACAATCCCTGTTGGTGTGATTGGCTGGTTTTTCGGGGGTGCCATGTATCTGGCATGAGCGGTCGAGTATTCGGTCCAAACTGGACGGGACGGAGTATTTCTTTTGAATGGCTTTTTCCGCTGACCGGGTTTAGAGCCTCTGAATCCGGCATTAACTGTCGTATCCTCAGTATTGTCGCCGTTAATGCGGCACTTTTGCTTGCTGCAATGCGACCTGCCACTGCTGTCCTTGGTATCCGAATTACCAGGGCTCTTAGTCATGTTATTGCTACGAGCTAGCCAGCTGTCTTCTCCCGCGCAAAAGCGGGTCATAAGTGTGGTGAGGGCTGCCATTGATTTCGGCTTTTCCTGTCCTAGGTGCTGTGCAAGCCACTCGTCGCGGATGTTATGCTTGAAGGCTGCTAGGGCCTCTGCGTCCGAACAGTCGATGATTTGATTTTTCTTGGTTAGGAACCGTGTCCAGAATTGTCTGGCCGATTCCTCTGGCTGCTGAATTATGTGGCTAAGGTCATCGGCGTCTGGTGGTCGCACATAAGTGCCCTGGAAATTGTCGAGGAATGCGGTTTCTAGGTCCTCCCAACAACCAATTGATTCTGCTGGCAAGCTATTAAGCCAATGCCGAGCTGGTCCTTTAAGCTTGAGTGGGAGGTATTTGATGGCGTGTAGGTCATCACCGCGGGCCATGTGGATATGAAGGAGATAGTCCTCGATCCATACCGCAGGATCTATTGTGCCATCGTATGATTCGATGTTCACGGGTTTGAAACCCTCGGGGATTTGATGATACATTACATCATCTGTGAAGCATAGTGGGTGTGCGGCGCCTCTGTATTGGGATATATCACGACGTAGCTCAAACAAGCTTTGTCTACTGTGTTCGGCCCGGCCGGATTTACTATATCCGAAGTGACAATTACCGTCTCGTGCCGTGCAGCACCCACACGATCCGTAGATCGATCTTGTTTGCCTTGCCTTGTCCTCCAATATATCTCGTAGGTCTGGCGCATTTTCCCGTGCCTTGGTATTTTTTGAGCGGCGCCGGGGTGCGGCTTGAGTGGAGGGCCGAGAGGCCTCTCTGTCGCGGCCACGGGGTGGCCGGTTGGCTGCATCATGCGCTGGTGATGTAGGTTTAGGTGCTTCCTCGTCTAATCGGGGTAGCAACCTGCGCTTTGGGTAGCTCTTGGAGGGGCGTTCGAGTTCATACTCTTCGGCCGCAAGGACTTTAGTCCATCTGTCGGCTAGCAAATCTTGATCAGCTCTAAGCTGTTGCTGTTTTTTCTTGAGGCTGCTCACCGTGGCCATAAGCCTACGTTTGAAACTCTCTTGTTCGACGGGATCCTCTGGCACGACAAATTCATTGTCGTCGAGGCTTGCCTCGTCTTCGGAGGGAGGCATATAATTATCGTCCTCGACCTCTCTGTCTGCCGTTCTCTCATGAGGGCTGGCTTCTCCATCCTCCTATGCTGAATCTTGTTGGAGGTGGTTGTCTTCGGCACTGTCCGAGGTGTTATTATCTCCCGTGCCGGAATCACCGTTTTTGCTTTGGCGGGATTTAGAGCGGCGCCGCTGACGCTGGCGCTTAGGCTGCTTCTTAGAGGGGTCATCCTCCGCTGTTCCATCGCCATTGCCTTCTTTTGGGGTGTCCACCATGTATATATCATATGACGAGGTGGCTTTCCAGTGCCCTATAGGCGCTGGTTCTTGATCGTCTCCTGCATCGGCATCCATACCGTCGATGTCTTCGGAGTCGAAGTCGAGCATGTCGGTTAAATCATCGACAGTGGCTACGAAGTGGGTGGTGGGTGGGCTTTGAATTTCTTCATCATCCGCATCCCAACCTTGCTGACGATAGTCCGGCCAGGGCTCTCCTGATAAAGAGAGAGACTTTAGTGAATTCAGAATATCGC
The DNA here is from genome assembly GCF_003073215.2 of Triticum urartu. Taxonomy (NCBI): domain Eukaryota; kingdom Viridiplantae; phylum Streptophyta; class Magnoliopsida; order Poales; family Poaceae; genus Triticum; species Triticum urartu. Next base: position 327,065,351 of record NC_053026.1, read on the forward strand.
CGAAGGGCGAGTGCTGAAAGATGTCCGCGACGGTGAACTCCTTGATCGGCGCCCAATCGGGTTCGATCAGTAGGGGCGCGGAGGGCTCGGAGTCTGGAGAAGAGTTTGGCTCCTTGGAGTCACGGGCTTCGCAGAGAATAGGGCTGGTGTTCGGCTCGATCGCCGTAGAGATTGCAGCCCCCGAGGTGGTGTCCAACCACCCATCCTCGATTGGCGCAGTTGGCTCCGAATTAAGGGTCGAAGCTGATGCGGGTGCGGCCTCCAGGGCACTGTTCGGCGGCAGAGCTAGATCATGCCCATCGTGACAGTGCGGCACGCTCGGCTGCAGCTCGAATCCGTCAAAGATCAAGTCTCCGCGGAGGTCGGCCGTGTAGCTCAAACTTCCAAATCTGACCTGATGGCTAGGGGCGTAGCTTTCGATCTGCTCCAGATGACCAAGCGAATTGGCCCGCAGTGCAAAGCCGCCGAATACGAAGATCTGTCCGGGGAGAAAGGTCTTACCCTGGATTGCATCACTGTTGATGATCGGAGAAGACATCGGGCCTAAAAGTGACGACACAGAGGAACTCTCAATGAAAGCAACAATGTCGGTGTCAAAACCGGCGGATCTCGGGTAGGGGGTCCCGAATCTGTGCGTCTAGGCGGATGGTAACAAGAGACCGGGGACACGATGTTTTTACCCAGGTTCAGGCCCTCTCAATGGAGGTAAAACCCTACGTCCTGCTTGATTAATATTGATGATATGGGTAGTACAAGAGTAGATCTACCACAAGATCAGAGAGGCTAAACCCTAGAAGCTAGCCTACGGTATGATTGTATGTTCGTCTTACGGACTAAAACCCTCTGGTTTATATAGACATTGGAGAGGGCTAGGGTTACACAGAATCGGTTACAATGGTAGAGATCTACATATCCGTATCGCCAAGCTTGCCTTCCACGCCAAGGAAAGTCCCTTCTGGACATGGGGCAAAGTCTTCAATCTTGTATCTTCATAGTCCAGGAGTCCGGCCGAAGGTATAGTCCGGCTATCCGGACACCCCCTAATCCAGGACTCCCTCACCCATCAAGCAATAGAAGCTACAAACAATCATGAAGGCCAAGAGGTTCGAGAAGGGCTTCCCCCTAGGGGGCCCTTACACAGGTTACATCGAAACAACTTTCATAATTTGGTTCATAATTACGGAGTAGAGAACACCCCTCATACACATATACCCTCCAATTGGGCATATCCCGTCCAAGTGAAAGCAATGCAGGGAAGAGTTCTAGGGGGTCTGAAAATAAGCATCTTATGGAGGAAATTCAGAAGAATGTGAATATGCTCCAATGTGTGCTCCAAGAACTGCAAGTTCTAAAGGGTGCATTATTGAAGCTGACTACATCATCAACAACCCCATCATCACCACCTCCAAAGAAAGAGACATAAATACATGGGTACGGACACTCCCCTTGGCAACTGCCAAGCTTGGGGGAGGTGCCCCAGTATCGTATCACCATCACACTTCTATCTTTACCATTTTTCTTAGTTCGATCCTTTTGGTTATATATTGATCCAGTAGAATAAAGTTTAGTATGATCTAGCTTTGAGTTTCTTTGTGTTGATCCTTATCTATGTAACCAAGTCCGTGAGCTATATATAATAAAGATTAGTCTTGAGTCAAGGGCTTGGTTATCTTGCTATGATCTCGAGGGTATAAAAAAGAAATAAAAGAAAGAATAAAGAGATCATATTGATCTTATGGAGAGTAATGACTTCACATATAAAGAGTATGATGAATAAAAGTTGTTGAGAGTTGACAAACATAGTTTTGGTCATCGTTGCAATTAATAGGAAGTAATAAAGAAAGAGAGGTTTTCACATATAAATATACTATATGGGACATCTTTTATGATTGTGAGCACTCATTAAAATATGACATGCTAAAAGGTTGACGTTGGACAAGGAATACAACGTAATGGGTTATGTTTTCTTATATCTGAAATAAATTATATTGTCATGGATCATCCAACATGTTGAGCTTGCCTTTCCCCCTTATGCTAGCCAAATCATTTGCAGCAAGTAGAGATACTACTTGTGCTTCCAAATATCCTTAAACCCAGTTTTGCCGTGAGAGTCCACCATATCTACCTATGGATTGAATAAGATCCTTCAAGTAAGTCGTCATTGTTGCAAGCAATAAAAATTGCTCTCTAAAGATGTATGATCTATTAGTGTGGAGAAAATAAGCTTTATACGAGTTTGTGATATGGAAGAAATAAAAGCAACGGACTGCATAATAAAGGTCCATATCACAAGTGGCAATATAAAGTGACATTCTTTTGCATTAAGATATTGTGCATCCAACCATAAAGCACATGACAACCTCTGCTTCCCTCTGCGAAGGGCATATCTTTTATTTTTGACTTATACTTTATACAAGAGTCATGGTGATCTTCACCTTTCCTTTTTACACTTTATCCTTTGGCAAGCACTGTGTGTTGGAAAGATCCTAATATATTTATCTAATTGGATGTGGGTTTTCATAAAGCATTATTGTTGACATTACCCTTGAGGTAAAAGGTTGGGAGGCAAAACTATAAGCCCCTATCTTTCTCTGTGCCTGATTAAAACTTCATACCCATAAGTATTGCGTGAGTGTTAGCAATTGTGAAAGACTAAATGATAGTTGAGTATGTGGACTTTCTGAAAAGCTCTTATATCGACTCTTTCCGACGTTATGATAAATTGCAATTGCTTCAATGATTGAGATTATAGTTTGCTAGTTCTTAATGAAGTTTCTGATTCATACTTGACATTGTGAATAGATTGTTACTTTAGCATAAGAAATCATATGACAATATGTGTGTGTGTGTGTATATATGTTTCTATTCTAACAATGATCATGATGCCCTCATGTCCGTATTTTATTTCATCGACACCTCCATCTCTGAACATGTGGACATATTTTCCGATATCGGCTTCCAATTGAGGACAAGTGAGGTCTAAGCTTGGGGGAGTGATACGTCCATTTTGCATCAGGCTTTTATATCGATATTTATTGCACTATGGGTTGTTATTACACATTATGTCACAATACTTATGCATTTTCTCTCTTAATTTACAAGGTTTACATGAAGAGTGAGAATGTCGGCAGCTGGAATTCTGGGCTGGAAAAGGAGCAAATATTAGAGACCTATTCTGCAGAACTCCAAAATTCCTAAAACTCCACGAAAGTCGGTTTTGGATTATATTAGAAATATTGGGCAAACAAAGCACCAGAGGGGGGCCATTGATACGTCCATTTTGCATCATGCTTTTATATCGATATTTATTGCATTATGGGCTGTTATTACACTGTGTCACAATAATTATGCCTATTCTCTCTTATTTTACAAGGTTTACATGAAGAGGGAGAATGCCGGCAGCTGGGATTCTGGGCTGTAAAAGGAGCAAATATTAGAGACCTATTCTGCACAGCTCCAAAAGTCCTGAAACTTCACGGAAGCTATTTCCAGAATATATAAAAAATAATGAGCGCAAGAAGTTCCAAAGGGGGGCCACACCCTGGCCACGAGGGTGGGGGCGCGCCCTACCCCCCTGGGCGTGCCCCCTGCCTCGTGGGCCGCCTGGTGGCCCTCCGATGCCCATCTTCTACTATATGGAGTCTTCCGTTGAGGGAAAAAATCATAAGCAAGATTTCGGGATGAGACTCCGCCGCCACGAGGCGGAACCTTGGCGTAACCAATCTAGGGCTCCGGCGGAGCTGTTCTACCGGGGAAACTTCCCTCCGGGAGGGGGAAATCATCACCATTGTCATCACCAACGATCCTCTCATTGGGAGGGGGTCAATATCCATCAAGATCTTCACCAGCACCATCTCATCTCAAACCCTAGTTCATCTCTTGTATCCAATCTTTGTATCCAAACCTCAGATTGGTACCTGTGGGTTGCTAGTAGTGTTGATTACTACTTGTAGTTGATGCTAGTTGGTTTACTTGGTGGAAGATTATATGTTCAGATCCATTATGCATATTAATACCCCTCTGATTATGAACATGAATATGCTTTGTGAGTAGTTACGTTTGTTACTGAGGACATGGGAGAAGTCTTGCTATTAGTAGTCATGTGAATTTGGTATTCGTTCGATATTTTGATGAGATGTAAGTTGTCATCCCTCTAGTGGTGTCATGTGAACGTCGACTACATGACACTTCACCATTGTTTGGGCCTAGAGGGAGGCATTGGGAAGTAATAAGTAGATGATGGGTTGCTAGAGTGACAGAAGCTTAAACCCTAGTTTATGCGTTGCTTCATAAGGGGCTGATTTGGATCCATATGTTTCATGCTATGGTTAGGTTTACCTTAATACTTCTGTTGTAGTTGCGGATGCTTGGGGTTAATCATAAGTGGGATGTTTGTCCAAGTAAGGACATCACCCAAGCACCGGTCCACCCACATATCAAATTATCAAAGTACCGAACGTGAATCATATGAACGTGAAGAAAACTAGCTTGATGATAATTCCCATGTGTCCTCGGGAGCGCTTTCCTTCATATAAGAGTTTGTCCATGCTTGTCCTTTGCTACAAAAAGGATTGGGCCATCTTGCTGCACCTTATTTACTTTTATTACTTGCTACTCGTTACCAATTACCTTATCACAAAACTATCTGTTACCGATAATTTCAGTGCTTGCAGAGAATACCTTGCTGAAAACCGCTTATCATTTCCTTCTGCTCCTCGTTGGGTTCGACACTCTTACTTATAGAAAGGACTACGATAGATCCCCTATACTTGTGGGTCATCAAGAATCTTTTCTGGCGCCGTTGCCGGGGAGTGAAGCGCCTTTGGTAGGTGGAATTTGGTAAGGAAAAATTTATGTAGTGTGCTGAAATTTACCGTCACCTGTTACTATGGAAAGTAATCCTTTGAGGGGTTTGTTAGGGGTATCTTCACCTCATCCGGCACCACAATCAGTTACTCCTCAACCTACTGAACCTACTAAAAATTAAAATGTTTACTTCAAAATTCCTTCGGGTATGATAGAGAAACTGCTAGCTAATCCTTTTGCAGGAGATGGAACATTGCATCCCGACTTACACTTAATCTATGTGGATGAAGTTTGTGCATTATTTAAGCTTGCAGGTATGCCCGATGATGTTATCAAGAAGAACGTCTTCCCTTTATCTTTGAAGGGAGATGCATTGACATGGTATAGGCTATGTGATGATATGGGATCATGGGAATACAAACGGTTGAAATTGGAATTCCATCAGAAGTTTTATCCTATGCATCTTGTTCATCGTGATCGTAATTATATATATATATATATATATAATTTTTGGCCTCGCGAAGGAGAAAGCATCGCTCAAGCTTGGGGGAGGCTTAAGTCAATGTTATATTCATGCCCCAATCATGAGCTCTCAAGAGAAATGATTATTCAAAAAAATTATGCTCGGCTTTCCGACAACAATCGCTCCATGCTCGATACTTCTTGTACTGGTTCCTTTATGATGAAGACTATTGAATATAAATGGAATTTATTAGAGAGAATTAAATGCAACTCTGAAGATTGGGATCTCGACGAAGGTAAAGAGTCAGGTATTAACACCTAAGTTTGATTGTGTTAAATCTTTTATGGATATCGATGTTTTCCGTAAATTTAGCACTAAATATGGACTTGACTCTGAGATAGTAGCTTCTTTCTGAGAATCCTTTGCTACTCATGTTGATCTCCCTAAGGAGAAGTGGTTCAAATATAATCCTCCCATTGAAGTAAAAGTAGTTGCACCTATTAAAGTTGAAGAAAAGACTATCACTTATAATGATCCTGTTGTTCCTACTGCTTATGTTGAGAAACCACCTTTCCCTATTAGAATAAAGGACCATGCTAAAGTTTCAACTATAGTCAACAAAAGTAATATTAAGACACCTAAAGCCCCTGAGCAAATTAAAGTTGAACCTAAAATTGCTATGGTTAAAGATCTCTTGGTCGATAATATTGATGGGCATGTTATTTACTTCTCTGATGAAGCTGCTAGAATTGCTAGGCCTGATGCTAAAAATAAACACAGACCTGTTGTAGGCATGCCTATTATTTCTGTTAAAATAGGAGATCACTGTTATCATGTCTTATGTGATATGGGTGCTAGTGTGTAGCGACCAGACCTCAAACGGTCTGATCTCTGTGCTCAGGTGTCATCCCTGGATCAGTAACGCTGACACCACACAGTACTCAGAGGATTTATAACAGAGTACCAATCACACACTTATTACATCGAATGTCTCAATAGAGAACTTATTACAATAAATATGGCTTAAGGCCATCTAATAACTATAACAGTGGAAGGCTTGGAAGACAAGTGAGTCCATCAACTCCAACGGCATCACTGAGTATAGAACCACGACCTAAAACTCATTAATCGCCGTTTGAAAAGTCTGCAACATTAACGTTGCAGCCCGAAACGGGTCAGCACATGGAATATGCTGGCAAAGTAACACATAGAGAGTAATGGAATGAAACAGCTATACTATATGCATATTTGGCTGGTGGAAAGCTCTATGGTTACAGTTTTTCGTAAAGCCAATTTTTCCCTACTGCAAAAGAATAAATTTTAATTAACTATCATGGTAGTTGTTAAACATTGAGAATGGTTGACAGCATTCTCAATCCCAATTAAGTATCATCATTAAACAAACCCAACAAAATTAATTTAGAGTAACATGTTGAGATTCACATGATAATCCAGGTACTAGATACTCAAGATGTCCATAATCGGGGACACGGCTAACCATGATTAGTTTATACACTCTGTAGAGGTTTGCGCACTTTTCCCCACAAGACTCCATCGCCTCCGTTTGGTTTATCGCACTACATGGTGTTTGAGAAGACGGATGACCGAGACATAGTCTTTCAGAAGCGCTAGCACCTTACGATGGATAGACCGTTACACCTACTTTCCCCTACATCTGCTAGTCTACCCTGTAAGAGTTCGCACGACTTAATCAACTATGCTAGAGCCCATAATAGCTTGTGGCTGCACATGGAAGTTTCTAGTATGAAAATCTCATGATCCCTTTGGGCCTGGGTGGCGGTCCATAAAAAAACAGGCAATCCTGGAATACCCAGGTACCTCAATCCACCCAGATGTGTGTTTAAGTTGCCACCTTAGATAAACCATTAATTAACAAACTCACATCTGTCATGGATATCACTCACCCAATCCACGTCTACTAGCATAGCATGGCATAATAGGCAAACGTAGAAGTAACTCCCAAAGGTTTGATAATATAACAGGTAATAGGTACTACCTCAACTACTTCCCATTCCACAATTTAATTAGATCCTAATCATGCAATGTTTGAGGATTGATCTAATGCAATAAAACTGGGTAGTAGGAGGTATGATCAAAGTGTTACTTGGCTTGCTGATGATCCGCGAAACCTAGAGATTCGAAGTAACAGGCGGCGCACTCCGGGTATTCTATCGCAGACAAACAAACAAGCATACAATAAGTATTCATCTAATCCACGGTTAAAACTCAAATAAGAGATCTAACCAGAAGGTTCAACTTAAGAACTCCGGTTTGCAAAAAAATCAAATCCAACGAAGCAACGAAAGTCAAACGGCAAAAGAAACAAGCTTCATTTACTATTTTGGATCTAGGGCAATTTTTTACAGTGGCAAAAACTTGTTTAAGTTGGTTAAACGGTTAGAGGGTTTCGAGACAAAACTCTAGGCGCTTGAATCGCCTGATTCCGATAACCGAGCGAAAAGTTATACTAAAACGAAAATCGGATCAGGAATCGCGATCAGAAAAATCGCGGATTTAATCCAAAAAAAAGAAAAACGACGAACGTTCGCTAGAACGAATGAACGGACGAACGCTCGCTATTTAAATAAATCGAAAAAAACCGATCTACTTAAAAAAACCGAAACTAAAAAAAACCGCGATTTTTTTAATCGCGACTTTAAAAAAAAACCGGCGGCGAAAACGAGGTTGACCTGGGTCCGGCGGCGGCTCTGATTTTCGGGCTCGGTGGGCTGGGGCGGCTCGGGGCGGCGGTATTTAAAGGCTTCCCCCGGGCGGAGTCCCGCTCGGGTACGGCCCGAAGTCGGTTCGCGTTTTTTTTAATATTCCGCACAGAAAAACAAATAAAAGAAATACTAAACGGAATCCAAAAATCCCAAAATAAATTTTCCCGGGCTTCTAAAATCAAGCCGCACAAGGTGAACATTTATTTGGGGCCTAAATACAATTTTGAAAAACGCACATTTTTCCTAAATTCAAATAAAATACCGAAAAAATCTGAAATAAAATCTTATTTGATTTTATTATTAAATCCTCAATATTTCTTTATTTTGGGAAAGTCATTTTATTCCCTCTCTCATATTTTTGTAATAGAAATAATTGATGATAAAATAATTAAAATCAAATGATCCTATCTTCAAAATTTGAGAAAACTCAAATATGAAAATAATGAAATCCCCAACCCTCTCCGTGGGTCCTTGAGTTGCGTAGAAATTTCTAGGATCAAACCAAAAGCAAATAAAATATGATATGCATTGATGATCTAATGTATAACATTCCAAATTGAAAATTTGGGATGTTACAAACCTACCCCCCTTAAGATGAATCTCGCCCTCGAGATTCAGGTTGGCTAGAAAATAGGTGAGGGTGGTCCTTGAGCAAATCTTCCTCTCGCTCTCAGGTGGCTTCATCCTCCGTGTGGTGGCTCCACTGAACCTTGCAAAACTTGATAAGCTTGCTGCGGGTGACTCGACTGGCATACTCTAGAATCTTAACTGGTTTCTCCTCATAGGTCAAATCGTTATCCAACTGAATTGCTTCCAATGGCACGGTGTCTCTCAAGGGTATGTCAGCCATCTCCGCGTGGCACTTCTTCAACTGAGAAACGTGGAACACATCATGAACTCCAGACAATCCTTCGGGCAATTCCAACTTGTAGGCCACTTCTCCCATACGTTCCAATACTCGGTATGGTCCTACAAATCGTGGCGCTAACTTTCCTTTAACACCAAAGCACTTTGTTCCCCAAAGTGGTGATACTCGAAGATAAGCTCTATCTCCAACTTCGTAAACTGTCTCCTTGCGTTTAGAATCTGCATAACTCTTCTGTCTGGATTGAGCTATCTTGAGCCTATCGCGAATCAATTTCACCTTCTGTTCAGACTCCTTAATCAAGTCAGGTCCAAACAACTGGCGGTCTCCAACTTCATCCCACGACAACGGTGTCCTGCACCTTCTTCCGTACAAGGCTTCGAAAGGGGTCATCTTTAAACTGGATTGATAGCTGTTGTTGTAAGAGAATTCGGCATATGGCAAATTGTCGTCCCAACTAGATCCATAATCTAGCGCACAAGCTCTTAGCATATCCTCCAAAATCTGATTGACTCTCTCGGTCTGTCCATCTGTCGGTGGATGAAAAGTTGTGCTGAACTCTAGTCTGGTTCCCAAAGTTTCATGCAATTGATTCCAGAACTTTGAGGTAAATTGGGTTCCTCTATCTGATACTATGCTCCTTGGAACTCCATGCAGACAAATGATTCTGTTCATATACATCTTTGCCAACTTTGCACTGGTATAAGTGGTCTTTACCGGGGTGAAATGAGCTACTTTCGTCAACCGATCAACTACAACCCAAATCGAGTCATAGCCTGAACGAGTCATGGGTAATCCCGTGATAAAATCCGTGCCTAACTTATCCCACTTCCATTCAGGTATCGGCAATGGCTGTAGCAATCCTGCTGGCTTCTGATGCTCTGCCTTTACTCTCTGACCTACATCAAAAACTGCTACATACTCCGCAATATCTTTCTTCATTCCGGTCCACCAGAAAATATCCTTCAAATCCAAATACATCTTGGTATTTCCTGGGTGAATCGAATATGGTGAATCGTGTGCCTCCTGCAGAATCAACCTCCTGATCTCTGGGTCATTGGGCACATAAACACGGTCTTCAAACCATAGAGTGTCGTCCTCATCCTCACGAAATCCCTTAGCTTTTCCTTTGCTCAGTTTCTCCTTAATAGAGGCAATCTCCTTGTCAATCTTCTAAGCTTCTCTAATTCTATACATCAAAGTTGACTGAATCTCCAATGCTGCTACATAGCCTCTCGGAACTATTTCCAAACATAGCTCACGAAGATCCTCGGCTAACTCCTTTAGTATTTCTCCCGTCTTTAGTGTATTGACATGGCTCTTACGGTTCAATGCGTCAGCTACTACATTAGCCTTTCCGGGATGGTAATGCAATCTCATATCATAATCCTTGATGAGCTCCAACCATCTCCTTTGTCTGAGGTTTAACTCCTTCTGCGTGAAAATGTACTTCAAACTCTTGTGATCCGTGTACACCTCACAATGATTTCCAATGAGGAAATGTCTCCATGTTTTCAATGCATGCACTACGGCTGCTAACTCCAAATCATGCATAGCATAATTCAACTCATGAGGCTTCAGTTGTCTTGAGGCATATGAAACAACTCTCCCTTCCTGCATAAGCACTGCTCCAAGTCCTCGACGTGAAGCATCGCAATACACCTCATAATCCTTGGTCTGGTCTGGCAAAATCAACACTGGTGAAGTAATCAAACGTTTCTTCAACTCCTAGAAACTAGCCTCACACTCCTCAGTCCATATGAACTTGGTATCCTTCTTTAACAACTCCATCATAGGTTTTGCAATCTTGGAGAAATTCTCAATGAATCTTTGGTAGTATCCTGCGAGTCCAAGGAAACTCCGGATCTCTCCAACTGTTGTTGGCGCTTCCCAATTTGTCACAGTGTCAACCTTAGTGGGATCTACTGATATACCTTCTCCGGATATAACGTGTCCGAGGAATCCTACTTCCTTCAACCAAAACTCACATTTGCTGAACTTGGCATACAACTGATGTTCTCTGAGCTTCTCAAGTACCAATCGCAAATGTTCCTTATGCTCCTCTTCACTTTTCGAGTAAACCAGAATATCATCAATGAACACCACGATGAACTTATCCAAGAACTCCATAAACACTTTGTTCATCATGTTCATAAAATAGGCAGGAGCGTTAGTCAGACCAAATGACATAACAGTATACTCGTACAGCCCATACCTGGTGATAAAAGCTGTCTTAGGTATATCCTGTTCTCGAATCTTCAACTGGTGGTATCCTGATCGCAGATCGATCTTGGAAAATACCTTAGCTCCTTGCAATCGATCAAACAGATCATTGATCATTGGTAGTGGGTACTTGTTCTTGATGGTTACTTCATTCAATCCTCGATAATCAACAACCATCCTTAACGATCCATCCTTTTTCTCCACTAGAAGTACTGGCAATCCCCAAGGAGAAGAACTTGGGCGAATATATCCCTTATCCAATAACTCCTTAATCCACTTCTTAATTTCCACCAAATCCTTTGCAGGCATCCTGTATGGTCTCTTTGATATTGGCCCTGTGCCTGGCAATAGCTCGATCAAAAATTCAATATCTCTATCCGGTGGCATGCTTGGCAACTCTTCTGGAAATACTTCAGGGAAATCCCTTACCACTGGTACTTCCTCCTGCACAACTCCTGTTAAACAATTTACTTGAGTCCCTTTTGGCACATGTCGGGATACATACTTGATCCTTCTCCCTTCTGGGGTGGTAAGCAAAATTGTCTTACTGGCGCAATCAATGTTTCCTCCGTACATCGACAGCCAATCCATACCCAGAATTACATCCAATCCTTGTGATTCCAAAATGATTAAATCCGAGGGAAACACATGCCTACCTATACTCAATGGCACTTGAAAACATCCTTGACTGGCCATATACTCCGCTCCTGGTGAGCTTACTAGCATAGGTGTTCTAAGAACCTTAGTGGGCAGGTTATAATTATCCACAAATCCCCTTGATATGTATGAATGCGATGCACCAGTATCAAAAAGAACGAGTGCGGTAAATGACTTAACCAAAAACTTACCGATTACTACATCCAGTTGCTCTTCAACCTCCTCCACGTTAACGTGGTTCACCTGTCCCCTGTTGAAAGGGTTCGGCTTCTTCCCAGAGCTTCCATTGCCATTCTGGCCTTCAGGACATTCATTGGCATAATGTCCAGTCTTCTGGCACTTAAAGCAAGTGACTTGGCTCAGGTCCTTCTTGGCTGGGGTTGTTGGGTTGGTACGGTTCTGGCCGTTGCTTCCTCCATTGCCATTACCATTCTTGGTGCCGTTGTGATTGTGCGAGCTACCTCCTCCATGGGTATGCTGAAAATGTCCTCCTGTTCTAGGGGTAAAACGTGGCTTCTGCTGAGCTCCAGAATTGTACTTCCCTTGTCCATACTTCCTCTTGCGGTTCTCAATTTGCTGCTGCTTGCCTTCAATCATAAGAGCACGGTCTACCAACTCCTGATAGTTGTTGAAGGTTGCTACCATCAACTGCATGCTCAACTCATCATTCAGTCCTTCCAGAAACTTCTCCTGCTTAGCTGAATCCGTAGCAACGTCATCTGGGGCATAACATGCTAATTTACGAAAGTCCTCCACATAGTGGCCAACTGTCCGTCCTCCTTGGCACAAGTTGCGAAACTCACGCTTCTTCATGGCCATAGCTCCTGCTGAAACATGGGCAGTTCGAAAAGCCTGCGGAAACTGGTCCCATGTGACAGTGTCGACAGGGAAAGTGGCTGCGAAATTCTCCCACCATGATGTTGCGGGTCCTTCAAGCTGATGTGTGGCAAACTTCACCTTCTCCGCATCTGTGCATCCTGTTGTGGTCAACTCTCTAGCTGTCTTGCGGAGCCAATCATCTGCTACTATCGGCTCGGTGCTACTGGAAAACACCGGCGGATTCAGCCTAAGAAAACGGGCTAAGTGATCAACAGGTGGTGGTGGTGGGTTGTTGTTGTTCCCCTGATTCTGATTCTGGACTAGCAACTGCATCAATGTGTTCTGCTGCTGGATCAACTGGGTGAGCTCCGGTGGAAAGGTAAATCTGGGGTCATGTCTCGGAGGCATCTGAGGGTTTAGAAAAGATGAGATTTAAGAATAGAGGGGGGGTCTAAAGAGAAAACACTACCCATATGCACATGAGGCAAAAGCAAACAATTCACTTCATTCAATCAAACAAGGGCATACAATCGATCTAACTATCGCAAAAGTGCTCGGACTATTGTATTTACATGGTGGACTACTACTACTGATGAGGTGGTCTACTAGAAATATTCTTCGGCTGCAGACTCCATGATATCTGCTCCGGCTTCATCAACATAGTCATCATCGCTGTCATCTAGGTCCAAGTTGGTGTCGTCGATGATGATGTAGTCTTCCGGGCGAATCTCCTTGGGTTCTTCATCTTCATCTACTGGTGTAGGGCCTCCCATAAATATCCGGATCTTCATTGTTAGGTCGGCATTCTTATCCACTAATACTTCAATTTCTTCTTCATAATCTTCACGTGTAGCCTTGAGTTCTTCCTCCAGTTCCTTGATTCTTGTTTTAGCCTTCTTCAGGTCTATCATGTCGGCGCACCTCTGGTTCTCCTGTCGTTGAATGTGCTGGTTTAGTTCCTGGATAAAAGCTGCAATTGATATATCCTTTCTGGTGCTGATCATCTCCCAGTGCTCATCTCGGCGCCCACAAATCTGGTAGATAGTATCCTTGAGATCATTGCGGTAGACTTCTCCAATGCGTCCCATGGCGATGTGAGCTGCCATGCTCTTTCCTAGACTCCAAGTTGGTGTATCAAAAGAAAACTCTATGGGCTCGGTGACTGGCATGAACGTCCTTCCTGGAACTTGAACTTGAATCATCCAGCGCTCTTCTTCAGGTAAAGTGGTGTTGTAGGTTCCGGTGAAGCTTGGTAGTCCTATATTCAGGTATCTAGTGACTTCCTTCAAGTGGCATCCAAAGGGTGTATCTTCATCCAGTTGCGTGAACTTGTTCCTTGCATCCGCCATCCTAAAGAATAGAAAAGAGGAGAGGTCAGAAGAGAAGAGAGTGAATAGAGATCTAGGTCTTTAGCTTAGTGGTCGTGTCCTACAGTCAGCGTGTGCTCTGATACCATCTCTGTAGCGACCAGACATCAAACGGTCTGATCTCTATGCTCAGGTGTCATCCCTAGATCAGTAATGCTGACACCACACAGTACTCGGAGGATTTATAACAGAGTAACAATCACACACTTATTACATCGAGTGTCTCAATAGAGAACTTATTACAATAAATATGGCTTAAGGCCATCTAATAACTATAACAACGGAAGGCTTGGAAGACAAGTGAGTCCATCAACTCCAACGGCATCACTGAGTATAGAACCACGACCTAAAACTCCTTAATCGTCGTTTGAAAAGTCTGCAACGTTAACGTTGCAGCCCGAAACGGGCCAGCACATGGAATATGCAGGCCAAGTAACACATAGAGAGTAATGGAATGAAACAGCTATACTATATGCATATTTGGCTGGTGGAAAGCTCTATGGTTACAGTTTTGCGTAAAGCCAATTTTTCCCTACTGCAAAAGAATAAATTTTAATTAACTATCATGGTAGTTGTTAAACATTGAGAATGGTTGACAGCATTCTCAATCCCAATTAAGTATCATCACTAAACAAACCCAACAAAATTAATTTAGAGTAACATGTTGAGATTCACATGATAATCCAGGTCCTAGATACTCAAGATGTCCATAACCGGGGACACGGCTAACCATGATTACTTTATACACTCTGTAGAGGTTTGCGCACTTTTCCCCACAAGACTCGATCACCTCCGTTTGGTTTCTCGCACTACATGGTGTTTGAGAAGACGGATGACCGAGACATAGTCTTTTAGAAGCGCTAGCACCTTACGATGGATAGACCGTTACACCTACTTTCCCCTACATCTGCTAGTCTACCCTGTAAGAGTTCGCACGACTTAATCAACTATGCTAGAGCCCATAATAGCTTGTGGCTGCACACGGAAGTTTCTAGTATGAAACTCTCATGATCCCTTTGGGCCTGGGTGGCGGTCCATAAAAAAACAGGCAATCCTGGAATACCCAGGTACCTCAATCCACCCAGATGTGTGTTTAAGTTGCCATCTTAGATAAACCATTAATTAACAAACTCACATCTGTCATGGATATCACTCACCCAATCCACGTCTACTAGCATAGCATGGCATAATAGGCAAATGTAGAAGTAACTCCCAAAGGTTTGAATATAACAGGTAATAGGTACTACCTCAAGTACTTCCCATCCCACAATTTAATTAGATCCTAATCATGCAATGTTTGAGGATTGATCTAATGCAATAAAACTGGGTAGTAGGAGGTATGATCAAAGTGTTACTTGCCTTGCCGATGATCCGCGAAACCTAGAGATTCGAAGTAACAGGCGGCGCACTCCGGGTATTCTATCGCAGACAAACAAACAAGCATACAATAAGTATTCATCTAATGAACGGGTAAAACTCAAATAAGAGATCTAACTAGAAGGTTCAACTTAAGAACTCCGGTTTTCAAAAAAATCAAATCCAACAAAGCAACGAAAGTCAAGCGGCAAAAGAAACAAGCTTCGTTTACTATTCTGGATCTAGGTAAATTTTTTTACAGTGGCAAAAACTTGTTTAAGTTGGTTAAACGGTTAGAGGGTTTCGAGACGAAACTCGAGGCGCTTGAATCGCCTGATTCCGATAACCGAGCAAAAAGTTATACTAAAATGAAAATCGGATCAGGAATCGCGATCAGAAAAATCGCGGATTTAATCCGAGAAAAAGAAAAACGACGAACGTTCGCTAGAACGAATGAACGCTCGCTATTTAAATAAATCGGAAAAACCGATATATTTAAAAAAACGAAACTAAAAAAACCGCGATTTTTTTACCGCGACTTTTTTTTAACCGTGACTTTTTTTATAAAAACGGCAGCGAAAACGAGGTTGACCTGGGTCCGGCGGCGGCGGCGGCTCTGATTTTCGGGCACGGTGGGCTGGGGCGGCTCGGGGCGGTGGTATTTAAAGGCTGCCCCCGGGCGGAGTCCCGCTCGGGTACGGCCCGAAGTCGGTTCGCGTTTTTTTTAAATTATTCCAAGCACAAAAACAAATAAAAGAAATACTAAACGGACTCCAAAAATCCCGAAATAAATTTTCCCGGGCTTCTAAAATCAAGCCGCACAAGGCGAACATTTATTTGGGGCCTAAATGCAATTTTGAAAAGCGCACATTTTTCCTAAATTCAAATAAAATACCGAAAAACTCTGAAATAAAATCTTATTTGATTTTATTATTAAATCCTCAATATTTCTTTATTTTGGGAAAGTCATTTTATTCCCTCTCTCATATTTTTGTAATAGAAATAATTGATGATAAAATAATTAAAATCAAATTATCCTATCTTCAAAATTTGAGAAAACTCAAATATGAAAATAATGAAATCCCCAACTCTCTCCGTGGGTCCTTGAGTCGCGTAGAAATTTCTAGGATCAAACCAAAAGCAAATAAAATATGATATGCATTAATGATCTAATGTATAACATTCCAAATTGAAAATTTGCGATGTTACATAGTGCTAGTGCGATACCTATTTCCTTATACAAAGAAATTATGCATGATATTGCACCAGCTGAGATAGAAGGTATTGATGTTACCATTAAGCTTGCTAATAGAGATACTATTTCACCAATTGGGATTGTTAGAGACGTTGAAGTCTTGTGTGGGAAGGTTAAATATCCTGCTGATTTTCTTGTTCTTGGTTCCCCACAAGATAGCTTTTGTCCCATTATATTTGGTAGACCCTTCTTAAATACTATCAATGCTAAGATAGACTGCAATAAGGATATTGTTTCTGTTGGTTTAGGGGATATGTCTCATGAGTTTAATTTTGCTAAATTTCATAGACAACCCCATGATAAAGAATTGCCTAGTAAATAGAAATTATAGGTCTTGCTTCTATTGCCGTGCCTCCTACTGATCCATTAGAACAATATTTGCTAGACCATGAAAATGATATGTTCATGAATGAAAGAAGGGAAATAGATGAAGTATTCTTTAAACAGGGACCTATTCTAAAACATAATTTGCTTGTTGAAATCCTAGGGGATCCTCCTCCACCCAAGGGCGATCCCGTGTTTGAGCTTAAACCATTACCTGATACTCCTAAATATGCTTATCTTGATGAAAATAAAATATATCCTGTTATTATTAGTGCTAACCTTTCAGAGAAAGAGGAAGAGAGATTAATGAAAACTCTGAAGAAGCATCATGCTACTATTGGATATACTCTTGATTATCTTAAGGGCATTAGTCCCACTCTATGTCAGCACAAAATAAATTTGGAGGAAGACGCCAAACCAGTTATTGATCATCAACGACGGCTGAATCCTAAGATGAAAGAAGTGGTAAGAAAAGAAATATTAAAGCTCCTTGAGGCAGGTATAATTTATCCCGTTGCTGATAGTCAGTGGGTAAGTCCTGTTCATTGTGTCCCTAAGATGGGAGGTATTACTATTGTTCCTAATGATAAAGATGAATTGATTCCGCAAAGAATTATTACAGGTTATAGGATGGTAATTGATTTTCGCAAATTAAATGAGGCTACTAAAAAGGATCATTAGCCCATACCTTTTATTGATCAAATGCTAGAAAGATTATCCAAACATACACATTTTTGTTTTCTAGATGGTTACTCTGGCTTCTCTCAAATACCCGTGTCAGCTGATGAATCAATCAAAGACTACTTTTACATGTCCTTTTGGTACTTTTGCTTATAGATGTATGCCTTTTGGTCTATGTAATGCACCTGCTACCTTTCAAAGATGCATGATGGCTATATTTTCTGACTTTTGTGAAAAGATTTGTGAGGTTTTCATGGACGATTTTTCCATCTATGGATCTTCTTTTGATGATTGCTTAAGCAACCTTGATCGAGTTTTGCAGAGATGTGAAGAAACTAATCTTGTCTTGAATTGGGAAACGTGCCACTTTATGGTTAATGAAGGTATTGTCTTGGGGCACAAAGTTTCTAAAAGAGGTATTGAAGTTGATAAAGCCAAAGTTGATGCTATTGAATAGATGCCATGTCCCAAGGACATCAAAGGTATAAGAAGTTTCCTTGGCCATGCCGGATTTTATAGGAGGTTCATTAAGGACTTCTCAAAAATTTCTCGGCCTCTGACTAATCTATTACAAAAAGATATTCCTTTTGTCTTTGATGATGATTGTGTAGAAGCATTTGAAATACTTAAGAAAGCATTGATTTCTACACCTATTGTTCAGCCACCTGATTGGAATTTACCCTTTGAAATTATGTGCGATGCTAGTGATTATGTTGTAGGTGTTGTTCTAGGGAAAAGAGTTGATAATAAATTAAATGTTATTCAACATGCTAGTAAAACTCTAGACAATGCCCAGAGAAATTATGCTACTACTGAAAAGGAATTCTTTGCAGTTGTATTTGCTTGTGATAAGTTCAGACCTTATATTGTTGATTCTAAAGTAACTATTTACACTAATCATGCTGCTATTAAATACCTTATGGAAAATAAAGATGCTAAACATAGACTTATTAGAGAGGTTCTCCTTCTACAAGAATTTGATTTGCACATTATTGATAGAAAGGGAGCTGAGAACCCTGTTGCACACAACTTGTCTAGGTTAGAAAATGTTCTTGATGACCCACTACCTATTTATGATAGCTTTCCCGATGAACAATTAAATGTCATAAATGCTTCTCGTACCGCTCCATGGTATGCTAATTAAGCTAATTATATTGTTGCTAAATTTATACCACCTAGTTTCACATACCAGCAAAAGAAAAAGTTCTTCTATGATTTGAGACATTACTTTTGGGATGACCCACATCTTTATAAAGAAGGAGTAGATGGTATTATTAGACGTTGTGTACCCGAGCATGAACAGGAACAGATCCTACGCAAGTGTCACTCCGAGGCTTATGGAGGACACCATGCTGGAGATAGAACTGCACACAAGGTATTGCAATCCGGTTTTTATTGGCCTACTCTCTTCAAGGATGCCCTTAAGTTTGTCTTGTCTTGTGATGAATGTCAAAGAATTGGTAATATTAGTAGACGTCAAGAAATGCCTATGAATTATTCACTTGTTATTGAACCATTTGATGTTTGGGGCTTTGATTATATGGGACCCTTTCCTTCCTCTAATGGGTATACACATATCTTAGTTGTTGTTGATTACGTTACTAAGTGGGTAGAAGCTATTCCAACTAGTAGTGCTGATCATAACACCTCTATTAAGATGCTTAAAGAAGTTATTTTCCCAAGGTTTGGAGTCCCTAGATATTTAATGACTTATGGTGGTTCACATTTTATTCATGGTGCCTTTCGTAAAATGCTTGCTAAGTATGACGTTAATCATAGAATTGCATCTCCTTATCACCCACAGTCTAGTGGTCAAGTAGAATTGAGTAACAGAGAGCTCAAATTAATTTTGCAAAAGACTGTTAATACATCTAGAAAGAATTGGTCCAAGAAACTTGATGATGCATTATTGGCCTATAGAACTGCATTTAAAAATCCTATGGGCATGTCTCCGTATAAAATGGTTTATGGTAAAGCATGTCACTTACCTCTTGAGTTAGAACATAAGGCATATTGGGCCATTAAAGAGCTCAACTATGACATCAAACTTGCCGGTGATAAGAGGTTATTTGACATCAGCTCACTTGTTGAATGGAGAACCCAGGCTTATGAAAATGCCAAGCTGTTTAAAGAAAAAGTTAAAAGATGGCATGACAAAAGGATACAAAAGTGTGAGTTCAATGTAGGTGATTATGTATTGCTATACAACTCTCGTTTAAGATTTTTTGCAGGCAAACTTCTCTCTAAAAGGGAAGGTCCTTACGTTATCAAGGAGGTCTATGATTCCGGTGCCATAAAAATCAACAACTTCGAAGGCACAATCCGAGGGTGGTGAACGGTCAAAGAATCAAACATTATATCTCAGGTAATCCTATAAATGTTGAAACTAATGTTATTGAAACTGTAACCCCGGAGGAATACATAAGGGACACTTTCCAGAATGTTTCAGACTCCGAAAAGGAATAGGTATGTGGTATGGTAAGTAAACCGACTCCAAAACAGTTTTAGTGGCAATTTTTCTCCGTTTTGGAATATTTAGAAAAATAGGAAAATAAGAAGCTGACCGGAAAGGACATGAGGCTCCCACGAGGGTGGGAGGCGCACCCTACCCCCCTGGGCGTGCCCCCCTGCCTCGTGGGCACCTCGTGTGCTCTCCGGACTCCGTTTTCTTGCACGATGCTTCTTTTGGTTGGTAAAAATTCATTATATAATATCCCGAAGGTTTTCACCACCGTATCACGCAAATATCTCTTGTCTTTGTTTCGAGCTATTTCTGCCGCAGATTAGAGCAAGTTGTCTTCTCAGGAGTCAGTCAGGGAGAGTCGGGTGTCTCATCCGACACCAGGTACAGGGGCAAACAGCGATGCCTATCACTTTGGGCCTGACTTGAAAAGGATAGATGCCATGGAGGAGGATCAAGAAGTTACTTCTCGTTTCCGGGCAGGATCCACGATGGGGGAACCATAGAGCTCAGCTATTCCAAACTCGGTTATCCCTTCCAATGTTAGATTTCTTTCTTATGAAAATATGAAAAAGAGTGTTACTTGTTATCTTGCAGCTATGCAACATCCTTGGGTGAAAGGAGCTTTAGCCATCACTGGCAAGCTCCGTAAGGAAATAATGAACCTCAAGCAACAAGTCAATAAGCTCTAGGAAGAGAATCGTATCCTGAGGGGCATCATCGCCAAGAATATCACATCACCACCCCCGAAGAAGGATACATAATCACACGGGTATGGGCACTCCCCTTGGCAACTGCCAAGCTTGGGGGAGTGCCCCGATATCGTATCACCATCACTTTTATCCTTACGTTTTTCTTAGTTCGATCCTTTTGATAATATCTTGATCTAGTAGAATAAAGTTTTAGTATGATCTAGTTGTGAGTTTTGCTTTATGATCCTTCTATGTAATCGAGTCCGTGAGATATATATAATAAAGATTAGTGTTGAGTCAAGGGCTTGATTATTTTGCTATGATCTTGAGGGAATAAAATAAAAGAGAAGAAATAAAAACAAACAAAGAGATCATATGGATCTTATGGAGAGTAATGACTTCACATATAAAGAGTATGATGAATAAAAGTTGTTGAGAGTTGACAAACATAGTTTTGGACATCATTGCAATGAATAGGAAGTAATAAAGAAAGAGAGGTTCACATATAAATATACTATCTTGGACATCTTTTATGATTGTGAGCACTCATTAACGTATGACATGCTAAGAGTTGACGTTGGACAAGGAAGACAACGTAATGGGTTATGTTTTCTTTCATCTGAGATGAATTACATTGTCATGGATCATCCAATATGTTGAGCTTGCCTTTCCCTCTCATGCTAGCCAATTTCTTTGCACCAAGTAGAGATACTACTTGTGCTTCCAAATATCCCTAAACCCAGTTTTGCCATGAGAGTCCACCATATCTACCTATGGATTGAGTAAGATCCTTCAAGTAAGTTGTCATCGGTGCAAGTAATAAAAATTTGCTCTCTAAAATATGTATGACTTATTGGTGTGGGAGAAAATAAGCTTTATACGATCTTGTGATGTGGAAGAAATAAAAGTGACAAACTGCATAATAAAGGTCCATATCACAAGTGGCAATATAAAGTGACGTTCTTTCGCATTAAGATTTTGTGCATCCAATTATAAAAGTGCATGACAACCTCTGCTTCCCTCTGCGAAGGGCCTATCTTTTACTTTTATCATCTACCTTACAAAAGAGTCATGGTGATCTTCACCTTTCCTTTTTACATTTTATCCTTTGGCAAGCACAATATGTTGGAAAGATCCTGATATATATAGCTAATTAGATGTGAGTCTTCATGAACTATTATTGTTGACATTACCCTTGAGGTAAAACGTTGGGAGGCAAAACTATAAGCCCCTATATCTTTCTCTGTGTCCGATTAAAACTTCATACCCATGAATATTGCGTGAGTGTTAGCAATTGTGAAAGACTAAAAGATAGTTGAGTATGTGGACTTGCAGAAAAGCTCTTATATTGACTCTTTCCTACTTATTATAAATTGCAATTTCCTCAATTATTGAGATTGGAGTTTGTTGGTTCTCAATGAAGTTTATGATTCATACTTGAAATTGATTGAATTGTTACTTTAGCATAAGAGATCATATGACTATATATATATATATGTTGTTGTTTTAAGAATGATCATGATGCCCTGATGTCCGTATTTTATTTTTATCGACACCTCTATCTCTAAACATGTGGACATATTTTTCGATTTCGGCTTTCGCTTGAGGACAAGCGAGGTCTAAGCTTGGGGGAGTTGATACGTCCATTTTGCATCATGCTTTTATATCGATATTTATTGCATTATGGGCTGTTATTACACATTATGTCACAATACTTATGCCTATTCTCTCTTATTTTACAAGGTTTACATGAAGAGGGAGAATGCCAGCAGCTAGGATTCTGGGCTGGAAAAGGAGAAAATATTAGAGACCTATTCTGCACAGCTCCAAAAGTCCTGAAACTTCACGGAAGCTATTTCCAGAATATATAAAAAATACTGAGTGCAAGAAGTTCCAGAGGGGGGCCACACCCTGGCCACGAGGGTGGGGGGCACGCCCTACCCCCCTGGGCGCGCCCCCTGTCTCGTGGGCCCCCTGGTGGCCCTCCGATGCCCATCTTCTGCTATATGGAGTCTTCCGTTGAGGAAAAAAATCATAAGCAAGCTTTCGGGACGAGACTCCGCCTCCACGAGGCGGAACCAATCTAGGGCTCGGGCGGAGCTGTTCTGCCGAGGAAACTTCCCTCCGGGAGGGGGAAATCATCACCATCGTCATCACCAATGATCCTCTCATTGGGAGGGGGTCAATCTCCATCAACATCTTCACCAGCACCATCTCATCTCAAATCGTAGTTCATCTCTTGTATCCAATCTTTGTATCCAAACCTCAGATTGGTACATGTGGGTTGCTAGTAGTGTTGATTACTCCTTGTAGTTGATGCTAGTTGGTTTATGTTGGGGATATTATCACTGGACATAAACCGGCCAGGAGTGGCCGGGTTAACTCTATGATGATTAGAAGCACAGGAAGACAAAGGATGATGGCGCTTTATGAAGGCCCAAGGCCCAAAGGCGGGTTAAGGCATGTAGACATAAACCGACATTATCATGTAACTTGTATTGTCAGATAGGAGGAATAGAGACCGAGTTGGAGACGTTGATGATCCGGCCTCGGGACTCTGTAAACCGACGGGCGTCGACCTATGTATGTAAAGGGGTGACCCGGCGGCGGTTTAGGGACAACACACAACAACTCGAGAACCAGGCAAAGCGGATTCGCTCCCTGGTCATCGAAACCCTAGCAAATCCATCACAAGTGGAGTAGGCTTTTTCCTTCATCGTAAGGGGCCGAACCAGTATAAAACTCTTGCGTCCTTCGTCCACTTTAACCCCTTTAAGCTAACCCGTAGCGATGGCTCCACAACTAAGTCCTTTCACAAGGACATCTGCCGTGACAAAACCACGACAGTTGCCGCCCACCGTGGGGCTATCGCATGATGGTTTTTGAGTTCTTGAAGGGCAGCTTCGAAGGACTCAAGGGATACGTTGTGGGCTAGATGACTAAAAGTTGTCGCGGCAAGCTCTACATCGACGACGCGGGATGGGGTCTCGAGGTCGGTTCAGTCGAGTACGGGTACCGGGTCCCCTTTGGTGGAATTCACGTCTTCATCAGCAAGATCGGTGAACCGGGCCCTGAGCCGGACATCTGCACCGACATCATCGAGACGGCTCAGCATGCAAGCTCTACCCAGGTTCAGCCCACCGTAAAGCATGTCTTCATAGGTGTCATACATGGAGCGGAATATGAGGATAGATCGGCATCTGGTGGCGAAACCGTTATCTGCTCTGATGACGAGTCTTCAATCGAAGAGACCGAGTCGCTATACCAGCTGCAGGATGGCCGGATTAGTGGAGGTTCCGATGGCAACAGTATTCCGGACCCCCTCGATCTGCCAAGCCGGGTCGCGGTCTTCATGGCCGGTACACAACCAGCGCAACACTCTTCTAACGCCGCGGCAATGATCTCCGGTTCAGCAACAGCAACACTAGCAGGAGCAGGGGTGAGGGAGTCCTGGATTAGGGGGTCTCTGGATAGCCGAACTATATCCTTTGGCCGGACTGTTGGAATATGAAGATACAAGATTGAAGACTTCGTCTCGTGTCCGGATGGGACTCTACTTGGCGTGGAAGGCAAGCTAGGCAATACGGATATGTATATCTCCTCCTTTGTAACCGACCTTGTGTAACCCTAGCCCTTTTCGGTGTCTATATAAACCGGAGGGTTTTAGTCCGTAGGACAACATACAATCATACCATAGGCTAGCTTCTAGGGTTTAGCCTCTCCGATCTCGTGGTAGATCAACTCTTGTAATACTCATATCATCAAGAATAAATCAAGCAGGACGTAGGGTTTTACCTCCATCAAGAGGGCCCGAACCTGGGTAAAACATCGTGTTCCCTGCCTCCTGTTACCATCTGCCTTAGACGCACAGTTCGGGACCCCCTACCCGAGATCCGCTGGTTTTGACGCTGACATTGGTGCTTTCATTGAGAGTTCCTCTGTGTCGTCGCCATTAGGCTTGATGGCTCCTACGATCATCGATAGCAATGTAGTCCAGGGTGAGACTTTTCTCCCCGGACAGATCTTTGTGTTCGGCGGCTTCGCACTGCGGGCCAACTCGCTTGGCCATGTGGAGCAGATCGAAAGTTACGCCCCTGGCCACCAGGTCAGGTTTGGAAGCTTAAACTACACGGCTGATATCCGCGGAGACTTGATCTTCGATGGATTCGAGCCCCTGCCTGGTGCGCCGCGCGGTCACGATGAGTACGATTTAGCTCTACCATCGAACAGTGTTCGAGAAATCGCACCGGCAGCCGCTCCGACCCTCAATTCGGAGCCAGTTTCGCCATTCGTGGACGGGTGGATAGACCCCGCCACAGAGGTCGTATCCTCTGCGGTGATCGAGCCGAATATCGACCTTACCCTTCATGAGAGCCGTGTTGCCAAATTGTCGGATCCTTCTCCAGCTACGGACTCCGAACCGCCTGCGCCCGTTCCTGTCGAATCCGATTGGGCGCCGATCATGGAGTTTACCTCCGCGGATATTTTTCAGCACTCGCCCTTTGGCGACATACTGAACTCATTAAGGTCTCTCTCCTTGTCAGGAGAGTCCTGGCCGAACTACGTCCGGCAGGATTGGCATGCGGATGACGAAGAAATTCACCGCCCACCCACCACCCACTTAGTAGCCACTGTCGATGACTTAACCGACATGCTCAACTTAGACTCTGAAGGCATCGACGGTATGGACGATGATGCGGGAAGCAAAGAGGAACCACTGCCCACAGGGCACTGGACGCCCACTTCGTGACATGACGTATACATGGTGGACACACCTACAGAAAATAACAACGAGGGACGGAAGGACGTAGCGAAGGGTTGTTCCCTCGAAAAGCAGTCAAAGCAGCGGCGTAAACGCCACTCCAAATCCCGCCTCGACAGAAATAATGATCACATAGACCCAGCATTAGAGCAGGGTGAACCATTGCCCGACCACGGCAACACGGAAAATCAAGCCGAACAACCCGACCCCGTCGAAGATAATAGTCCGGACGACATCACACTGGACAGGCGCCAGGAGCAACATAATGCCCACCAAAGTCTTGTTGCCACGGCGAGGAGTCTGAAAAAACAGAAGCAAAGGCTCAAGGCTGCACAGACACACTCAAAATCAAATGGAGTGAAGTACTCAACACTGCAGCGAAATACAGCAGTAATAGACACACCAAGAGCTATCCGAAGCGAAAGTTGCTACCTGAATTTGATGAGGAGGCCTTAGATCCTCCACAATTAAAAAATAAAACGGCCATCCGGTCGGATAGACGGCCTCATAGCCAACATAAAGTGGCAGTCGACGTCGCACATAAACCAGTACGCGATCCGCATAAGGGCTCGCATCAAAAGGACGGCGCAACCAAATCCATCTATGGACCACACAGGCGCGCTCCAACATACAATACAACACAACAAACATCCGAACACCATGGTACACCCAAATACAGGGGTGCCGCACACCCTCTATGTTTCACCGTCGAGGTGCTGGATCATGAATTTCCAGAGGAATTCAAACCCGTAAACATAGAGGCGTACGACGGAACAACAGACCCTGGGGTCTGGATTGAGGACTACATCCTCCATATCCATATGGCTCGAGGAGATGATCTCCACGCCATCAAGTACTTACCCCTCAAGATCAAAGGGCCAGCTCAGCACTGGCTTAAAAGCCTCCCCGAAACTCCATCGGAAGCTGGGAAGAGCTCGAAGACGCCTTTCAGGCAAATTTTCAAGGGACATATGTCCGACCACCGCATGCAGACGATTTAAGTCATATAACTCAACAGCCCGGTGAGTCAGCCCGAAAACTTTGGAACAAGTTCCTCACTAAAAAGAACCAAATAGTTGACTGTCCGGACTTCGAAGCCTTAGCAGCCTTCAAGCATAGCGTTCGAGACAAATGGCTTGCCAGACACCTCGGTTAAGAAAAGCCGAGATCAATGGCAGCATTAACAAGCCTCATGGCCCATTTTTGCGTGGGCGAGGACAGCTGGTTAGCCCGATGCAGCACCAGCGACCCAAGTACATCCGAAGTCAGGGATGGAAACGGGAAATCACGACGCAGCAAGAATAAGCGCTGAATAAAGAAGACAGCCCGAAGAGCACGGCGGTAAACGCCGGATTTAGAAGCTCTCGCCAGGACAGCAGAAGCCGCCCTCCAAAGGCAACAAAGACGAATTATCCAGCCTAAACAAAATTTTGGACCAAATATGTCAGATCCATAGCACCCCTGATAAACCTGCAAATCATACCCACAGAGAATGTTGGGTCTTCAAACAGTCCGGCAAGCTCAACGCCAAACACAAGGGGCAGGATACACCAAGTGAAGACGAGGACGAGCCTCGCAAGCAAATCACAGGGGAACAGAAGAAATTCCCACCAGAAGTCAAAACAGTCAACATGTTGCACGTGATAAAAGGGAGAAACAAAGCGGCACCTTTAGAGGAACATGCCCCAGGGCCTATCACCGCAGAGCTCCGCCACTGGTCGTCCCAACCGATCACCTTCGACCATCGGGATTACTCGGCAAGTATCCGGCGTGCAGGATGGACTGCCTTGGTATTAGATCCAATAATTGATGGATACCACTTCACCCGAGTCCTGATGGACGGCGGCAACAGTTTAAATCTGATATATCAGGACACAGTCCGCAAAATGGGGATAGACCCAACAAAAATTTGTCGTAGTAATGCTACCTTTAAAGGAGTAACGCCAGGCCCGGAGGCTCACTACAGAGGCTCCCTGCTACTAGAGGTTATATTCGGCTTCCCCGATAACTTCCATAGCGAAAATTTAACTTTCCACGTCGCTCCGTTCCAAAGTGGCTATCAAGCACTACTCGGACACGAAGCTTTCACTCGCTTTAACGCAATACCGCATTACACCTCCCTCAAGCTCAAGATGCACGGTCCATGCGACATCATTACACTATATGGAAACAGGAGTGCTCCTTGCGCACCAAAGACGGTGCGGCTGCCTTGGCCGCCGCACACTAAACGGCCTCACCAACTCAAGCATTTGACAGGTCATTAAGACCACGGACACGGCTAGACGAGTCTGGCTCAGCTATATGTAATTAATACAGGTTTGATGGCTATACCCCTATTACAAGACAAGGGGCTCAACGTGCGTGCAAAAGTGGCAATAAGGCTCACCTTTACTCATTTTCAACTATATATTGTTTATTTAGTATAACTTAACTTTTGCACGGCAACTTGTCAATTAAGTTCCTCTCTTTTTCAAATGACCATCGTGCTACACCCGTCCAGGATACGGCACAACGGAGACACGGGCGCAGACGTGCAGCAAGGACCCGTTCCAAGGATTCTTTGTAGATTAAGACCCTGCGTAAACCTTTTTCACTATCTCTTGTTGATTTACATCCCTCGGATTCTCATTACAACCGAGAAGGATGCTGACGTCTTGGCATGTGGCCACGCCAGAATAATGCACATACCTGGACACCAGGGGCTTATTACAAAGGGTACTGCTTAGACCCGGTTTACACCATAAAGACCGAATACCTTAGGGAGTGTTCGGCGTCGCGAGTTTGGCCTTATATGCATCAGCTCTGAATCATGTCTTTGGTCAAATGTTGGGTTTGCCCGGATCCTGTGTTTTTCTGCCTTACATTCCGCTCTATCGGCTAAGGCGGCACCAGGAGAACTACTGTGATTGTGCCCTGGTTCATCCGGACGAGCACCTCAGTAGAGAAAGCCGAAAACTGACTGTCATGATATAGCGTGAGACTGGTCAACCACTCGATTACCTATTGGAATCTTCGGGATTCCTCCGCATCAACGAAGGGCCGTTTCCCAGCCAGGCATGTATGCACCCCGAATCCGGACGAGTGCGGAGCCACCAGGGGCTATATAGTAGCCCCACTGTCAAACTCCTATGGCTAAGTGAAAGTGTTAAGCATTATAGTCCGGTTGCCTAGTTCGCTGCGCTATCACCTCCTTATTAGGACCAAGACGTTGGATTAAGTGTGAATACGCGTCTTCTGCGAACACCCCCGCATTATATGCGTGGGGGCTGAAGCTGATGACTGCAATCTTTCAGGTTATATACATGTATACATAAACGGCCGCACAGGAGGCATCACAATACTTTCGAGCAAAAGTATAAATACAGCCTTGATAAATTCAATAAAAACGTTGTTATTAGAACGGGAATACATGTCACTCAAACATAACATTCTTCGAGCACTGGGCCTCTATCCTACGAGCGCCCTCAAGAACTTCTTCAAAATAGTGCTCGGCAGCCACTCGGCCTATGGCCGAACCCTGCGCTGCGACAGTAGTGGCATCCATCTCCGCCCAGTATGTTTTGACACGGGCAAGGGCCATCCGCGAGCCTTCTATGCACGCCGACCTCTTCATCGCATTAAAATGCGTGGCACCGCATCAAGGAACTGCTGCACCAAGCTAAAATAACTGTTCGGCTTGGGCCTTTCCGGCCATAGATCATCCACGACATACCTCATGGCGAGTCCGGACAATCTATTGACTTCGGCCCATTCGGCAAGTTGATCAGTCAATGGAAGCGGACGCTCTGGAACGTTAAATTGCGACCAGAACAGCTTGTCCACTTCACGATCTGTTTGATATCAGAAGTATTCGGCCGCATCGACAGCGCTCGCCGCTAAGTCCATATATGCGTCGGCCGAACTCCACAGCCGATCCAGAGGGGCATACCGTGGATCGCCGAACTTCCTCCGCAGCATAAAGGGCTTCCCAGCCACAATGTCCCCGGCTTCACGCAGTTCCTCCTTCTTCGCTCTCACTACAGAGCGGGTGTCCTTGGTCGCCATTGTGGCCTTTTCAAGGTCCGTAGCCTTCATCGGGTTTTCTTCTTCAAGAAACTGGCAGCGGGCGGCAGTGTCTTTTAACTTCACAGCCATTTTGGCCATTTTATCTTTGCTCTCGCCATGAGCGGCCTTCTTGGCTTTCAACTCTTCGGCCGCCTTCAAAGCGGCCGCATCACTACTCCTTGCTTGCTCCTTGGCTCGGGCAAGATCCGCCCACAGGGCCTCCACGGTGGCAGCTCCGTCTGCAGTCACAACATATTAAAGATACTGGCATCACGCTGCTCTTACTATGTGACATTCATTATAAATATCACCTACCCCGTGCCTCGTCAAGCCGCTTGTTAACAAGCTCGATGTCGGCATCCGCCGCATCCAGTTGCCGCTTTAGTTCGGCAACCGCGTCTGTCCGGCTAGCCATCGGAGCTTCAGACACCTGCACATAACGGCAGTCTGGTCATTACCTGGGACTACGATCCTCTTTTCGCCGCCGTTCTCGACGACAACCAGAGTCTCAGCGGCTACTATCTACACAGGGCGCACCTAAAAATGTGCGGTACAATCACAAACGCATATGATTCCACGTACCTCAAAGCCCGTTAGTAGACTCATAAAGGCTTCATGCAACCCGTTTTCGGCAGACGAAATCCTTTCAATCACCGTACACATTAATGTACGGTGCTCTTCTGAGATGGTCGCTCACTCTAGCAGACCCGTAGGTACGTCCGACTGCATACCAAGTGGTGCCAGACTCTTTTGATTGCTCTCTTCAAGAGCCGGATACTGAGGGCTTCGGGTGACCATGGGATTACCTTCTAGCCTTGCCAGATCCGGAGAAACTCTCCGTGACGACACTTCAAGGTCGCCCGCTTCTTGAGCCAGGGAGTCCGGAGGAGGCGTCTCGCTCTCCATCATCTCCGGAAGAAGATCCCCCGAAGACGAGCTCTGCTGAGAAGGGCTCAGATCCAAACTGCAAGATAGATGCTTCGGTTATATTCCTCAGAAGTAAGGCAGTATATCTTCACTATTAAGTACTTTTTGATTACTTACAGCTCGTTAGAGGGCTGATCCCCACACGAACTTTGTGCGGCAAGAGCACCCTCCGAGGCAGGACCCTCTGGTGGAGTTTTCTTCTCCCATTTGGAAACCTTGGTTTCCGGGTCATCAGAGGTAGTCCTCTTCCTCCCCCGGGTGAGGGAATGTCAGATTCCTTCCCTTGGTTATCCTCCCTCACGAAGGCGCCCATTCCCTCGGTTGGAATAGGTAGCGGTGGGGGCCTGCTTTCGCCCTCTTTATTCCCCCCTTCATCTTCCTTTGAGGGCACCAGGCAAGGTGCTGGCTCGAGCATCTTTTCCAGCACCGGATTGTCCAAGCCTTCATGAAGGGGGGCCGAACACCGGATCATCTTCACCTTTGTTATCCAGTCCTGGTCAAAGAGCGATTCTTCAGATGACGTCATGATAAATGAAAGACATTGTGTTCGGCTAGAGGATTACTTACTTGGGCCGCGGTGCGGTTGCTGCTCAGGCCCACGTCCTCGGAGGTGTCCGGACACTCTATTTGGGGTCCGAAGAACGACTTGTACATCTCCTCGTGCGTCAGGCCAAGGAAATTCTGGATAGCGCGCAGTCCTTCTGGGTTGAATTCCCACAAGCGGAGGGGCCGGCGTTTGCAAGGCTGGACTTCACGAACTAGCATGACTTGCACTACCATAACTAAACTAAAATCTCCCTCGAAGAGATTCCGGATGCGGCTCTGCAGTATGGGCACATCCTTGGCTGGACCCCAGCTCAGCCCCCTACTGATCCATGACATTAGTTGTGGTGGAGGGCCTGAGCGAAAGGCGGGGGAAGCTACCCACTTGGCACTTCTGGGAGCGGTGATGTAGAACCACTCCCATTGCCATAATCCGGACACCTTTGGAAAGGAACCTTTTGGCCACGGAGCTCCGGCAATCTTGCTTATTAATGCACCCCCGCATGCTGCATACTGCCCCTCGACTGTCTTTGGCTTCACATCAAAGGTCTTGAGCCACAGGCCAAAGTGAGGGGTAATGCGGAGGAAGGCCTCACATACGACAATAAATGTCGAGATGTGGAGAAAGGAATCCGGGGCTAGATCATGGAAATCAAGCCCGTAATAGAACATCAAACCCCTTACGAAGGGATCCGGAGTGAGGCCTAGTCCTCGGAGGAAGTGGGAGATGAACACGACGTCTTCATTGGGTTCAGGAGTAGGGACGACCTGCCCTCGGGCGGGCAGCCGATGTGTGACTTCGGCGGTCAGGTATCTTGCCTCCCTCAACTTCTTGATATCATCTTCCATGATGGAGGAGGGCATCCATCGGCCCTGGAGGCTGGATCCGGACATAATTGAAGACCCAAAGCACCTGACCTAGGCTTTGAGTGTTAGAACTCGAGGCGGGGGAGGGATTCGATTGAGCACGGGAGGAAAAAAGTAAAAGCCTTGACACTTTATAAAGAGGGTGAATATCAAGCGTCCTCCTCGTGGCCGTTTGGGACTTGCCTAAAATCTAGGAGTCCTAGGCATGGTTGGGTTACCCACGACCGTATTGATGAGAATCCCGTAATAAGGGGGCACGATCTCTGCTTTGACAAGACGTGTCAAAAAACTGTCTCGCGTTATGTGCGGGGCTAGTTAAAGGAAACGGTTCGAATAATCACCGAGCCGTGGCATAATTTCATGTTGCCAAAACATGTCAGCAGATTAGATTTTTGGAAATATTATTCTCTCTACAGTGGTATGTGGAACTTATTTTGTAGGGTCGGACACTATCCTTGTATTCAAATTCTTCCGTGGTGTGTTCGGAGGAGGAACCTGCCTTGCGATGCCGAAGACAATACTGCGCACCGGACTCATCGTCATTAAAGCCTGGTTCAGGGGCTACTGAGGGAGTCCTAGATTAGGGGGTCTCCGGACAGCCGGACTATATCCTTTGGTCGGACTGTTGGACTATGAAGATACAAGATTGAAGACTTCGTCTCCTGTCCGGATGGGACTCTACTTGGCGTGGAAGGCAAGCTAGGCAATACGGATATGTATATCTCCTCCTTTGTAACCGCCCTTGTGTAACCCTAGCCCTTTCCGGTGTCTATATAAACCGGAGGATTTTAGTCCGTAGGACAACATACAATCATACCATAGGCTAGCTTCTAGGGTTTAGCCTCTCTGATCTCGTGGTAGATCAACTCTTGTAATACTCATATCATCAAGAATAAATCAAGCAGGACGTAGGGTTTTACCTCCATCAAGAGGGCCCGAACCTTGGTAAAACATCACGTTCCCTGCCTCCTGTTACCATCCGCCTTAGACGCACAGTTCGGGACCCCCTACCTGAGATCCGCCGGTTTTGACGCCGACAAGGGGGCTCTGCGCCGCCTCCGGCTCAGGTTTTGTCCGATCTATTCGACGCTTTGGCAATGTTGCTGGCAGCAGAGGTGGACGCGGCAAACCGGGATCAGCACAACACAGAGATTGCAAAGCTGAAGGATCAGATAACTCAAGCTAAAGTGGACCTGGCAGTAGAAAACACTAGGATGGCTACAGAGCAAGCCGGATTGGAGGCTCGGGCATACCGGCTTATGCTGGATCAGAGTGCGTCAGATGACGTCATGAGGAGAAGATACTGGTTGCGCCTTCCGTCGGTCTTGGAGGCGAGGAATCTCTTTAACACGCCAGGAGCGGGCACCAGCAACCAACCTGTGGTAAATCGGGCGGAGGCACCTGGGACCGAGGCACCGGTTCAGCCTCATGCAGCGGATCTGCCACCTCCTCCTTGTCAGAACAACATTCCATCACGACACGTCTCAACACCTCCGGGTCATTACTCCAACACATTGGATAACATCATTGATGCCGCTTCACGATTGGCAGCTCTCCCGATTGATGGTGAGTCCCCAGTAGCAATTGAGACACGACGGGCTAGGGAGCTCCTTCAGACGTCTTTGACTCAGCAGCAGGCCTATTCATATAGCCGCGAAAGGAATCATTCTACTCCCGGCCCAAGCCGGAGCTACAGCAGGCATATCGATGAACCGGTTGTATCAAGCAGTGCGAGGAATCATAATCCGCCCCGTGGAAATAACCCGACGGTTGGCGGTGGCAATGCCCAGGATGTAGTGGATCGCGCTAGGGCACGTCGGGAAGTCGAGTTAGCGGCACAACACGAAGCTCCGGTTCGTCAGCTCACGTCGGTTCATCCAACAACATCGGTGGAACCAGGGGTTACCTCCAGTTCGTTGGGAGTGGCATGTCTTGTCCCAGCGTTGCGCAATGTACGGTTACCCAAGGATTTCAAAGGCCCGCGTAAGGTGCCGAATTACACCGTTGATTTATCCCCTGAGTCATGGGTGGAGAGTTATGAGATGGCAATGGAGATGATGGATGAGGACGAAGCGGCGTGTGCCAAATACTTTACCATGATGTTGGAGGGAACAGCTCGCACATGGTTGAAAAATCTGCCAGCCAACTCTATTAGATCATGGGCCGAATTAAGGGCCCGGTTTATCCAGAACTTCAAAGATACGTGCAAGCAGTCCATGTCCATCGTGGATTTAGCTACCTGTGTCCAGGAGGAAGGAGAATCAACAACCCACTGGGTGCGCCAGGTTTCGGAGATTTTGCATTCATCAGACCGCATCAATGCTGACATAGCCGTTTTAACTTTGGAAGGCAATTGCCAGTTTGCACCTTTGAAGCTGAAATTGGGATGGCTCAAACATCATTGTAATGACATGGGAACGCTTATGGTGGCTCTGGTAAAATATGCCGACTCTGATAGTACCAAGGACCCCGAGTCTGATGATGACAAGACATGGAAGGGAAAGAAGAGCGGCAACACCAAGGGGCAGCAGCATAATTCGGCAGGTCATGGGAACAATGGTAAATGCAAGGCAGATAATAGCTTGGACTTTGTGGCTAACACCAACGCCCAGGATAATGGTCAGCGGCGTAAGGGTAAACTGCCCCAGCGGGGTGGAGGGTCAGGCCCCAATCTGGAGCACCTATTAAACCAGCCTTGCCCAAAGCATGGATCAAAGGAGAGGCCAGCTACGCATCTTTGGAAGGATTGCTTCATCATGCGAGAGTTCAAAAATTCAAATCTCTTTCAATATGACAATGGACCGCCTGGCAGTTCAGGAGGCGGTTTCCATGGGCCGGGTTATGGTGGTGGCAGTTCCAGTTCAGGGTTCCAGGGCAACCAAACCGGACATGGCAATCAGAACAGCCAGGGCAACCAGGGAGGTTACAACCATCAGGGGAATCAACAGCAGCAGCAATCAGGTTATCAAAGCAATCCAAAACAGTTGAATATTGGGAAGTATCATGTCTTCACCACTAGCTTATGTAAGCACGATCGGAAGCTTCATAAAAGAGTTGTGAACTCCGTTGAACCGGCGGTACCTCGTTATCTGCGCTGGTCTGAACAACCCATCCCGTGGAGTCGAGATGATCATCCACCCCGGGTTGACAATCCGGGTCATCTGGCTTTAGTGGTGGTACCCCAGGTTGGGGGGTATAAATTTACTAAGGTGCTTATGGATGGAGGAAGCAGTATCAATATCCTTTACTATGAAACCTTTCGTTGCATGGGGTTAACAGATAAGAATCTTAAATCATCGAACACTGTGTTTCATGGGGTAGTTCCTGGTAAATCGGCATACCCAGTTGGCAAGATAGCTCTGGAAGTTGCTTTTGGAGACGATCATGATTCAAGATCAGAGGTGTTGACTCTTGAAGTGGTGAAAATCAAGAGTCCATATCATGCCCTGTTCGGACGGCCGGCTTATGCTAAGTTCATGGCAAGGCCTTGTTATGTTTATTTGCAGCTTAAGATGCCGGGTCATAAGGGGACCATCACGGTGCATGGGAGCCGGAAGATTGCTTTGGAATGTGAAGAAGGTGATGCAGCTTATGTTGAGTCCGTTTGTGCCACGAAGGAGCTGAAATTTTACAAAGACAATGTTGATCCAGCAGATATGACTTCTCTGAAAAAGCCAAGTACTGAGCATGATCCGGCATTGGAGTTTAAATCGGCTGAGGAGACTAAGCTGGTTGACTTTGTTCCTGGCGATTCATCCAAGCAGTTCAGCATCAGCGCTAACCTGGATCCGAAATAGGAAGGCACTCTTATCGAGTTCATCCGTGAGAACGGGGACATCTTTGCATGGAAGCCTTCTGACATGCCAGGTGTACAGAGGGAACTCGCTAAGCACACCCTTAATATAGGTCCTAAGTTCAAACCGGTCAAGCAGTTTCTTTGCTGCTTCAACGAAAAAAGGCGTAAAGCTATTGGTGAGGAGTTAGGCCTGCTCTTGGGAGCAGGGTTTATTATGGAGGTCTTTCACCCTGAGTGGTTAGCTAATCCGGTGCTGGTACATAAGAAAAACGGCACTTGGCGTATGTGTGTGGATTACACAGACTTAAACAAAGCCTGTCCAGCCGACCCCTTTGCTCTCCCTCAAATCGATCAAATTATTGATGCTACAATAGGTTGTGACCGATTGTGTTTTCTGGATGCTTATTCTGGTTATCATCAGATCAAAATGGCAGTTAAGGACCAGGAGAAGACAGCCTTCATAACTCCCTTTGGAGCCTTCTGCTATGCTCCAGGAGGCAACTTATCAGCGCTGTGTTCAGAATTGTCTACATAAATAGATTGGGCGCAATGTACATGCATATGTGGATGATATTGTGGTGAAATCCAGAAAGGAGGAGACATTGATAGGTGACTTGTGGGAAACTTTTGATAACCTCCGGGTTTATAAGATGATGCTTAATCCGGCCAAATGTTTCCTTGGTGTACCGGCAGGCAAGCTTTTGGGTTTTCTGGTGTCTAACAGGGGGATTGAAGCTAATGTGGAGAAGATCGCGGCTATCATGTCTCTGGCTAAACCAGCGTGCATTAACGATGTTCAACGTTTGGCGGGCCGAATTGCAGCCTTAAGACGGTTTATCAGTCGCCTTGGAGAGAAGGCTATCCCTTTGTATCAGATGTTAAAGAAAACGTTTCACTTCGTCTGCAGTGATGCTGCTAATGAAGCACTTGCAGATCTGAAAAGACAGTTAGCCGAGCCACCTGTCCTTGCGGCTCCGGTTGATAAGGAGCCCTTATTGCTATATGTGGTTGTTAATGCCCGAGCTGTTAGTGTGGCTATTGTTGTGGAGTGCAAGGAGGCTAGGAAAGTATATCCCATTCAATGGCTAGTTTATTATATCAGCGAGGTGCTTATCGAGTGCAAACAGAGATACCCACATTGGCAGAAACTAGTGTATGGAGTTTTTATGGCAAGCCGGAAGCTCAACCATTATTTTCAGGGTCATCCTATCACAGTGGTCAGTTCAGCCCCCCTGGGAGATATCGTCCAAAACAGAGAAGCAACTGGCCGGATTGCTAAGTGGGCTATTGAGCTTGGACCTCACGGGCTAAAATATACACCTCACACAGCAATCAAATCCCAAGCACTTGTGGACTTCATCAATGATTGGACAGAGTCGCAAGCACCAGAGGAAAAGCCAGACAACACTTATTGGACTATTCACTTTGATGGGTCCAGCCAATTGGAGGGCTCGGGGGCTGGAGTCATATTAACTTCCCCGTGAGGTGATAAGTTTTGTTATGTTATCCGTTTAATGTTCCCTTGTACTAACAATGCAGCTGAGTATGAGGCCTTGCTCCATGGTCTTCGGATGGCTAAGGAAATGAACTTAAGCCGGGTTAAGTGCTTTGGTGACTCGGACCTGGTGGCTCAATAGGTATCTGGCACTTGGGGTTCCAAGGATCCACTTATGGCAGCATATAGACGAGAGGTGGATGCAGTGGCTGGTCACTTCAAGGGTTATCAAGTGGACCATATAGACCGGCGGTAGAATGAAGCAGCAGATGCTTTAAGTCGCTTAGGCTCTCAACGTAAACGGGTGCCACTCAATACCTTCCTCGATGTACTGCATAATCCCTCAGTGAAGATACCTACGGAGGAGGATTTGGCTGTGCCTGACCCGGAGGCTCAATTGGTGGCAGCTCTTCATGTTATTCCAGATTGGACGGTCCCGTACCTAGCATACATGAACCGGGGCGAGTTGCCAGACAACGAAACCTTGGCCTGGCAGATAATCCGGTGATCCAAGTCAATGACCATTGTCAATGGGGAGCTACATCATTGTAGCATCAAAGGAGCATTGCAGCGTTGTGTCTCTCCTCAAGAAGGTTGTGAGATCTTGTGTGAGATCCATGAGGGAGACTGTGGTCACCATGCCGG
The DNA here is from genome assembly GCF_003073215.2 of Triticum urartu. Lineage (NCBI taxonomy): Eukaryota > Viridiplantae > Streptophyta > Magnoliopsida > Poales > Poaceae > Triticum > Triticum urartu. Next base: position 327,103,143 of record NC_053026.1, read on the forward strand.
TTCAAAATCCTTGGTTGCTAAGGCTTTTCGTCACGGCTTCTATTGGTTTACGGCTCATGCTGATGCTGAGGATTTGGTAAAGAGGTTTGATGGTTGTCAAAAGTTTGCACGACGTGCCCATGTTCCGGCCCAAGAATTAAGAATGATCCCAATAACTTGGTCGTTTGCAACTTGGGGGCTCGATATGGTTGGACCTTTTAAGAGGTCCAAGGACAAGAAGACTCACCTGTTGGTAGCAGTTGATAAGTTTACCAAGTGGGTAGAGGCAGAGCCAGTCAGTAAGTGTGATGCGGCCACGGCGGTTCAATTCATCAAAAAGGTGATATTCCAGTTTGGTTTTCCACACAACATTGTCACTGATAATGGTACTAATCTTTCCAAGGGTGCTATGGAGGAATTTTGTCAATGATAGCACATCCGGCTTGACATGTCATCAGTGGCTCACCCCCAATCTAATGGTCAGGCGGAAAGGGCCAATCAAGAAATCTTGAGAGGTATCAAGCCCCGGCTTATGGTTCCTTTAAAGCGGATGCCGGGTTGTTGGGTGGAGAAGTTACCTTCCGTGTTATGGAGCATCAACACCACACCAAATAGATCTACAGGTTACATGCCTTTCTTCATGGTTTACGGAGTAGAAGCAGTTCTCCCTAGTGACATACGTCATTACTCGCCCCGTGTGGCGGCTTATATTGAAGCTGATAATGAAACAGCGCGCCAAGACTCATTGGACCTGTTAGATGAGGAGCGTGATCTTGCGGCGGCACGTTCGGCGATTTATCAACAAGATCTGCGACGTTATCATAGCCGTCGGGTTAAAACCAGAACTTTTCAAGAAGGTGATCTGGTGCTCCGGCTCATCCAGGATCAGACTGATATGCACAAGCTATCCCCATCTTGGGAAGGGCCTTTTGTGGTCAGCAAAAATTTGCACAATGGATCATACTACCTTATCGATGTTCGAGAGCACAAATACTCACGTAAATAAGAGGAGGAGACCCAGCGGCCGTGGAATATAGCTCATCTTCGGCCTTACTATACTTGAGCCATAGGCTCTTTTTTATGTACATAATTATGACAATGTATATATTATAGTCAATATAATAAATCGGAGCCTCAGCTAAAGCGGGGTCTCTGTTTGTTTTTACATCATATGTGTTTTCATGGGGGCTTCTGTTTACAAAGCGGAGTTCTGTTGATCCGGCTTGTAAAGCCACACATATAAAAGGAAATCACTAGGGGCTTGGTCATGTCTGAACCTTAGCTACACCTCTTAATCGGCTTAGGTCCAAAGGGAAATCACTAGGGGGCTTGGTTGTATTCACACCATAGCTACACCTCTTGATAGGCTTAAGGCCAATAGGAAATTATGTGGGGCCAAAGAGAGTGTTGCACCAGCATAACTCAAACATAGGCACCTACCGAGCACAGCTCAAATATTACTTGGGGGCTCTTTGCTTCTCAAAGAACAAAGAGTCTACACCCTTGTAATAGGCTATCAAGCCAGGCTTGGAAGCCAGGTGTATTCACCTAAAACCCCGGGTTATCCTGCCTCTTTAAGTAAGCCACTCCATCCAGGTAAACCTGGTTTGACCCGTCGAACGTTTGACAAGTCAATCTCATAGACCCTAAACTTGTCAAAGTTAAAACGATGATTGGTTAAAGATTGAGGTCCATCTTAAAAGGCTTTGAAAAATGGTTTAACTCAGTGGGTTGCTAGTCGTGTTGATTACTCCTTGTAGTTGATGCTAGTTGGTTTGCTTGGTGGAAGATTATATGTTCAGATCCATTATGCATATTAATACCCCTTTGATTGTGAACATGAATATGCTTTGTGAGTAGTTACGTTTGTTCCTGAGGACATGGGAGAAGTCTTTCTATTAGTAGTCATGTGAATTTGGTATTCGTTCGATATTTTGATGAGATGTATGTTGTCATCCCTCTAGTGGTGTCATGTGAGCGTCGACTACATGACACTTCACCATTGTTTGGGCCTAGAGGGAGGCATTGGGAAGTAATAAGTAGATGATGGTTTGCTAGAGTGACAGAAGCTTAAACCCTAGTTTATGCGTTGCTTCGTAAGGGGCTGATTTGGATCCATATGTTTCATGCTATGGTTAGGTTTACCTTAATACTTCTGTTGTAGTTGTGGATGCTTGCAATAGGGGTTAATCATAAGTGGGATGTTTTTCCAAGTAAGGACAGCACCCAAGCACCGGTCCACCCACATATCAAATTATCAAAGTACCGAACGCGAATCATGTGAATGTGATGAAAACTAGCTTGACGATAATTCCCATGTGTCCTCGGGAGCGCTTTCCTTCATATAAGAGTTTGTCCATGCTTGTCCTATGCTACAAAAAGGATTGGGCCATCTTGCTGCACCTTATTTACTTTTAGTACTTGCTACTCGTTACCAATTACCTTATCACAAAACTATCTGTTACCGATAATTTCAGTGCTTCCAGAGAATACCTTGCTGAAAACTGCTTATCATTTCCTTCTGCTCCTCGTTGGGTTCGACACTCTTACTTATCGAAAGGACTACGATAGATCCCCTATACTTGTGGGTCATCAAGGCTTTTTTCTGGCGCCGTTGCCGGGGAGTGAAGCACCTTTGGTAGGTGGAATTTGGTAAGGAAAAATTTTATATAGTGTGCTGAAATTTACTGTCACTTGTTACTATGGAAAGTAATCCTTTCAGGGGTTTGTTAGGGGTATCTTCACCTCATCCGGAACCACAATCAGTTACTCCTCAACCTACTGAACCTACTGAAAATGAAAATGTTTACTTCGAAATTCCTTCGGGTATGATAGAGAAACTGCTAGCTAATCCTTTTGCAGGAGATGGAACATTGCATCCCGACTTACACTTAATCTATGTGGATGAAGTTTGTGGATTATTTAAGCTTGCAGGTATGCCCGATGATGTTATCAAGAAGAACGTCTTCCCTTTATCTTTGAAGGGAGATGCATTGACATGGTATAGGCTATGTGATGATATGGGATCATGGGACTACAAACGGTTGAAATTGGAATTCCATCAGAAGTTTTATCCTATGCATCTTGTTCATCGTGATCGTAATTATATATATAATTTTTGGCCTCGCGAAGGAGAAAGCATCGCTCAAGCTTGGGGGAGGCTTAAGTCAATGTATATTCATGCCCCAATCATGAGCTCTCAAGAGAAATGATTATTCAAAAAAATTATGCTCTGCTTTCTGACAACAATCGCTCCATGCTCGATACTTCTTGTATTGATTCCTTTATGATGAAGACTATTGAATACTGTCGGTGTCAAAACCGGCGGATCTCTGGTAGGGGGTCCCGAACTGTGCGTCTAAGACGGATGGTAACAGGAGGCAGGGGACATGATGTTTACCCAGGTTCGGGCCCTCTTGATGGAGGTAATACCCTACATCCTGCTTGATTGTTCTTGATGATATGAGTATTACAAGAGTTGATCTACCACGAGATCGTAGAGGCTAAACCCTAGAAGCTAGCCTATGGTATGATTGTATGTTGTCCTACAGACTAAACCCTCCGGTTTATATAGACACCGGAGGGGGCTAGGGTTACACAAAGTCGGTTAGAAGGGAGGAGATCTACATATCCGTATCGCCTAGCTTACCTTCCACGCCAAGGAGAGTCCCATCCAGACACGGGAGGAAGTCTTCAATCTTGTATCTTCATAGTCCAACAGTCCGGCCAAAGGATATAGACCGGTTGTCTGGAGACCCCCTAATCCAGGACTCACTCAGTAGCCCCTGAACCAGGCTTCAATGACGATGAGTCCGGCGCGAAGTTTTGTCTTCGGCATTGCAAGGCGGGTTCCTCCTCCGAATACTCCATAGAAGATTTTGGACCAAAGGATAGTGTCCGGCCCTGCAAAATAATTTCCACATACCACCGTAGAGAGAATAATATTTCCACAAATCTAATATGCTGACGCGTCTTGACAGCATGATGTTACGTCATGGCCCGGTCATTATTCGAACCGTTTTTCTCAACCAGCACCGCACATATCTCAAGGCGGTTTTCTTGACACGTCTTGTCAAAGCAGAGATCGTGTTCCCCTTATTACGGGATTCTCATCAATACGGACGTGGGTAACCCACTTGTGCCCGTTGGTATGACTCCTCGATTTTAGGCAAGTCCAAAATGACCGTGTGGAGGATGCTTGCTATTCACCCTCTTTATAAAGAGGCCAAGACCTGCCCTTTTTCCTCTCGTTCTCAATCGAATCCTTCCCTAGCCTCGAGTTCCAACACCCCAGGCTCAGGTCAGGCGCTTCGGACCTTCAACCATGTCCGGATCCAACCTTCAAGATCGGTGGATGCCTTCCTCTGTCACAGAGGAGGACATCAAGAAGCTGAGAGAGGCCAGATATCTGACCGCCAAAATTTCGCACATGCTGCCCGCCCGAGGGCAGGTCATCCCCACTCCCGAACCCAACGAGAGTGATGTGTTCATCTCTCACTTCCTCCGAGGACTAGGCCTTGCACTGGATCCCTTTGTTAGGGGGCTCATGTTCTATTATGGGCTAGATTTCCATGATCTGGACCTGGATCCCCTCCTTCACATCTCGTCGTTCATCATCGTATGTGAGGCCTTCCTTCACATTACCCCTCACTTCGGCCTGTGGCTCAAGACTTTCAATGTGAAGTCGAAGATGATCGAGGGGCGGCACGCAGAGTGCGGAGGTGCCGTAATAAGTAAAAGCGTTAATGCTTCATGGCTAGAGGGTTCCTTCCCAGAGATGTCTAGTTTGTGGCAGCGGGAGTGGTTTTATATCACAGCTCCCCGGAGTGCCAAGTGGGTAGCCACCCTGCCTTTCACTCGGGCCCCCCACCACAACTGAAGTCATGGATCAGCGAGGGGCTAAACTGGGGTCCAGTAAAGGATGTGCCGATATTGCAGAGTCGCATCCGAGATCTCATTGAGAGAGACATCAACCTGGTCACGGTGATGCAGGTCATGCTAGTTTGCCAGGTCCCGCCTTGCAAATGTAGACCTCTCCGTTTGTGGGAGTTCAACCCAGAGGGACCGCGAATCATTCAGCACTTCCTCGGCATGACGCTCGAGGAGATGTACAAGTTGTTCTTCGGATCACAAGTAAAGTGTCCGGACACCACCGAGGATGCGGGTCTGAGTTGTAATCGCCCGGATACCCAAGTAAGTAATCCCATGGCCGAACACATTGTTTCTCTTATTCATCATAACATCATTCTGAAAAGCCGCTCTTTGAGCAGGACTGGATAACAAAGGCGAAGATGATCAGGTGTCTGCCCCCCTTCCTGAGGGCTTGGCCAATCCAGTACTAGACAGAATGCTGGAGCCGGCGCCTTATCAAGTGCCCTCGAAGGAAGATAAAGGGGGGAATAAAGAGGCCAAAAGCGAGCCTCGCTCACTACTCGTCCCAACCGGGGGAATGAGCGCCTCCGCGAAGGAGGATAACCAGGAAGAAGAATCTGACATTCCCCCTCCCCGAGGAAAGAAGAGGACCACCTCTAAACATCCGGAAACAGAGGTTTCCAAACGGGGGAAGAAATCTTCACCAGAGGGTCCTGCCTCGGGGGGTACCCTTGCCGCACAGTGTCCGCAAGGGAATCAACCCTCTACCGAGCTGTAAGTAATCAAAAAGTACTTAGTAGTGAAAATATCCTACCTTACTTCTGGAGACAATAACCGAAGCTTATATCTTGTAGTTCGGATCGTAGCCCTTCTTGACAGAGTTCGTCTTCGGGGGATCTTCTTCCGGAGATGATGGAGAGCGAAACACCTCCCCCTGCCACCCCGCCTCATGAGGCGGGCGACCCTGAAGTGTCGTCGCGGAGGGTTTCTCCTGATCCGCCAAGGCCAGGTGGCAATCCCTTGGCCACCCGGACTCCTCAGTATTCGGCTCCTAAAGAGAGCAACAGAAAGAATTTGGGACCGTACAGTGTGCGGTCGAACGTACTAAAGGATCTTCTGGAGCAAGCGGCCATCTCAGAAGCGCATCGTACGCTAATGAGTACGGTAGTTGAAAGGATTTCATCCGCTGAAAGCGGATTGCATGAAGCTTTTATGAGTCTGATGAAAGGCTTTGAGGTACGTGAAATAGTGTATGTTTTTGACGGTACCGCACACGTTAGGTGTGCCCTATGTAGATAGTAGCCCTGAGACTCTGGTTGTCGTTGAAAACGGCGGCAAACAGAGGATCATAGTCCCAGGTAATAACCAGACCGCCTTTATGTGCAGGTGGCTGAAGCTCCGGTGGCTAGCCGGACTGATGGGTTTGCCGAGCTAAAGCGGCAACTTGATGCGGCAGATGCCAACATCGTGCTTGTCAACAAGCAGCTTGACGAGGCATAGGGTAAGTGATTGCTCTGGTAATCAACGCATAGTAATAGGAGCATGATGCCATTACCTTTAATATGTTGTGACTGCAGATGGAGCTGCCACCATGGAGACCCTTCGGGCAGAGCTTGCCCGAGCCAAGGAACAAGCAAGGAATAGCGATGCGGCCGCTCTAAAGGCGGTCGAAGAGCTAAGGGCCGAATAGTCCGCGCATCGCCAGAGCAAGGAAAGGATAGCCAAGATGGCCATTGAGTTGAAAGATGCCGCTGACCGTTACCAGCTTCTTGAAAAAGAAAGCCGAGCGTGGGCGACGGACCTGGAAAAGGCCATGGTAGCAGCCAAGGAAGCCCGCTCTAAAATTAGAGCGACGAAGGAGGAGTTGCATCAAGCTGCGGATATCGTGGCTGGGAAGCCCTTCTTGTTGCGGACTAAGTTCAGAGATCCAAAGTATGCTCCTCTTGATCAACTATGGAGTTCGGCGGACGCCTACGTGGATTTGGCGGCAAGTGCTACTGATGCGGCCGAGTACTTCAAGGATCAGAAAGATCGCGAAGTGGAAAAGTTGTTCTCATCACAGTTCCATGCTCCAGTGCATCCGCTGTTGTTGAATGAGCGAATGGCCGAGTGGGCCGAGCTCCATAGGTTGTCCGGACTCGCCATGAGGTCCGTTGTGGATCATCTGTGGCCGGGAGGGCCAAGGCCGAATAGTTACTTTAGTTTAGTGCAACAATTCCTTGGTGTTGTGCCGCACATCGACGCTATGAAGAGGTCGGCGTGCATAGAGGGTGCGCGGATGGGCAAAATACAAATTGGGCAGAGATGGAGGCCACCACTATTGCAACACAGGGTTCGGCTGTGGGCCGAGTGGCTGCCGAGCAGTACTTTGAAGAAGTTCTTGAAGGCGCTCGTTCGATAGAGGCTCAGTGCTCGAAGAATATTATGTTCTAGTGACATGTACTCCCATTGTAAGAACAATGTTTTATTTAGTCGTCAAGGCTGTGTTTATACTTTTGCCTGAAAGTATTATGATGCCTCCTGTGCGGTCGTTTATGTATATATGTATATAACCTGAAAGTTTGCAGTCGTCAGCTTCCGCCCCCACGCATATAATGCGGGGGTGTTCGCAAAAACGCGTATTCACACTTGATCCAACGTCTTGGTCCATTAAGGAGGTGGTAGTGCAGCGAACGAGGCAATAGGACTATATTGCTTTAACACTTTCACTTAGCCATAGGAGTTTGACGGTGGGGCTACTATATAGCCCCTGGTATTTCTGCGCTCGTCCGAATACGGGGCGCGTACGTACATGACCGGGAAACGGCCCTTCGTTAATGCGGAGGAATCCCGAAGATTCCACTGAGTCATTGAGTGGTTGACTAGTCTCGCGCTATATCATGACAGTCAGTTTTTGGCTTTCTCTACTGAGGTGCTCATCCGGATGAACCAGGACACAATTGCAGTAGTTCTCCCAGTGCTACCTTAGCCGATATAGCGGAACGTAAGGTACCAAAACATGGGAGCCGGGCAAACCCAACATTTGACCAAAGACATGATTCGGAGCTGATGCATATAAGGCCAAACTCGCGACGCCGAACACTCCCTAAGGTATTCGGTCTTTATAACATATGCCGGGCTGAACAATGCCCTTAATAATAAACCCCGGGTATCCAGGTACATGCAATATCCTGACGTGCCACATGCCAATACGTCAGCATCCTTCTCGGTTGCATTGAGTATCTGGAGGATGTGAACAACAAGAGACAGTAAAAAAGGTTTACGCAGGGTCTTAATCTAAAAAGAAACCTTTGAGCGGGTCCCTGCTGCACGTCTACGCCTGTGTCTCCGTTGTGCCGTGTCCTGGATGGGTGTAGCACATTTGTCATCTGTAAAAGAGAAGAACTTAGGTGAAAGTTGTCGTGCCAGAAAATTGGTTATTATCAATAAACCATTAAAATTCAAGATAAGTCAAGTTGAGCCGGACTAGCCCTGATTACACGCGGGAAGCCCCTAGTACCGTCTAGGAGGGCTTGATCATCAAACCAATCTCATGTATACGTAGTGGTGCACCGGACTCGTCTAACCGTGTCCGTGGTCTTGACGACATGTCATTTTTTCTGGTTGGTGAGGCCGTCTAGTGCTCGGCGGCTAAAGCAGCCGCACATTCTTCCACGCGTAGAGCACGCTCAGTATTTCCGCTAACTGTGATGGTGCCACGTGGACCGGGCATCTTAAGTTTGAGAGAAGCGTAATGCAGGATTGCATTGAAACGAGCGAAAGCCGCTCTTCCGAGTGGTGCCTGATAGCCACCTTGGAATGGAGCGATGTAGAAAGTTAACCTTTCGCTTCGGAAGTTGTCGAAAGAACCGAATACAACCTCTAGTAATAGAGAGCCCGTGCAGCGGACCTCTAGGCCTGGTATTACTCCCTTGAAGGTAGTAGTACGGTGGCTTATCTTTGTCGGGTCTATCCCCATTTTGCGGACTGTGTCCTGATATATCAGATTTAGACCACTGCCGCCGTCCATGAGGACTCGTGTGAGATGGTATCCGTTTATTATTGGGTCTAACACCAAGGCAGCCAATCCTTCATGCCGGATGCTTGTCGCATAATCCCCGCGATCAAAAGTGATCGGGCAGGCCAACCAAGGGTTGAACCTAGGGGTGACGGGCTCTATGGCGCCTATGTCTCGGAGTGCATATTTGTTTCTCCTCTTCGTCACATGGAGCATATTGACTGTTTTAACCTCTGGTGGGAATTTTTTCTGTCCTCCAGTGCTTTGCTGGCAAGGCTCGTCCTCGTCTTCGCTTGGTGTCTCCCCCCCTTGTGTTTGGTGTTTAGCTTACCTGCCTGCTTGAAGACCCAGCATTCTCTGTGGGTGTGATTTGCAGGTTTATCGGGGGTGCCATTAATCTGACATAGTTTGTCAAGAATCTTGTTTAGGCCAGACGGTCCATCTCTGTTGCCTTTGAAAGGCTTTTTCCGATGGCCTGGCCGAGAGCCCCTGATTCCGGCGTTTACCGCCGTATTATCTAGGCTATCTACTTTATTTCGACGCTTGTTTTTATTACGTCGTGGTTTTCCATTGCCATCCCTGACTTCAGATGTGCTTGGGTCGCTGGTGCTACTGCGGGCTAACCAGCTGTCTTCGCCCGCGCAAAAGCGGGCCATGAGGCTTGTTAGGGCTGCCATTATTCTCGGTTTTTCTTGGCCGAGGTGTCTGGTGAGCCATTCGTCTCGGACGCTGTGTTTGAAAGCTGCTAAGGCTTCGGCGTCCGGACAGTCGACAATTTGGTTCTTCTTGGTGAGAAACCTGTTCCAAAGCTTTTGGGCGGACTCTCTGGACTGTTGAATTATATGACTTAAATCGTCTGCATCTGGAGGTCGGATGTAGGTCCCTTGAAAATTAGCCCGAAAAGCGTCCTCGAGCTCCTCCCAACTTCCAATTGAGTTTTCGGGGAGGCTTTTCAGCCAGTGCCGAGCTGGTCCTTTAAGCTTGAGGGGCAAGTATTTAATGGCATGGAGATCGTCTCCGCGAGCCATATGGATATGGAGGATAAAGTCCTCAATCCAGACCCCAGGGTCTGAGGTCCCGTCGTATGCCTCTATGTTCACTGGTTTGAATCCTTCTGGGAATTCGTGGTCCAGCACCTCATCGGTGAAACATAGGGGGTGTGCGGCACCCCTGTACTTGGATGTACCGTGGCGTTCGAACGGTTGTGGTATTTGGTTTTGTTTTTGTGCCGAAGCACGCTTCCTAGATCCATAAATGGATCTGGTCGTACCGGATTTTGGCGCAAGTCCTCATGTACATCGTGTGTTGACTTATGTGCGTATTTGTTATTCGCTCTATCGTGGTCACAAGGTGGTGGATCCCGCCGGTTGGTCGTTTCATTTTTTGGCTGTGTGGGCTCTAAGGCCTCGTCGTCGAATTCAGGTAACAGCTTGCGCTTTGGATAGCTCTTTGTGTGGTAACTTCCACCATACTTTGCTTCGTTGTCGAGCACTTTGTTCCACCTGCTGTTGAGTGTATTTTGTACGGCCTTAAGCCTTTGCTTCTGCTTCTTCAGACTCCTCGCTGTGGCAATAAGCCTTCTGCGGAGGTTCTCTTGCTCCAGGTGCGTTTCCGGGATGATGTGTGCATCTTCGTCCGGACTGTTTTCCTCCCCAGAGGGGGTTTGATGAGGTTTATACTCGGCGTCGCCGTGTTCGGACGTCGGATCCGTACTATGTTCGCCGCTTGCAGCTTCATCATGCTCTGCCGTCGGGGTAATGTGGTCGTCGTTTCCTCTAGAGTCGACTGGAGTGTTATTTTCTCTTGCGTTGTTATCGCTGTTTTTGCTATGGCGGGACTTAGAGCGGTGCCGCTGACATCGGTGCTTGGGTTGCTTCTTGGAGGGGCCATCCTCCACTATCTCTTCGCCATTGCCTTCTTTGGGTGTATCCACCATGTAAATGTCATGTGATGAAGTGGCTGTCCGGCGCCATGTGGGCGCTGGTTGCTGTTCGTCTCCTGCATCTTCGTCCATGCCGTCGATGTCTTCGAAGTCGAAGTTGAGCATGTCGGTTAAGTCGTCGACAGTGGCTACTAAGTGGGTGGTGGGCGGGCATCAAATTTCTTCGTTGTCAGTATCCCATTCTAGCCGGACATAGTTCGGCCAAGGTTCTCCTGACAAGGAGAGATACTTTAATGAATTTAGCACATCGCCGAAAGGCGAGTGCTGAAAGATATCTGCGGAGGTGAACTTCATGATCGGCGCCCAGTCGAATTCGATGGGCACGGATGCAGGCGGTTTGGAGTCCGTGGCCGGAGACGAATCCAGTGGTTTGGCGACATGGCTCTCGTAAGGGGTGAAGTCAGTATCCGGCTCCATCGCCACTGAGAGCACGACCTCCATGGCGGGGTCTATCCCTCCGCTCTTGGATGGCGCGATTTGCTCCAGATTGACGGCCAGAGTAGTGGCATATGCGATCTCCTGAATATTGTCCGACGGAAGAGTTACGTCATGCTCGTTGTGACTATGCAGCGCACCTGACATGGGCTCGAATCCATCGAAGATCAAGTCTCCGCGGATGTCGGCAGTGTAGTTTAAGTTTCTAAACCTGACCTGATGGCCAGGGGCGTAGCTCTCGATCTACTCCAGATGGCCAAGTGAATTGGCCCGTAATGCGAAGCCACCGAATACAAAGATCTGTCCAGGGAAGAAAACCTCACCCTGGACCACGTCATTACTGATGATTGAAGGAGCCATCGAGCCTTATGGTGACGGCACAGTGGAACTCTCAATGAAAGCACCAATGTCGATGACAAAACCGGCGGATCTCGGGTAGGGGGTCCCGAACTGTGCGTCTAAGGCGGATGGTAACAGGAGGCAGGGGACACGATGTTTACCCAGGTTTGGGCCCACTTGATGGAGGTAATACCCTACATCCTGCTTGATTGTTCTTCATGATATGAGTATTACAAGAGTTGATCTACCACGAGATCGTAGAGGCTAAACCCTAGAAGCTAGCCTATGGTATGATTGTATGTTGTCCTACGGACTAAACCCTCCGGTTTATATAGACACCGGAGGAGGCTAGGGTTACACAAAGTCGGTTACAATGGAGGAGATCTACATATCCGTATTGCCTAGCTTGCCTTCCACGCCAAGGAGAGTCACATCCGGACACGGGACGAAGTCTTCAATCTTGTATCTTCATAGTCCAACAGTCCGGCCAAAGGATATAGTCCGGCTGTCCGGAGACCCCCTAATCCAGGACTCCCTCAAATACAAATGGAATTTATTGGAGAGAATTAAATGCAACTCTGAAGATTGGGATCTCGACGAAAGTAAAGAGTCAGGTATAACACCTAAGTTTGATTGTGTTAAATATTTTATGGATACCGATGTTTTCCGTAAATTTAGCACTAAATATGGACTTGACTCTGAGATAGTAGCTTCTTTCTGTGAATCTTTTGCTACTCATGTTGATCTCCCTAAGGAGAAGTGGTTTAAATATAATCCTCCCATTGAAGTAAAAGTAGTTGCACCTATTAAAATTGAAGAAAAGACTATCACTTATAATGATCTTGTTGTTCCTACTGCTTATGTTGAGAAACCACCTTTCCCTGTTAGAATAAAGGATCATGCTAAAGTTTCAACTGTAGTCAACAAAAGTAATATTAAGAAACCTAAACCCCCTGAGCAAATTAAAGTTGAACCTAAAATTGCTATGGTTAAATATCTCTTGGCCGATAATATTGATGGGCATGTTATTTACTTCTGTGATGAAGCTGCTAGAATTGCTAGGCCTGATGCTAAAAATAAACACAGTCCTGTTGTAGGCATGCCTGTTATTTCTGTTAAAATAGGAGATCACTGTTATACCTAAAATTGCTATGGTTAAATATCTCTTGGCCGATAATATTGATGGGCATGTTATTTACTTCTGTGATGAAGCTGCTAGAATTGCTAGGCCTGATGCTAAAAATAAACACAGTCCTGTTGTAGGCATGCCTGTTATTTCTGTTAAAATAGGAGATCACTGTTATACCTAAAATTGCTATGGTTAAATATCTCTTGGCCGATAATATTGATGGGCATGTTATTTACTTCTGTGATGAAGCTGCTAGAATTGCTAGGCCTGATGCTAAAAATAAACACAGACCTGTTGTAGGCATGCCTGTTATTTCTGTTAAAATAGGAGATCACTGTTATCATGGCTTATGTGATATGGGTGCTAGTGCTAGTGCGATACCTATTTCCTTATACAAAGAAATTATGCATGATATTGCACCAGCTGAGATAGAAGGTATTGATGTTACCATTAAGCTTGCTAATAGAGATACTATTTCACCAATTGGGATTGTTAGAGACGTTGAAGTCTTGTGTGGGAAGGTTAAATATCCTGCTGATTTTCTTGTTCTTGGTTCCCCACAAGATAGCTTTTGTCCCATTATATTTGGTAGACCCTTCTTAAATACTATCAATGCTAAGATAGACTGCAATAAGGATATTGTTTCTGTTGGTTTAGGGGATATGTCTCATGAGTTTAATTTTGCTAAATTTCATAGACAACCCCATGATAAAGAATTGCCTAGTAAATATGAAATTATTGGTCTTGCTTCTATTGTCGTGCCTCCTACTGATCCAGTAGAACAATATTTGCTAGACCATGAAAATGATATGTTCATGAATGAAAGAAGGGAAATAGATGAAGTATTCTTTAAATAGGAACCTATTCTGAAACACAATTTGCCTATTGAAATCCTAGGGGATCCTCCTCCACCCAAGGGTGATCCCATGTTTGAGCTTAAACCATTACCTGATACTCTTAAATATGCTTAAATTGATGAAAAGAAAATATTCCTGTTATTATTAGTGCTAACCTTTCAGAGAAGCAGGAAGAGAAATTATTGAAAACTCTGAAGAAGGGCCGTGCTGCTATTGGATATACTCTTGACGATCTTAAGGGCATTAGTCCCACTCTATGCCAACACAAAATAAATTTGGAGGAAGATGCCAAACCAGTTATTGATCACCAACGACGGCTGAACCCTAAGATGAAAGAAGTGGTAAGAAAGGAAATACTAAAGCTCCTTGAGGCAGGTATAATTTATCCCGTCGCTGATAGTCAATGGGTAAGTCATGTCCATTGTGTCCCTAAGAAGGGAGGTATTACTGTTGTTCCTAATGATAAAGATGAATTGATCCCGCAAAGAATTATTACAGGCTACAGGATGGTAATTGATTTCCGCAAATTAAATAAGGCTACAAAAAAAGATCATTACCCTTTGCCTTTTATTGATCAAATGCTAGAAAGATTATCCAAAATACACATTTTTGCTTTCTAGATGGTTACTCTGGCTTCTCTCAAATACCTGTGTCAGCTGATGATCAATCAAAGACCACTTTTACTTGCCCTTTCGGTACTTTTTCTTATAGATGTATGCCTTTTGGTTTATGTAATGCACTTGCTGCCTTTCAAAGATGCATGATGGCTATATTTTCTGACTTTTGTGAAAAGATAAGTGAGGTTTTCATGGACGATTTCTCCGTTTATGGATCCTCTTTTGATGATTGCTTAAGCAACCTTGATCGAGTTTTGCAGAGATGTGAAGAAACTAATCTTGTTCTGAATTGGGAGAAATGCCACTTTATAGTTAATGAAGGTATTGTCTTGGGGCATAAAATTTCTGAAAGAGGCATTGAAGTTGGTAAAGCTAAAGTTGATGCTATTGAATAGATGCCATGTCCCAAGGACATCAAAGGTATAAGAAGTTTCCTCGGTCACGCCGGTTTTTATAGGAGGTTCATTAAGGACTTCTCAAAAATTTCTCGGCCTCTGACAAATCTATTACAAAAAGATATTCCTTTTGTCTTTGATGATGATTGTGTAGAAGCATTTGAAATACTTAAGAAAGCATTGATTTCTACACCTATTGTTCAGCCACCTGATTGGAATTTACCCTTTGAAATTATGTGCGATGCTAGTGATTATGTTGTAGGTGTTGTTCTAGGGAAAAGAGTTGATAATAAATTAAATGTTATTCAACATGCTAGTAAAACTCTAGACAATGCCCAGAGAAATTATGCTACTACTGAAAAGGAATTCTTAGCAGTTGTATTTGCTTGTGATAAGTTCAGACCTTATATTGTTGATTCTAAAGTAACTGTTCACACTGATCATGCTGCTATTAAATACCTTATGGAAAAGAAAGATGCTAAACATAGACTTATTAGATGGGTTCTCCTTCTACAAGAATTTGATTTGCATATTATTGATAGAAAGGGAGCTGAGAACCCTGTTGCAGACAACTTGTCTAGGTTAGAAAATGTTCTTGATGACCCACTACCTATTGATGATAGCTTTCCTGATGAACAATTAAATGTCATAAATGCTTCTCGTACCGCTCCATGGTATGCTGATTATGCTAATTATATTGTTGCTAAATTTATACCACCTAGTTTCTCATACCAGCAAAAGAAAAAGTTCTTCTATGATTTGAGACATTACTTTTGGGATGACCCACATCTTTATAAAGAAGAAGTAGATGGTATTATTAGAAGTTGTGTACCCGAGCATGAACAGGAACAGATCCTACACAAGTGTCACTCCGAGGCTTATGGAGGACACCATGCTGGAGATAGAACTGCACACAAGGTATTGCAATCCGGTTTTTATTGGCCTACTCTCTTCAAGGATGCCCGTAAGTTTGTCTTGTCTTGTGATGAATATCAAAGAATTGGTAATATTAGTAGACGTCAAGAAATTCCTATGAATTATTCACTTGTTATTGAACCATTTGATGTTTGGGGCTTTGATTATATGGGACCCTTTCCTTCCTCTAATGGGTATACACATATCTTAGTTTTTGTTGATTACGTTACTAAGTGGGTAGAAGCTATTCCAACTAGTAGTGCTGATCATAACACCTCTATTAAGATGCTTAAAGAAGTTGTTTTCCCAAGGTTTGGAGTCCCTAGATATTTAATGACTGATGGTGGTTCACATTTTATTCATGGTGCCTTTCGTAAAATGCTTCCTAAGTATGACGTTAATTATAGAATTGCATCTCCTTATCACCCACAGTCTAGTGGTCAAGTAGAATTGAGTAACAGAGAGCTCAAATTAATTTTGCAAAAGACTGTTAATAGATCTAGAAAGAATTGGTCCAAGAAACTTGATGATGCATTATGGGCCTATAGAACTGCATATAAAAATCCTATGGGTATGTCTCCGTATAAAATGGTTTATGGTAAAGCATGTCACTTACCTCTTGAGTTAGAACATAAGGCATATTGTGCCATTAAAGAGCTCAACTATGACATCAAACTTGCCGGTGAGAAGATGTTATTGACATCAGCTCACTTGATGAATGGAGAACCCAGGCTTATGAAAATGCCAAGCTGTTTAAAGAAAAAGTTAAAAGATGGCATGACAAAAGGATACAAAAGCGTGAGTTCAATGTAGGTGATTATGTATCGCTATACAACTCTCGTTTAAGATTTTTTGTAGGCAAACTTCTCTCTAAATGGGAAGGTCCTTACGTTATCGAGGAGGTCTATCGTTCCGGTGCCATAAAAATCAACAAATCGAAGGCACAAATCCGAGGGTGGTGAACGGTCAAAGAATCAAACATTATATCTCAGGTAATCCTATAAATGTTGAAACTAATGTTATTGAAACCATAACCTCGGAGGAATGCATAAGTGACACTTTCCAGAACGTTTCAGACTCTGAAAAGGAATAGGTATGTGGTACGGTAAGTAAACCGACTCCAAAACAGTTCTAATGGCAATTTTTCTCTGTTTTGGAATATTTAGAAAAATAGGAAAATAAGAAGCAGACCGGAAAGGACACGAGGCTCCCACGAGGGTGGGAGGCGCGCCCTACCCCCCTGGGCACGCCCCTGCCTCATGGGCACCTCGTGTGCTCTCCGGACTCCGTTTTCTTGCACGATACTTCTTTTGGTCGGTAAAAATTCATTATATAATCTCCCGAATGTTTTGACCACCGTATCACGCAAATATCTCTTGTCTTTGTTTTGAGCTATTTCTGCTGCAGATTAGAGCAAGATGTCTTCTCAAGAGTCAGTCGGGGAGAGTCGGGTGTCTCATCCGACACCAGGTCCAGGGGCAAACAGCGATGCCTATCACTTTGGGCCCTCAACGGAGGAAGAGATGGAAGCTGACTTGAAAAGGATATATGCCATGGAGGAGGATCAAGAAGTTACTTCTCGTTTCCGGGCAGGATCCACGATGGGGGAACCACAGAGCTCAGCTATTCCAAACTCGATTATCGCTTCCAACGTTAGATTTCTTTCTTATGAAAATATGAAAAAGAGTGTTACTTGTTCTCCCGCAGCTATGCAACATCCTTGGGTGAAAGGAGCTTTGCCATCACTGGCAAGCTCCGTAAGGAAATAATGAACCTCAAGCAACAAGTCAATAAGCTCTAGGAAGAGAATCGTATCCTGAGGGGCATCATCGCCAAGAATATCACATCACCACCCCCGAAGAAGGAGACATAATCACACGGATATGGGAACTCCCCTTGGCAACTGCCAAGCTTGGGGGAGTGCCCCGGTATCGTATCACCATCACTTTTATCCTTACCGTTTTTCTTAGTTCAATCATTTTGATAATGTCTTGATCTAGTAGAATAAAGTTTTAGTATGATCTAGTTGTGAGTTTTGCTTTATGGTCCTTCTATGTAATCGAGTCCGTGAGCTATATATAATAAAGATTAGTGTTGAGTCAAGGGCTTGAATATTTTGCTATGATCTTGAGGGAATAAAATAAAAGAGAAGAAATAAAAAAACAAAGAGATCATATGGATCTTATGGAGAGTAATGACTTCACATATAAAGAGTATGATGAATAAAAGTTGTTGAGAGTTGACAAACATAGTTTTGGTCATTGTTGCAATGAATAGGAAGTAATAAAGAAAGAGAGGTTCACATATAAATATACTATCTTGGACATCTTTTATGATTGTGAGCACACATTAAAGTATGGCATGCTAAGAGTTGACGTTGGACAAGTAAGACAGCGTAATGGGTTATGTTTTCTTTCATCTGAGATGAATTACATTGTCATGGATCATCCAACATGTTGAGCTTGCCTTTCCCTCTCATGCTAGCCAATTACTTTGCACCATGTAGAGATACTACTTGTGCTTCCAAATATCCCTAAACCTAGTTTTGCCATGAGAGTCCACCATATCTACCTATGGATTGAGTAAGATCCTTCAAGTAAGTTGTCATCGGTGCAAGTAATAAAAATTTGCTCTCTAAAATATGTATGACTTATTAGTGTGGGAGAAAATAAGCTTTATACGATCTTGTGATGTGGAAGAAATAAAAGTGATAGACTGCATAATAAAGCTCCATATCACAAGTGGCAATATAAAGTGACGTTCTTTCGCATTAAGATTTTGTGCATCCAATTATAAAAGTGCATGACAACCTCTGATTCCCTTTGCGAACGGCCTATCTTTTACTTTTATCATCTACCTTACAAAAGAGTCATGGTGATCTTCACCTTTCCTTTTTACATTTTATCCTTTGGCAAGCACAATATGTTGGAAAGATCCTGATATATATAGCTAATTAGATGTGAGTCTTCATGAACTATTATTGTTGACATTACCCTTGAGGTAAAACGTTGGGAGGCAAAACTATAAGCCCCTATCTTTCTCTATGTCCGATTAAAACTTCATACCCATGAATATTGCGTGAGTGTTAGCAATTGTGAAAGACTAAAAGATGGTTGAGTATGTGGACTTACTGAAAAGCTCTTATATTGACTCTTTCCTATGTTATTATAAATTGCAATTGCCTCAATTACTGAGATTAGAGTTTGTTGGTTCTCAATGAAGTTTATGATTCATACTTGAAATTGTGACTGAATTGTTACTTTAGCATAAGAGATCATATGACTATATATATATTGTTGTTCTAAGAATGATCATGATGCCCTCATGTCCGTATTTTATTTTTATCGACACCTCTATCTCTAAACATGTGGACATATTTTTCGATTTTGGCTTTCGCTTGAGGACAAGCGAGGTCTAAGCTTGGGGGAGTTGATACGTCCATTTTGCATCATGCTTTTATATCGATATTTACTGCATTATGGGTTGTTATTTCACATTATGTCACAATACTTATGCCTATTCTCTCTTATTTTACAAGGTTTACATGAAGAGGGAGAATGCCGGCAGCTGGGATTCTGGGCTGTAAAAGGAGCAAATATTAGAGACCTATTCTGCACAGCTCCAAAAGTCCTGAAACTTCACGGAATCTATTTCTAGAATATATAAAAAATAATGAGCGCAAGAAGTTCCAAAGGGGGGCCACACCCTGGCCATGAGGATGGGGGCGCGCCCTACCCCCCTGGGCGTGCCCCCTACCTCGTGGGCCGCCTGGTGGCCCTCCGATGCCCATCTTCTGCTATATGGAGTCTTCCGTTGAGGAAAAAATCATAAGCAAGCTTTCGGGACAAGACTCCGCCGCCACGAGGCGGAACCCTGGCGAAACCAATCTAGGGTTCCGACGGAGCAGTTCTGCCGGGGAAACTTCCCTCCGGGAGGGGGAAATCATCACCATCATCATCACCAACGATCCTCTCATTGGGAGGGGGTCAATCTCCATCAACATCTTCACCAGCACCATCTCATCTCAAACCCTAGTTTATCTCTTGTATCCAATCTTTGTATCCAAACCTCAGATTGGTACCTGTGGGTTGCTAGTAGTGTTGATTACTCCTTGTAGTTGATGCGAGTTGGTTTATGTTGGGGATATTATTACTGGACATAAACCGGCCAGGAGTGGCCGGGTGAACTCTATGATGATTAGAAGCCCAGGAAGACAAAGGATGGTGGCGCTTTATGAAGGCCCAAGGCCCAAAGGCGGGTTAAGGCCTGTAGACATAAACCGACATTATCATGTAACTTGTATTGTAAGATAGGAGGAATAGAGACCGAGTTGGACACATTGATGATCCGGCCTCGGGACTCTGTAAACCGGCGGGCGTTGACCTATGTATATAAAGGGGCGACCCGGTGGCAGTTTAGGGACAACACACAACAACTCGAGAACCAGGCAAAGTGGATTCGCTCCATGGTCATCGAAACCCTAGCAATTCCATCACAACTGGAGTAGGCTTTTACCTTCATCGTAAGGGGCTGAACCAGTATAAAACTCTTGCGTCCTTCGTCCGCTTTAACCCCTTTAAGCTAACCCATAGCGATGGCTCCACGAGTAAGTCCTTTCACAAGGACATCTGTCGTGACAAAACCACGACAGTTGGCGCCCACCGTGGGGCTATCGCACGATGGTTTCGAGTTCTTGAAGGGCAGCTTTGAAAGACTCAAGGGATACGCTGCGGGCCAGATGAATAAAAGTCGCCGCGGCAAGCTCTACATCAATGACGCAGGATGGGGTCCCGAGGCCGGTTCAGTCGAGTACGGGTACCGGGTCCCCTTTGGTGGAATTCACGTCTTCATTGGCAAGATCGGCGAACTGGGCCCTGAGCTGGACATCTGCACCGACATCATCGAGACGGCTCAGCGTGCAAGCTCTTCCCAGGTTCAGCCCACCGTAAAGCATGTCTTCGTAGGTGTCATCCATGGAGCGGAATATGAGGATAGATCGGCATCTGGTGGCGAAACCGTTATCTGATCTGATGACGAGTCTTCAACCGGAGAGACCGAGTCGCTGTACCAGCTGTAGGATGGCTGGATTAGTGGAAGTTCCGATGGCAACAGTATTCTAGACCCCCTTGATCTGCCACGCCGGGTCGCGGTCTTCATGGTCGATACACAACCAACGCAGCACTCTTCTACCGCCGCGGCAATGATCTCCGGTTCAGCAACAGCAACACCAGCGGGAGCAGGGGCTCTGCGCCGCCGCCGGCTCAGGTTTTGTCTGATCTATTCGATGCTTTGGCAATGTTGTTGGCAGCGGAGGTGGACGCGGCAAACCGGGATCAGCACAACGCAGAGATTGCAAAGGTGAAGGATCAGATAACTCAAGCTAAAGTGGACCTGGCAGCAGAAAACACTAGGATGGCTACAGAGCGAGCCGGATTGGAGGCTTGGGCGTACCGGCTTATGCTGGATCAGAGTGCGTCAGATGACGTCATGAGGAGAAGATACTGGTCGCGCCTTCCATCGGTCTTGGAGGCGAGGAATCTCTTTAACACGCCAGGAGCAGGCACCAGCAACCAACCTGTGGTAAACCGGGCGGAGGCACCTGGGACCGAGGCACCGGTTCAGCCTCGTGCGACGGATCCGCCGCCTCCTCCTTGTCAGAACGACATTCCATCACGACACGTCTCAACACCTCCGGGTCATTACTCCAACACATTGGATAACATGATTGATGCCGCTTCACGATTGGCAGCTCTCCCGATTGATGGTGAGTCCCCAGTAGCAGTTGAGACACGACGGGCTAGGGAGCTCCTTCAGACGTCTTTGACTCAGCAGCAGGCCTATTCATATAGCCGCGAAAGGATTCATTCTACTCCCGTCCCAAGCCGGAGCTACAACAGGCATATCGATGAACCGGTTGTATCAAGCAGTGCGAGGAATTGTAATCTGCCCCGTGGAAATAACTCGGCGGTTGGCAGTGGCAATGCCCAGGATGTAGTGGATCCCGCTAGGGCACGTCGGGAAGCCGAGTTAGCGGCACAACACGAAGCTCCGGTTCGTCAGCTCACGCCGGTTCGTCCAACAACATCGGTGGAACCAGGGGTTACCTCTAGTTCTTTGGGAGTGGCATGTCTTGTCCCAGCGTTGCGCAATGTACGGTTACCCAAGGATTTCAAAGGCCTACGTAAGGTGCCAAATTACACCGTCGATTTATCCCCTAAGTCATGGGTGGAGAGTTATGAGATGGCAATGGAGATGCTGGATGTGGACGAAGCGGCGTGTGCCAAATACTTTACCATGATGTTGGAGGGAACAGCTCGCACATGGTTGAAAAATCTGCCAGCCAACTCTATTGGATCATGGGCCGAATTAAGGGCCCGGTTTATCCAGAACTTCAAAGATACGTGCAAGCAGCCCATGTCCATCGTGGATTTAGCTGCATGTGTCCAGGAGGAAGGAGAATCAACAACCCACTGGGTGCGCCAGGTTTCGGAGATTCTGCATTCATCAGACCGCATCAATGCTGACATAGCCGTTTTAACATTGGAAGGCAATTGCCAGTTTGCACCTTTGAAGCTGAAATTGGGACGGCTCAAACGTCATTGTAATGACATGGGAACGCTTATGGCGGCTCTGGTAAAATATGCCGACTCTGATAGTACCAAGGACCCCGAGTCTGATAATGACAAGACAGAGAAGGGAAAGAAGAGCGGCAACACCAAGGGGCAGCAGCATAATTCGGCAGGTCATGGGAACAATGGTAAACGCAAGGCAGATAATAGCTTGGACTTTGTGGCTAACACCAACGCCCAAGATAATGGTCAGCGGCATAAGGGTAAATCGCCCCAGCGGGGTGGAGGGTCAGGCCCCAATCTGGAGCGCCTGTTAAACCAGCCTTGCCCAAAGCATGGATCAAAGGAGAGGCCAGCTACGCATCTTTGGAAGGATTGCTTCATCTTGCGGGAGTTCAAAAATTCAAAACTCTTTCAATATGACAATTGACCGCCTGGCAGTTCAGGAGGCGGTTTCCATGGGCCGGGTTATGGTGGTGGCAGTTCCAATTCAGGGTTCTAGGGCAACCAAACCGGACATGGCAATCAGAACAGCCAGGGCAACCAGGGAGGTTACAACCATCAGGGGAATCAACAGCAGCAGCAATCAGGTTATCAGAGCAATCCAAAACATTTGAATAGTGGGAAGTATCATGTCTTCACCACTAGCTTATGTAAGCGCGATCAGAAGCTTCATAAAAGAGCTGTGAAGTCCGTTGAACCGGCGGTACCTCATTATCTGCGCTGGTCTGAACAACCCATCCTGTGGAGTCGAGAGGATCATCCACCCCGGTTGACAATCCGGGTCATCTAGCTTTAGTGGTGGCACCCCAGGTTGGGGGGTATAAATTTACCCAGGTGCTTATGTATGGAGGAAGCAGTATCAATATCCTTTACTATGAAACCTTTCGTCGCATGGGGTTAACAGATAAGAATCTTAAATCGTCGAACACTGTGTTTCATGGGGTAGTGCCTGGTAAATCGGCATACCCAGTTGGCAAGATAGCTCTGGAAGTTGCTTTTGGAGACGATCATGATTCAAGATCAGAGGTATTGACTTTTGAAGTGGTGAAAATCAAGAGTCCATATCATGCCCTGTTCGGACGGCCGGCTTATGCTAAGTTCATGGCAAGGCCTTGTTATGTTTATTTGCAGCTTAAGATGCCGGGTCATAAGGGGACCATCACAGTGCATGGAAGCCATAAGATTGCTTTGGAATGTGAAGAAGGTGATGGCTTATGCTGAGTCGGTTTGTGCCACGGAGGAGCTGAAATTTTACAAAGACAATGTTGATCTGGCAGATATGACTTCTCTGAAAGGCCAACTACTGGGCATGATCTGCCACTGGAGTTTAAATCGGCTGAGGAGACTAAGCTGGTTGACTTTGTTCTTGGCGATTCATCCAAGCAGTTCAGCATCAGCGCTAACCTGGATCCGAAATAGGAAGGCACGCTCATTGAGTTCATCCGTGAGAACCAGGACATCTTTGCATGGAAGCCTTCTGACATGCCCGGTGTACCCTGGGAACTCGCTGAGCACACCCTTAATATAGATCCTAAGTTCAAACCGGTCAAGCAGTTTCTTCGCCGCTTCAACGAAGAAAGGCATAAAGCTATTGGTGAGGAGGTAGCCCGGCTCTTGGCAGTAGGGTTTATTGTGGAGGTCTTTCACCCTGAGTGGCTAGCTAAAACGGTGTTGGTACTTAAGAAAAACGGCACTTGGCGTATGTGTGTGGATTACACAGACTTAAACAAAGCCTGTGCAGCTGACCCCTTTGCTCTCCCTCGAATCGATCAAATTATTGATGCTATAGCAGGTTGTGACCATTTGTGTTTTCTGGATGCTTATTCTGGTTATCATCAGATCAAAATGGCAGTTAAGGACCAGGAGAAGACAGCCTTCATAACTCCCTTTGGAGCCTTCTGCTATGTACCTATGCCCTTCGGGCTCAAGAGTGCCCAGGCAACTTATCAGCACTGTCTTCAGAATTGTCTACATAAACAGATTGGGCGCAACGTACATGCATATGTGGATGATATTGTGGTGAAATCTAGAAAGGAGGAGACATTGTTAGGTGACTTGAGGGAAACTTTTGATAACCTCCGGGTTTATAAGATGATGCTTAATCCGGCCAAATGTGTCTTTGGTGTACCGGCAGGCAAGCTTTTGGGTTTTCTGGTGTCTAACAGGGGGATTGAAGCTAATCCGGAGAAGATCGCGGCTATCACATCTCTGGCTAAACCGACGTGCATTAATGATGTTCAACGTTTGGCGGGCCGGATTGCAGCCTTAAGATGGTTTATCAGTCGCCTTGGAGAGAAGGCTATCCCTTTGTATCAGATGTTAAAGAAAATGGATCACTTCGTCTGAAGTGATGCTGCTGATGAAGCACTTGCAGATATGAAAAGACAGTTAGCCGAGCCACCTATCCTTGCGGCTCCGATTGATAAGGAGCCCTTATTGCTACATGTGGCTGCTAATGCCCGAGCTGTTAGTGTGGCCATTATTGTGGAGCGCAAGGAGGCTGGGAAAGAGTATCCGGTTCAACGGTCGGTTTATTATATCAGCGAGGTGCTTATTGAGTCCAAACAGAGATACCCACATTGGCAGAAACTAGTGTATGGAGTTTTTATGGCAAGCCGGAAGCTCAAGCATTATTTTCAGGGTCATCCTATCACAGTGGTCAGTTCAGCCCCCCTGGGAGATATCATCCAAAACAGAGAAGCAACCGGCCGGATTGCTAAGTGGGCTATTGAGCTTGGACCTCACGGGCTAAATATACACCTCACACAGCAATCAAATCCCAAGCACTTGTGGACTTCATCAATGATTGGATAGAGTCGCAAGCACCGCAGGAAAAGCCAGACAACACTTATTGGACTATTCACTCTGATGGGTCCAGGCAATTCGAGGGCTCGGGGGCAGGAGTCATATTAACTTCCCCATGAGGTGATAAGTTTTGTTATGTTCTCCGTTTAATGTTCCCTTGTACTAACAATGCAGCTGAGTATGAGGCCTTGCTCCATGGTGTTCGGATGGCTAAGGAAATGAACTTAAGTCGGGTGAAGTGCTTTGGTGACCCGGACCTAGTGGCTCAGCAGGTATCTGGCACTTGGGATTCCAAGGATCCACATATGGCAGCATATAGACGAGAGGTGGATGCAGTGGCTGGTCACTTCAAGGGTTATCAAGTGGACCATATAGACCGACGGAAGAATGAAGCAGTAGACTCTTTAAGTCACTTAGGCTCTCAACGTAAACTGGTGCCACCCAATACCTTCCTCGATCTACTTCATAATCCCTCAGTGAAGATACCTACGGAGGACGATTTGGCTGTGCCCGACCCGGAGGCTCAATTGGTGGCGGCTCTTCATGTTATTCCGGATTGGACGGTCCCGTACCTAGCATACATGAACCGGGGCGAGTTGCCAGACGACGAAAGCTTGGCCTGGCAGATAATCCGGCGATCCAAGACAATGACCATTGTCAATGGGGAGCTACATCACTGTAGCGTCGCAAGAGCATTTCAGCGTTGTGTCTCTCCTCAAGAAGGTTGTGAGATCTTGCGTGAGATCCAGGAGCGAGATTGTGGTCACCACGCCGATTCAAAATCCTTGGTGGCTAAGGCTTTTTGTCACGGCTTCTATTGGTTGACGGGTCATGCTGATGCTGAGGATTTGGTAAAGAGGTGTGATGGTTGTCAAAAGTTTGCACGTCGTGCCCATGTTCTGGCCCAAGAATTAAGAATGATCCCAATAACTTGGCCGTTTGCAACTTGGGGGCTCAATATGGTTGGACATTTTAAGAGGTCCAAGGACAAGAAGACTCACCTGTTGGTAGCAGTTGATAAGTTTACCAAGTGGGTAGAGGCAGAGCCAGTCAGTAAGTGTGATGCGGCCACGGCGGTTCAATTCATCAAAAAGGTGATATTCCGGTTTGGTTTTCCACACAACATTGTCACTGATAATGGTATTAATCTGTCCAAGGGTGCTATGGAGGAATTTTGTCAACGAGAGCACACCCGGCTTGACATGTCATCAGTGGCTCGCCCCCAATCTAATGGTCAGGCATAAAGGGCCAATCAAGAAATTTTGAGAGGTATCAAGCCCCGGCTTATGGTTCCTTTAAAGCAGACGCCGGGTTGTTGGGTGGAGGAGTTACCTTCCGTGTTATGGAGCATCAACACCACACCAAACAGATCTACGGGTTACACGCCTTTCTTCATGGTTTAGGGAGCAGAAGCAGTTCTCCCTAGTGACATACGTCATGACTCGCCCCGTGTGGCGGCTTATGTTGAAGCTGATAATGAAAAAGTGCGCCAAGACTCATTGGACCTGTAAGATGAGGAGCGTGATCTTGTGGTGGCACGTTCGGCGATTTATCAACAAGATCTGCGATGTTATCACAGCCGCCGGGTTAAAACCAAAACTTTTCAAGAAGGCGATCTGGTGCTCCGGCTCATCTAGGATCAGACTGATATGCACAAGCTATCCCCACCTTGGGAAGGGCCTTTTGTGGTCAACAAAAATTTGCACAATGGATCATACTACCTTATCGATGTTCAAGAGCATAAAGACTCACGTAAATCAGAGGAGGAGACCCAGCGGCCGTGGAATATAGCTCATCTTTGGCCTTACTATACTTGATCCATAGGCTCTCTTTTATGTACATAATTATGACAATGTATATATTATAGTAAATATAATAAACCGGAGCCTCAGCTAAAGCAGGGTCTCTGTTTGTTTTTACATCATATGTGTTTTCATGGGGGCTTCTGTTTACAAAGCGGAGTTCTGTTGATCCGGCTTGTAAAGCCACACATATAAAAGGAAATCACTAGGGGGCTTGGTCATGTCTGGACCTTAGCTACACCTCTTGATCGGCTTAGGGCTAAAGGGAGATCACTAGGGGGCTTGGTTGTATTCACACCATAGCTACACCTCTTGATAGGCTTAAGGCCAATAGGAAATTATGTGGGGCCAAAGAGAGTGTTGCACCAGCACAACTCAAACATAGGCACCTACCTAGCACATCTCAAATATTACTTGGGGGATCTTTGCTTCTCAAAGAACAAAGAGTCTGCACCCTTGTAATAGGCTATCAAGCCAGGCTTGGAAGCCAGGTGTATTCACCTAAAACCCCGGGTTATCCTGCCTCTTTAAGTAAGCTACTCCGTCCACGTAAACCTGGTATGACCCGTCGCACATTTGACAAGTCAATCTCATAGACCCTGAACTTGTCAAAGTTAAAACGATGATTGGTTAAAGATTGAGGTCCATCTTAAAAGGCTTTGAAAAATGGTTTAACTCAGTGGGTTGCTAGTAGTGTTGATTACTCCTTGTAGTTGATGCCAGTTGGTTTACTTGGTGGAAGATTATATGTTCAGATCCATTATGCATATTAATACCCCTCTGATTATGAACATTAATATGTTCTGTGAGTAGTTACGTTTGTTCCTGAGGACATGGGGGAAGTCTTGCTATTAGTAGTCATGTGAATTTGGTATTCGTTCGATATTTTGATGAGATGTATGTTGTCTTTCCTCTAGTGGTGTCATGTGAACGTCGACTACATGACACTTCACCATTGTTTGGGCCTAGGGGAAGGCATTGGGAGGTAATAAGTAGATGATGGGTTGCTAGAGTGACAGAAGCTTAAACCCTAGTTTATGCGTTGCTTCGTAAGGGGCTGATTTGGATCCAGATGTTTCATGCGATGGTTAGGTTTACCTTAATTCTTCTTTTGTACTTGCAGATGCTTGCGAGGGGGGTTAATCATAAGTGGGATGCTTGTCCAAGGAAGGGCGGTACCCAAGCACCGGTCCACCCACATATCAAATTATCAAAGTAACGAACGTGAATCATATGAGCGTGATGAAAACTAGCTTGATGACAATTCCCGTGTGTCCTCAGGAGCGTTTTCCTTTATATAAGTTTGTCCAGGCTTGTCCATTGCTACAAAAAGGATTGGGCCACCTTTCTGCACCTTGTTTACTTTTGTTACTTGTTACTCGTTACGAATTACCTTATCACAAAACTATCTGTTACCGATAATTTCAATGCTTGCAGAGAATACCTTACTGAAAACCGCTTGTCATTTCCTTTTGCTTCTCGTTGGGTTCGACACTCTTACTTATCGAAAGGACTATGATAGACCCCCTATACTTGTGGGTCATCAGCCACCTACCATAGTGGAGGGTGCGCCCTACCCCCGTGGGCGCGCCCCCTGCCTCGTGGGCCACCTGGCAGGCCGCCGATGCCCATCTTCTGGTATAAGGTGTCTTTTGCCCTGGAAAAAATCAGAAGGAAGCTTTCGGGATGAAGCGTCGCTGTCACGAGGCGGGACCTTGGCAGAACCAATCTAGGGCCCCGGCGGAGCTGTTCTGCCGGGGAAACATCCCTCGGGAAGGGGAAATTGTCACCATCGTCATCACCATCGATCCTCTCATCGAGAGGGGGCCAATCTCCATCAACATCTTCACCAGCACCATCTCCTCTCAAACCCTAGTTCATCTCTTGTATCCGATCTTTGTCTCAAAACCTCAGATTGGTACCTATGGTTTGCTAGTAGTGTTGATTACTCCTTGTAGTTGATGCTAGTTCGTTTATTCGGTGGAAGATTATATGTTCAGATACTTTATGCATATTAATACCCCTCTGATTGTGAACATGAATATGATTTGTGAGTAGTTACGTTTGTTCCCAAGGACATGGGAGAAGTCTTGCTATAAGTAGTCATGTGAATTTGGTATTCGTTCGATATTTTGATGAGATGTATGTTGTCTTTCCTCTAGTGGTGTTATGTGAACATTGACTACATGACACTTCACCATTGTTTGGGCCTAGGGGAAGGCATTGGGAGGTAATAAGTAGATGATGGGTTGCTAGAGTGACAGAAGCTTAAACCCTAGTTTATGTGTTGCTTCGTAAGGGGCTGATTTGGATCCAGATGTGTCATGCGATGGTTAGGTTTACCTTAATTCTTCTTTTGTAGTTGCAGATGCTTGCGAGGGGGGTTAATCATAAGTGGGATGCTTGTCCAAGGAAGGGCGGTACCCAAGCACCAGTCCACCCACCTATCAAATTATCAAAGTAACGAACGTGAATCATATGAGCGTGATGAAAACTAGCTTGACGACAATTCCCGTGTGTCCTCAGGAGCGTTTTCCTTTATATAAGTTTGTCCAGGCTTGTACTTTGCTACAAAAAGGATTGGGCCACCTTTCTGCACCTTGTTTACTTTTGTTACTTGTTGCTCGTTACGAATTACCGTATCACAAAACTATCTGTTACCGATAATTTCAATGCTTGCAGAGAATACCTTACTGAAAACCGCTTGTCATTTCCTTTTGCTTCTCATTGGGTTCGACATTCTTACTTATCGAAAGTACTACGATAGAGCCCCTATACTTGTGGGTCATCAAGGAGCGAGACCTCCCGGAGTACGCCACCGACAACCACGCGCACTGGGCGCGTACTTCCAACGCGGGCACGAGGAGCGGCTCGCCTCCACCAACAACGTGCCGGTGGTAAGGGGGCGCAACAACAGCGACGGCCGCTGCCTGTGGTGGGGCACTCCCGGCCGCACGCTCCACGCCATCCTCGAGTACCTCGAGGGTGGCAACGATCCGCCGCTCGAGTACCCGGTGGCCCCGGCCCCTCGTCGGAGTGGTGACCCATGGCTACCGACGTGCATGTTGGGTGGGTCCTCCTCCTCCTCCCCCTCTTCCCGTTCCTCCTCCCACTCCTCTAGGTCGCCGGCGCTCGTCAGCGTCAAGGCCGAGCCCGTGGAAACGCCGCTCGGCCGGTGCGCCCACGGCGCCGCCCTCGTCATCAACAAGGGCGCCCGTGCCTCCTCAGCTCCTACCTCCCGCCTCGTCAAGCTGAAGACGGAGCCGGGGCTCGCCGCCGTGAAGAGCGAGCACGATGACATGGCCGCACTCGATGACAAGGCTGCCATGAAGTGGGCGCGGGAAGATTGGGGCCGGCTGGAGATGGAGCGCTAGCACCGCGCCCTAGAGGAGGTCGCCGCTCGCTGCCGTGGCCGCGACGAGGGAGGTGTCATCGTCCTCGAGGACAGCGACGACGATGACGCGCCGCCGCCAGGGCGACCCCATGCAGGGGTCCAGCAGGGATGGCCGTGGTGTGAAGAAGGAGAAGGGGGGCGACGACGGCGGCGACTACGACGCCTTCAGCAAGCTCTTTGGCCTGTAGGCGCGGCAACAACAGTTTTTTTCTTCCTTTTAGTACATTATGTTTTCAATATGTAAAAAGACTGTGGAACGCCTAAATATCGCCGAATCTATGTCATGTCTGGCGAATTTTGGCCGAGTGTGTTTCTTTTTAATATTTACAAAACATCGACTGGGGATGACCTGGGGGCGGCGGCTGGGAACCCGATCGCCCCCACGCCGAAATTATCACCAGTTCGCCCCCAGGGCGGTGCTATTTTCAGCCCCTGGGGGACCAAACTACTGGAGATGCTCTAAGCCACATGAGACGAGGCATATCTGCAGCGGCGCCAACAGGAGGCGACAGACCCTAATCACATGGTCGTGAGATAGCACAGGCCGAAGGACTGCGGGGCGCGGTCGCAACACGAGACATGGCTTGTATATGTGCTACCTATGAAATTATGATGTATGAGTAATTATCTATATTGTTTTTATTTGTTATGATGTGTGAGTAATCTGCTTCGTATTTTTATCAAATGTATCCAGTCGGATAAGAGTCAAGATATAGCCTCCTAAAATTCATGGTAGAATTTCCTCTATATATTTCTATTATTAAAGGGGATTTGGTGTTTGTAAGTCGTTGTTTTTGGTTTCGTCTCTTCCCTATATGAGTTCACCCTCTTACCGACTTTTCCTCCCACCACGAACCTTCTTCCCTCTCACCTCCCGCCCCCAACCGTTTTTTCTTATCCCCATGCATCACCGTATGGGTCAATCCCCTCCTTCCCACCACATCGACTTCCAAAGCCCGCCCTCCCGATGTGGAGCACCATCACATAGGGCACCCCCTTCTACCTCCCATTCCTCTCCTAGATCCTCCCATTCTCAACCTAAATAGCTACTCCTCGTCGCCCTCCCCGGTCTGGTGTAGTAGGACCAGGCCCCGACGATGATGGCAACCTCCGACCACCCTTCGCACCCATGTGGAGGACACCCGCGCTCAACTGCGACAACGGGCTCACTGTTTTTGTTGCGACCCCCATGGCATTCGCCTCTCCCATGGATCAGTGCGGTCTCACCTAATCTATGCGGGCTCACCTAATCTAGGGAAGATAATGTGGGTTCTGATCGTGAAGAAAGAAGGCGGAAGCTGGGGTGGAAGGAAGAAAGCTGCTGACCGGTCAGGAGAGAGGAAGACAACAACGACCAACAAATAAAGCACAGCGGCGCGCAAGATTGGATCGAGAAGAGCACAAGTTGCACGTGAAGAAAATACAAGTTGCAACTTGTATTTCCAGATGATCATGGGCCAATACACACACATACATGTGTGGTAAATATGCATGACACCCCTTATACAATGGGGATATATACTGCAAATATTTATAACTCTAACAACATGATCATGAGACAACTATGAGCAGATCTTCGTCGAGACATAAAACAGTCCCCATGACTTGAGTTTGCTCAACGGACAAATGGCTTCTTGATTACTACTAATACTTCTGCAATAAGAATCACCATGTTTTCTACATATTTTCAATATTTAAGATGAAGTGAGACATTACAAATGAACAGAAAAGAGACAGTTTAGCATAACGTAAACAATAAGCTTCCTTCATATGGAATTTGGGATGCCTGAGGGAACCTACATTATCCACAAGGGAGACTCGTAAAGCTGATGCTCTTCGGACGCGAAGTATTTGCTCCCGAGCTCAAATGCTCTCTCATGAACAGTAAAATCAGAAAATATTATAAAAAAACTAAAATCTTTTTGTGATAAAATTTGACAAATATTTTGTGTGCTGGCAAAAATTCATCATGAAATAACATTCATGAAAGTCGTGGAAAAAAATCGGTGCTTCAAAAATGCTATTTTTTACGGAAATACTAACGCCCACACGTGTGGCAGTTTTGCAACTCGCCCACACGCGTGGATCATCGTCCAATGCAGTTTGCACGAATCTTGACACATTGAGGCAGAATTTGCATGCCACGTTGGACGGGGCTGGTGTGTGGGCGTTGGAGAGTTTTCCCACACACCTCGCACCATGCTGTTCGCCAGTTGCGTTGTGTGGCGAACTAGTTTCTGCCCACATAGCCACCACCTAGTCCATGCGCGTGTGGGCGAATCGCTTTTCACCCACACGACACTCCTACGTTGTGGATGGCAACTGTAGTTACGCGAATGTGGCAACTAGGTAAACACACATGGCAACTGTGATTCTTTGCTAGACGGCAACTGTATTTGCGCGTATGTGGCAACCAGATAAACACACATGGGAACTGTGATTAACCATACATGGCAACTATGGTTGGACCACACGTGGCAACTAGGTAAACACACATGGCAAATAATGTTTGACCATATGTGACAAGTAGTTAATCACACACGGTAACTACGGTTTGATTACACGCGGCAACTACCATAAATTAGACATGGCAATTATAGTTAACCAAAACAGATAGAGTTGCCATGCTTTTACAACTACACTTGCCATCCCAAATAACTACATCTGCCATCCAAGATGGCAACTAAATCGTCATCCCGCGGGTACCTAACTTAGTTGCGCCAGGACCTGTGGGCGTTTTTGCTTCGTGCCACGCGCACGGGGTGGAGATAAGTAGTACTTGTTGGGCGTGTGGCATGAAGTAGCTGCGCCCACACGTGTGGGCAATTCTAATGTCCGCCCACACACAGCTCGTGTGGGCTGCCTCCTGCTCATGCCACACATGGTGTGTGGGCGCATGTCTAATATACCACACGTGTGGTGGATATCGACGTCCATTTTTTAAGGACGACGATAACTGCCACACGTGTGGTGTATTGGCTGGTTGTGCCACACGCCTCGTGTGGCATGGAGAAGAACCCGCCCGCATGACCGTGTCCACGCACGCACAGCCAGAGCCCGCACGTCCGGTGTGTGGCAAAACCGCCCACACGTCCGGGCAGACGACCGCGCTGCCCGCACGACCCACACGCCAGTCGTCCCCGCCCTCCTTTCGATCCCCAGTCCGACCTGCCGCCATCGTCTCCTACCTCTCAATCACCTACCTCCATCGCCTTCCTCCTCTGGTTGCCATGGCAACCAGACCAGATCCCTAGCGCCTTCCCGCCGATAATCACCCACCCCCCAACCCCTCCCCCCATCACAACCCCACCTCCCAGACGACGAGCTACAAAAGGTGAACCTCAGATTTCCTTCTGTTTCTCGTCCTTCTTCTGCCCATGAGTTTGAACTTGCAAATTTGCCCACAAAAGATGTCTACTGGATCCACCACACTCATTCTCAGTGCAAACACCTTACGGATTTGTGTGTATGCGCGTTTGCCCACCAACATACACCAGATCTGCCATGTTCTGTGCTAGAGTTGAGCTAGGCTTCTGGGTTGGGTAGGTGCGAGTACTTGGTAAGGAAGGATGTGTAGGAGTCACTAGAAATAGGGAGGGAAAGGAGAAATTTGGCAAAGGAAGAGAGGAAAAATAATTGCCACTTGTATGTAACAGCAGTTGCCATCTATCATTGTCATTAGTTGCCACCATGTTATCTTGTTGCTTGCCATCCTACTGTATTGTCTGTTTCCATCACTTCAAAGTGATAGCTGGCATCCAGAATTCAGGAAAGAGAATGAATGTGCATGTACTACTTGCCATGATGTGTTGGCTGCCTACGCATGATATGTGATAAGATTGTTGTATTATCCTCTACGTGCAAACAACAAGAATGCTTTTTGCGGATTGTTGATGCATTCTTGTTCATGCAGTGACTGACAACACAGTGGCAGAAAAAAAGCAGAAGAATGAATCAAGAAGACGGCACTGCTCATTGGTTTTCTCAAAGGCCGAAAACGCCCCCTTGGGATGCAGCAGAGTACAATCAACTCATTTCTGCGGGGCCGTTGCTGCCACTACTACAGCAGTATGCGAGCATCGGTACAATGCATGATAAACAAAAAAATAAATGGTTGCCATGTTCGTGACAATGAAGATGTCATTCTACTTATGTCCTACAATCTCATTTTTAGTAGGTTCTTATGACCAAACCACAATCAGTGGAGCACCATGGCAGGTTCAGTCGTAGGGCGCTGCCGCTGACAAATGTACGGGCAACCAACTTCAAGTAGCTCATGTGGCTGTCGGTGTCAAAACCGGCGGATCTCGGGTAGGGGGTCCCGAACTATGCGTCTAAGGAGGATGGTAACAGGAGGCAGGGGACACGGTGTTTACCCAGGTTCGGGCCCTCTTGATGGAGGTAATACCCTATGTCCTGCTTGATTGTTCTTGATGATATGAGTATTAAAAGAGTTGATCTACCACGAGATCGTAGAGCTAAACCCTAGAAGCTAGCCTATGGTATGATTGTATGTTGTCCTACGGTCTAAACCCTCCGGTTTATATAGACATCGGAGGGGTCTAGGGTTACCTAGAGTTGGTTACAAGGGAGGAGATCTACATATCCGTATTGCCTAGCTTGCCTTCCACGCCAAGGAGAGTCCCATCCGGACATGGGGCGAAGTCTTCAATCTTATATCTTCATAGTCCAACAGTCCGGCCAAAGGATATAGTCCGGCTGTCCGGATTCCCCCTAATCCAGGACTCCCTTAGTAGCCCCTGAACCAGGCTTCAATGACGATGAGTCCGGCGCGCAGTATTGTCTTCGGCATTGCAAGGCGGGTTCTTCTCCAAATCCTGAATATCTGCTAAGTAGTGTTCGGCTCCCAGAAATGTTGGACTTCTTGGCTTCTGCGCCCAATAAGGGCCATCTTCCACGCGTCGAGTGAATGCGAGGAGCCAGGGCGTTTTTACATTCGCCCCCTAGCCAGGTAAATAAATCGTCTATTAAAGGGATGGGGATTCTTAGATCCAATCCACACCATCCTCCCACGGCGAGAATCCATCGGAGCGCGCTCAGAAAAATCCATTCCATCATGGCCGGCCATCGCAGCTCCTCCTCTCGCTCCCGTAGCCCTAAGCCCGGTGATTGGGAGAAGTGTTCCGTCCCACACAGCCGATTAGTAGAGTTGTAGACCCAGGGATTTCTCCCTCCAGCGTATATGGTCCCCGTCCGAGCCGGGCTCGCCACTTATAATGGCGGGGAGCAAGCGGAGAGCTTCCCCAATCCCTCCAAGGGGGAGCGGGTATGCCTCGTCCCTTACTTACTAAGGGGACTCGGATTTCCAATTCATTCGTTCCTCTGCGGGCTCCTGGAGTTTTATGGCCTCCAGTTGCATAATTTCACCCCCGCTTCCATATTACACATCGCCGGTTATGTTGCCCTTTGTGAGCTGTTTCTGGGCTGCGAGGCTCATTTCTAGCTGTGGAAAAGGCTATTTTGCCTTGTGCCCCGCACACAGAAGGGGTCACTTTATCAAGTGGGTGGAGCCGAAATATGGCGCATCGCCGAGACCGGAACCTGTCCGGTACTCCAAAGAAGACGTCCGAAGACTGGCCTTCGGAGTGGTTTTACATGGAGGACGTCCCCCTTCTAGACCCTATTTGGCGGGGTCTTCCTGAGTTCAACAATGCTCCTCTGAAGGAACGCCGAAGTTGGCGCCCACGGAGCCCCCAGGAGCAAGACAACGGAGAAGTCCTTTACCTGATGAACCGGATTAAAGCGCTGGCTCAATCAGGATTGACAATAATCGAGGTTATGTCAATATGCATAACGCGGGGGGTGCAGCCACTTCAATATCGAGGGCACCCCCTGTGGTGTTTTAACAGGGAATATGATGCCACCCGTTGCGGGCGCAAGGGACCGGACTCCGCTACTGCTTTAGCAAAAATTATGTCCGAGTTGTTCAAGGGAGAGGAAGAGGAGTTCATCCGTATTAAGCCACGGGATGGATTCTCCATGTACAACCCTCCAAGCTGGGTGAGTTGTACCTCTTTACTCCCAACCTTCCCGCATTCTTCGTCGTAGGTACTCACCTTGCCATTTCACGGCAGGAACTGCGAAAAGCTATAAGGGAGGTCAGCAGCCCACCTCCACAACCGGAGGACCCTGGCCGGGCCCTCAATCCCGGACTCGAAGAGGATCCGGACATATTCGTGGAGCTGATAGACAGGCAATTCTATCAATTGAGCTGCGACGACGCCATGGTGGCCATAACGGCCGACTATCTTGGACTACTCCCTGCGTCGCACGTAAGAAAAACCAAAGTCCCAACTCCCAAAAAGGATCCCCTTTTATGCACTTCACCTATCGTTCACATATGGTGTTTTACAGGGAAGGCCTTCGAGACGCCGTGCCGAACCCGCAGCAACTCGCCAACAAGAGGCACCGAAGCCGGGTAGGCCAAAAAGGAAGGCGGTCAGGACAGAGACGCCGGCACAGAGGTATGACACAAAACCTCACTCCGTGGTTGTCGTCTTTCTTAAAATATAATGATGTTCATGTTTCCTAGTAGAAAAATCGCTCGCCGGACTATATATGGAGAGGCTGCCGATCACGCCTCCACCAGTCGGGCTCTAGGGCCGGACAAAGAGGCGAAAGCTAACGCGGGGCAGACGCCGGATGTTCCTCCTACAAAGGATGCGGGCAGACTATCCGCTACAAATTCCAAAGTAGAGAGCGCCATGAATCATAGGCGTCACCAGGCCGTACTCTGTGACGCTTGTTTCTCACCAGAGGCAATTGATGCCTTCAATTCTGGAGACGCGTACATCCGTGCTGCTCAAAATGGTCTAGCCAGAGCCATGGACCAGTATGTAAGGGATATACGGGTAAGCAAATTTGACAATTATATGTATCAGTAGCCCCTGAGACTTGAAACAGTTGACGCAACTGATTTAAGGATCATTATTTGTGCAGGTTCTTACAGGGAAGAATTCCCAATTGTCTCAAGAGCTGGAAGAGTGCAAGGCCCAGCTAGGGGCCGTTGTTGCCGCGTTGAAGGAGTCCGAGAAGGATCCCTCTGGTAACACTTGTTTCCATTGCAAAGAATACGGGTACCAGGTAGTATGCGGCATGTATGCAAATCTAACAATAGATGTTGCAGGTGGCCCCGGAGTGAATCCAGAGGCCGTGGCGGTGAAGGAGGCACGTGATGATCGACAGCGAAATGCTGGCGAGCGCGTGCTTACGCGAGTGAGGCAGGAGAAAAATAATCTCCAATACGCCAATATCCGGCTGGGCGTGGAACTGAAAGATGTCTGAGCCCAGCTTGCGGACTCCGTGAAGGAGAATAAGCGGCTTCGGTGCAGCATTTTTAGTAAGTGCTTGAACGAACTTTTAAAGGAGTTCGGCGAAGAAGCCGGCTAACAGAGTTATGTCTGCAGGTATGCTGATGGGTCATCCCGCGGAAGAGATGCCCGGGTCTTCAGGTGATCTTCTACCATAGCTCTCACAACTGCACGAGCAAGTTCGGCAGGTGATGCGGGGTATTGCCCAAGCCTTGTGGCCATCCGCGTCCCTGCCAAGAGGCATGGGGGAGCTTATAGAGAACCTCAAGGGAGCAGGGCTGCGCTTCCGATTATGGAAGATATCAGCCTGCCGACAAGGTGCAAGGGAAGCCTGGGTGATGGTGAAGACGCGATATACCAAAGTGGACCCAAACCACATGGCCGAGGTCGGACCTGTGGGGCCCGATGGGAGAGAGATCCCCGTCAATTTAGTGTATGATCAAGTAGAATTATCCGCAAAGTATTCCCAACGGGATTGTAGGCTAGACAGCCTGTTGGATGGTATAGAAGAAGAATTTAATCAGTCTTAGTGACTGTGTACTTCGAGTGACATATGTAATGTCCCTAGCCGGATTGTAAATCATTTGTCATGGCGGACCTTTTCGCTTCGACCTCTAGACCCGATAGTCCGGAGTGTATCCGAATACCCGCTCGGTTATGTAAAAACCGGGGTATGCATGGAAACCAGGCATAGGGGTCATAAGTGCTTGAACAGACAAGTACCCAACTAGCTATGTTATATTACATGGGTAGTAAGAAACATCTTCCAGGGAGAATAGTTCCGTTAAGGGTTCCTTTCCCTAGGTAC
Source organism: Triticum urartu (assembly GCF_003073215.2). NCBI lineage: Eukaryota > Viridiplantae > Streptophyta > Magnoliopsida > Poales > Poaceae > Triticum > Triticum urartu. The sequence goes on from NC_053026.1 coordinate 327,141,332, forward strand.
GCATGCCCTAATGTGCATGTCCGGACTACGAGAAGAGACGCAGGCTATAAACCTCTGGGGGCATGTGTCAAATTTAGATAAAAGTCATCTTTTATTCACCGACCGAATATTATCTTAAGAACGATAGCTTTCGGCTTCACTCGGTCTGAGGTACACATCCGGCTGACCCGACAGTAACAATCGCAGAGGTGCTCCCCTTATGCCCTAGCCGAATTAACGGGAACATAGGGCATAAATACAAGAGCCAGGCAACCCAGCTTGTCCAAAACTTAAGTCATGTCGATGCATATAATGGCGAAAAAAGGTACATGTGGAATAATAACACATGTGCGGGGCATAAAGCCCAGAGAATAATTAGATTAAGCTTCTATATAAGAAGCCCCCAGGTATAATGAGCGCGGCTAGCGCGTCAACATTGTGTAACCAAGACACAAGTTTAGCCCTTTAGGGCCTTTAAGAGAATAAAAAAGGAGAGAAAGAGAGAAAAGACAGATAAGCAAAAAAAATGGACGGAGGTGAGGATACGAACATAGAATCCGGCGCTAGGCATAGAATCTTCGGAGTCTGGCTGCGTTCCATGGGTTTGGCTTGAGTCGATTATCCGATGCATCCCACAGACGGTACGCTCCGCCGGTCAGAACCTGGTCAATAATGAAGGGACCTTCCCATTTGGGCTTGAGCTTGTTCTTTTTCCTCTCCGGCAGGCGTAGAACTAGTTCGCCAACGTTATAGGTTTTGGCCCATACTTCTCTACTTTGATACCTTCGGGCCTGTTGTTGATAGAATGTGGAACTGGCTTTTGCCACGTCGCGCTCCTCCTCCAGGGCGTCCAAACTGTCCTGCCGATCGAGCTCGACCTCTTTTTCTTCGTACATGCGCACTCGAGGTGAGTCATGAATTATGTCACAGGGCAGAACTGCCTCAGCGCCGTAAACCATAAAAACGGTGTGTATCCGGTAGTGCGATTTGGTGTGGTCCGCAGCCCCCATAGTACGGAGTCGAGCTCCTCTACCCAGTGCGTGTTTGATTCCTTTAAGGACCGCACTAATCTAGGTTTAATGCCACTCATGATAAGACCATTCGCTCGCTCGACTTGACCGTTAGTTTGCGGGTGATAGACAGAAGCATAATCGAGCTTGATGCCCATGTTGCTGCACCAAAGTTTCACTTCGTTGGCTGTAAAGTTCATGCCGTTGTCAGTGATGATGTTGTGGGGGACACCATAACAGTGTACGACCCCGGATATGAAGTCTATCACTGGTCCGGATTCAACCGTTTTGACAGGTTTGGCTTCTATCCATTTGGTGAATTTATCCACCATGACCAATAAGTATTTTTTTTCTTATGGGTTCCCCCTTTAAGGGGTCCGACCATATCAAGCCCCCAGACCACAAAGGGCCAAGTAATGGGGATTGTTTGGAGAGCGGTAGGCGGCATATGGCTTTGGTTTGCAAAGAGCTGGCAACCGACACAATGCTGGACCAGGTGTTGCGCATTTGCCCGGGCCGTCGGCCAATAGAAACCTGTACGGAAGGCCTTGCTTACAAGGGCCCGGGCTGCGGCGTGATGGCCGCCGAGTCCGGCATGGATTTCTGCCAAAAGCTTCCGCCCTTCCTCTTCAGAGGTGCACCTTTGAAGGACTCCGGTTAGTGCTTTTCTTATAAAGCTCTCCCTTGTGGACCTTGTAGGCTTTAGATCGCCGCACTATGCAGCGTGCCTCATTTTGGTCCTCGGGTAGTTCCTGCCTGGTTAGGTAGGCCAGGAATGGTTCTGTCCACGGGGCGATGACGGCCATTATTACGTGGGCTGAAGGTGTTATTTTGATGGCAGAGTATCCGATTGTGTCAGAGTGTTCGGTATCTGGGGTTGTGGCCGGGTCCGGACTATTGTTGCCGGTGTCCCCTTCCCATACCATGGATGGTTTAAACAGTTTTTCCAAGAAGATGTTAGGTGGGACAGGGTCACATTTAGCGCCGATACGGGCGAGGATGTCCGCCGCCTGGTTGTTTTCCCGAGCCACATGGTGGAATTCAAGCCCCTCGAACCGAGCTGACATTTTGAGGACGGCGTTGCGATATGCCGCCATTTTCGGATCCTTGGCATCGAAGTCTCCATTTATTTGGGATATTGTGAGGTTCGAGTCCCCACACACCTCCAGGCGTTGAATGCCCATGGAAACTGCCATCCGGAGACCGTGTAACCGGGCCTCGTATTCGGCTGCGTTGTTGGAGTCTGTATATAGTATTTGGAGTACGTATTACACTGTATCTCCGGTGGGGGACGTCAGGACGATGCCAGCCCCCAGACCAGCCAGCATTTTAGAGCCGTCGAAGTGCATGATCCAATTGGAGTATGCGCCGTACTCTTTAGGGAGTTCGGCTTCTGTCCATTCGGCTACGAAATCGGCCAGTACTTGCGACTTAATGGCTCGCCGTGGTTTATATGTTATGTCGAACGGGAGGAGCTCGATAGCCCATTTGGCAATCCGGCCCGTGGCATCACAGTTGTTTATTATGTCGTTGAGTGGTACTTCGGAGGCCACCGTAATTGAACACTCTTGAAAGTAGTGTCGTAATTTCCGGGATACCATGAATACCGCGTATGCTATCTTTTGATAATGTGGGTACCGTGATTTGCATGGCGTGAGGACGGTGGATACATAATATACCGGCTTTTGAAGTGGGAATTTATGTCCGTCCATCTCTCGTTCGACGACGAGCAATGCGCTTACAACTTGGTGAGTTGCCTCTATATATAATAGCATTGGTTCGCCAACATTTGGCACGGCTAAGATTGGGTTGGTGTCCAGGATGGCTTTTATTTCTTCCAGTCCGGCCGTGGTTGCGTCCGTCCACTCGAAGTGTCCGGTGCGCCGAAGAAGGCGATAAAGGGGGAGTGCCTTTTCTCCTAGTCTGGAGATAAAGCGGCTTAAAGCCGACACACATCCAGTTAACTTCTGGATTTGCTTGAGGTCAGTTGGGATAGCCAGTTGCGATAGAGCCCAGATTTTGGCCAGATTTGCTTCAATTCCTCTGCTGGAGACGATAAAGCCCAGGAGCTTTCCGGCGGGTACGCCGAAAATGCATTTTTCCGGATTGAGATTAATGTCGTATGTTCGGAGATTGTTGAACGTGAGCCTCAAGTCGTATATTAAGGAGTCGACGTGTCTGGTTTTAACGACCACATCGTCGATGTATGCCTCCACTATTTTGCCGATCTGCTTTTCCAGACATGTCTGAATCATGCGCTGATACGTTGCACCGGCGTTTTTGAGCCCGAAGGGCATTGTGTTAAAACAGAAGGGGCCGTATGGAGTGATAAATGTCGTTGCGGCTTGGTCGGACTCCGCCATCTTAGTTTGGTGGTAATCGGAGTATGCGTCGAGGAAGCACAATGAGTCATGTCCTACAGTAGCGTCGATAATTTGATCGGTGCGAGGGAGGGGGAAGGGATCCTTTGGGCAAGCCTTATTAAGGTCCTTGAAGTCGACGCATAGGCGCCAGGATTTGTCCTTCTTTGGCACCATCACCAGGTTTGCTAGCCAGTCCGGATGCTTTATCTCTCTAATGAATCCGGCCTCCAGTAATTTGGCTAGCTCCTCTCCCATGGCTTGTCGCTTAGGTTCGGAGAAACGCCGGAGAGTCTGCTTGACCGGCTTGAATCCTTTTAGAATGTTAAGGCTATGCTCGGCCAGCCTGCGTGGGATTCCTGGCATATCTGAAGGATGCCAGGCGAATATGTCCCAATTCTCGCGCAGGAACTCCTGTAGTGCGGCGTCTACGGTGGGGTTTAGCTATGCCCCAATGGATGCTGTTTTTGTGGGGTCCGTTGGATGGACTTGGAATTTGACTATTTCATCCGCTGGTTTAAAGGAGGTGGACTTGGATCTTTTGTCTAGTATCACGTCGTCCCTGTCCACTGTGGAGCGCGGTGCAGTTAATTCCTCTGCCACAAGGGCTTCGGATAATGCCTCGAGGGCCAGTGCGGCTGTTTTGTTCTCGGCGCGGAGTGCTATGTCCGGATCACTAGCTAGAGTGATGATTCCATTGGGTCCGGGCATTTTGAGCTTCATGTACCCGTAATGGGGTATGGCTTGAAAAATCGTGAATGCCTCCCGCCCTAGAAGGACGTGGTATCCGCTACTAAATGGGGCCACTTGGAATGTGATTTCTTCGGACCTGTAATTCTCCGGAGTGCTGAATACCACATCTAGTGTGATTTTCCCAGCGCAACGTGCCTCCCGACTGGGGATGATTCCTCGGAAGGTCGTGCTACTTTGCTCAATACGGTTGCTGTCTATTTCCATTTTTTGAAGAGTCTCCTCATAAATGAGGTTTAATCTGCTGCCGCCGTCCATGAGTACTTTAGTGAGTCGAAAGCCGTCCACAATTGGACTGAGGACCAAAGCGGCTGGTGCTCGGGCTGTTCGGAATTTAGGTTCGTCACTGGCATTGAAAGTGATTGCCGTGTCGCTCCATGGATTTATTGCTGCCACATGGCAGACTTCGGCCAGGCTGCGGAGCATTCGCTTACGCCTATTATTTGAGGCGAAGGTCTCGAAGACTGTCAATATTGTATTGTTATCCACAGGAAGGTGCTCTGGGGTGTTTTGGATGAGGAGATCCTCACCGCTCTTGGCCACCTGCCGGAGTACCCAACATGCTCTAAGGTTATGTGTTGGTATGGTATCCACTGTAGTATGAATTTTGCAGGGCCCGTTAAGTCATCCCTCCAATACGGTTCCACGCCCTGTAGTGGGATTTTGCTTCTTTGTAATTGAGTCGGGCGACTTATGAGAGTGCACCCTTTTGGTTCTGACTGGGGGTTTTGTCAGGGCCGGATTGTCCCAAAATTGAGTTTGGGTTTTCCAGGCGCTTTCCATCGCACAGTATTTCCGTACTATGGCCGCCAAGTCAGCGGAGTGTGCTATGTCATGGCGACTTATGGCGTTGAGGATTCCCTTGTCCGTGCAATTGTTGCAAAAGAATGAAATTGCGTCTTCCTCGCGACAGTCCTTGACCTTCTTCATACAAGGAGGAATCTGGCCCAATAGTGATGTACTGTCTCTTGGGGCGCTTGCCTAATGTGGGAAAGATCGTTTGTATCTGGGTGGGTGGGTGGATTTAAGTCCAGACCTTGACCCAATCTGAGATCCCGGGGCAGGGGAGTTTCCGATCTTGAAAGTTTGGGCTCCGGGATGTTGCTCCGCCGGTTCAGTATGCGACCTGATTCTAGGTTCAGGATTAGGGAGATGTCCTCCCGTGAGCGGGTATCCGGCTTGGAGAGCTCGGGAATCTGGACATAGTTCGTCCTCAGGATAGAGGGAGAACCACCGCATTGCTCCTCCACCACCGCTATTTGATGGGTGACCGGCGGAGAGTTAATCTCCCTTTGGTCGGGTTTAAGCCCGATCCAATCATAGTCCGTAGCGACTCCCAGAGCGGCAATGCGATCCAAGAGCTCGTTCAAAGAGGAGAGCTCCATTGGATCCATCTGCTCGGCGAATTTTGAGACGATGTGGAGGCTATTTTTGATGACCCGAGAAGTCATCGTCGGCGCAGCGGCCGAGCGGGCGGTCATGACGAAGCCGCCTAGTCGGAGAGTTTGGCCTACAGCCAGGGCTCCCCCAGAAGTGATGTTGTCCTTGACAATGAGACGAGCCATCCCCCCTTATGATGACGACACAGTGGAACTCTCAACGAAAGCACCAATGTCGGTGTCAAAACCGTCGGATCTCGGGTAGGGGGTCCCGAACTGTGCATCTAAGGGGATGGTAACAGGAGGCAGGGGACACGATGTTTACCCAGGTTCGGGCCCTCTTGATGGAGGTAATACCCTATGTCCTGCTTGATTGTTCTTGATGATATGAGTATCACAAGAGTTGATCTACCACGAGATCGTAGAGGCTAAACCCTAGAAGCTAGCCTATGGTATGATTGTATGTTGTCCTATGGACTAAACCCTCCGGTTTATATAGACACCGGAGGGGGCTAGGGTTACCAAGAGTCGGTTACAAGGGAGGAGATCTACATATCCGTATTGCCTAACTTGCCTTCCACGCCAAGGAGAATCCCATCCGGGCACGGGACGAAGTCTTCAATCTTATATCTTCATAGTCCAACAGTCCGGCCAAAGGATATAGTCTGGCTGTCCGGATACCCCCTAATCCAGGACTCCCTCAGTGGAAAATCAAGGTAACGCATATGAAAAAGAAACTTATTGTTGTGGACATGAAGTTAAACTTGCAAGGATGGCAAAAGACTCACTTCATGTATGTCGGAAAATTGTAGGACCTTCATGCAGGACGTGGCATCAGGTGGCAACCATGTACCTACCATCAACGTCGTACACAAGTGAGTACATGAAGTGAAGTTGTGAACAGTGTAGTAGGAGAAATGAGCGTAGCTAACAGCTGCACTTGCCATGCCTGGACAGCTGTAGTTGCCATGCACGGACAGCTGTAGTTGCCATGAAATGGACAACTAGAGTTTCCATGTGTCATAAGATGTGATTGCAAATGTCTAAAACAAGTGTGGATGACACGTGTGAACAAACATGTGTGACATGGATGCATAGCTACCTGTGTCATGTTGAACAAACTGCAGTTGCCATGCAATGACCAACTGCTACCATGATCGCAGGTTGTTACGGTGGAACCACACAGGCAAACATCTCATGGCAAAGTTCACAGTTGCAGGACAGCGCTATTGCAGATAGAGCACATCAAACTGGAATGAAAGACCATATAAGATCGGCACATGTGGCACAACAAGGTAAAAAAAGTATGAAACAGAAAGCAGTACTGCAGTTGCTTTTGTGGGAATAGCTTGTAAGAAAAGGTGGATTTGTAGCGGTGGTGGTGGAAAAACAAACAAAAAATGCTACCAAGTGGTCGTGTGCAAAGAGTCATATATTGTCTTCGGGATTTGCCAATTAGTATAAGAGTGTGTGCAACATTCATGATTAATCACATTTGCCTATTGAGATGAAGACTAGAAATACAAGTTAGGATGCTAGAATATACTGGTTGCCATGTATTGACAGCAGTAGTTGCCATGTATGTTGGACGGTAGCTGCCATGGCTATAGAATCCAAGTTTTGATGTTACAACAAGCTGGTTGCCATGTATTGGCAACAGTAGTTGCCATGTTTGTTGCATTGTAGTTGCCATCAGTGGAGAAGGTTGAGGGATTTTTTCATATGTTATGCAGCAACAAAATTGAAATAATGACATGCAAAGAAAGAAGAGAAAGTTATGCAGCATCTTGGTATTTTGCAAAAACTAGCTAATGTATGTTCCTTCAATCATCAAGTTGAAGGGCATGAGAAAGAAGAGAAAGTTGCCATCTATCTGTGTTAGTTGCCATCATGTTGTGCTGGCAGTTGCCACAATGTCACCATCGTAGTTGCCATGCATACTCAAAGGTGTTAAGAGTGTTTGCAAAAGGAGTAGTAAAAATACCATTAAATGGAGTCGACAACCCTTCTGGTACATCTTGTTTGAGAATGCATCATGCAGGAAGTACGCAATGAACTTACACCAATTCATGTTCTTCACATCTTTCAGTTTCGCCTGCACGACACAAATTTGAAGACGAGAAGCTGCCGCATCAGAAATCAAATGAAAAAACATCAAAATAACTGGCAGTGACTAGCTTACAAATGACATCGAAGTCAAAAGATTGAAGGAAATAAAGGAGTATAGATAGATCATTCACCGGGACGGGGAAGCATTTGTTGCTTGGGTGAAGAGACGTGGTCGGCGCAAAAACAGCCGATATCAGGTACATGAGTAACTTCATCTTAAAAACCTCGCCATGGGTTGTCATGGCCTCCAGCGAATTTGCCAGCACAGTCGTGTTCGGCATGGTTTTTTTTGAAAGAATTGACAGTGGGAGAGAACTCCCACTGTGATTTATATATATATATATATATATATCTATATAAATGGGGTGTTTACATAGACATATACAACGCCAAACACAACCAACCAACCACCACCCCTCCCCATGGCTTAGGGGAGAGGCAAACTACCAGTCCTCCACGTGGGGAACCAAGAGAGAAAAGAGCCAACAAGGATCAACCTAGCGTGTTACAAAGGTTTACAAATGAGCCTCTATGGGCCTCCTTGATTCTATATTGTAGCTGACCCAGGTCGTTTTTGAAGCGTGACAGCCAGGACCCAATGGTAGGGTCAACTCCTCGGAAGTGCTTGTTATTCCTCTCCTTCCATATGCTCCACGCAGCAGTGAGAAAAACTTCCATGAAGAATGGGTCAGGCCACGAGTCTCTGTTTAATCTGATGGCAGTGAGACGGTTATCAAAAGTGGGCCAATGAATGCTAAGCTTGGTCCAGCAGATCTTGCTAAAATCACAAGTTAAGATCATGTGGTCCACTGTTTCTTCAATTGGCAGCCCGCAAAGAAGGCAATTAAAATCATCACCAATGTTGTAGTGCCTCCGTTTCAACATATTGCGTGTGTTGAGCCTGTCCACGAAAAGCAGCCATCCAAACACCTTCAACTTCATTGTACATTTTGATTTCTCCACAGGCAAACAACGTTTCCTCAATCTTATTATTGACCTCATACGGGACTTTGATTTCTCCACGGGGCACACCCAAAGTGCAGAACACGGATTCCTCGTCCAACGGCAGTCTTCCACGTCCCGGAATCACAAATTCCCTAGAGGCGGGGTCGTAAATCTCACCTAGCCAATCGCATACAGGGTTAACCAGATTCTTGCACCGAACATCCATCAGAGCATGCATCCCCATCTCAGCAGCAGCTCCCTTCTACTCATCAGTAAATCCCTCGGTCAATAAAGTCAGGCGTTCTTGTGAACCCCTATTGCGAGTATGCTTCTTCTTCTGCAAAACAGGCAAATAATCATTTGTTGCCATGTTTTCACTATCATGAAAATTTAGTTCCTAATAGACAATTGCAAACTCAATGTGACATTCAAAACATATGGGGGGAGGGGGTGGACAGTTACCTCATCGCCATCTTTTGTCCGTCTAGTTGCGCGATTCTGCTGCGGTAACTCCATGAAATCATCATCATCATCTTGATGATCGCCGCGAGCCATTCTGCTGAGGTAAGAACAAAGCAACATGTCAGGGTGAAAATGAAAGTATCAAGTAAGCAGTTGCCACCTAACAGAATGTGCTTGCCATATGGGCTCAATTGAAAGTGGCAAAAAGTTTAGGCAATATCATATGAACACCCACACCCCTTATGATTGTCCAACAATAAATGTGGCAACTAAACACATTGGCTTCATTTAAAAATGTACAGATCATAAGGCACTTGGAAACAAAATGCTGAAGTTGCCATGTTAGCACAAGATAGTACAAAGAAAGGCACAAAATCTTCCACTGCACAAACATATAATGTGGCAACTCACACTCTGTCCTCATACAAAAAATGAGTTGTCATATATTCAAAGGCAAATGTACTAGGTTGAAATTGCCATGTTAAAATGCGAGACAATTCAAAAAGTGTTAAAAAAACATCTATTGAACAACCTGTAATGTGGCAACTCACACACTAACCTCATATTGAAAATGAGTTGCCATGTAATATGGCCAAATATGTTCAGATATCACAATTCAACATGGCAAACACAAAATTGAGTCTATAGTACAGTGGTTTGCCACATTATCCTGCCTACATCATGGCAACAGCCATAGTGTGTTAACACAAATACTTGCCACATGGAAATCATATTTGTGGCAAACTGACACATTTGATCAGGAAATTAGTTGCCACCCAGTGCACATAGTTGCTAAAAACTGCCATGACTACCTATTTACTACACTTTATCATGCCTATAGAATGGCAACAGCCAGAGTGTGTTCACAAATAGTTGCCACATGGAAAACACGTTTGTGGCAACTGACACAGTTGATCAGGAAATTAGTTGCCATCTAGTGTATATAGTTACTGAAACTGTCATGACTGCCTTCATACTACACTTTGAAAAACAACTACCTAGATCTAGGGTTCATTGGCAACTATCATAACCTGAAATTCATCAAACGAAAACTTCCTGCACTGATCACAAATAGCATATCGACATAATACATAACTAACAACTAAAAAAACATCGGCTCAATCCCAAGGCAGAACCAGGATGTGGCTGTGGACAGGCCGAGCCACACCGGCATGACTGCCACCGCGGCGGCTGATGAAGCTATGTACCTAGGGTAGGGGCATGGACCTGTCCTAAGTACCCTACCCAAGGACATCCCTAGAAGAAGTCACCTTTCAATCGACTTGGAGGTATCCCACTCGACGGATTCAAGACACTCGACCAAGAACTGCCAGGAGATCTAAAGTCACTCTGCACGCAAACGATCGGTCATTAAGTAGCTTTTATGATCATCATAGCACTTTATTAGGGGCGTTACCAGTAACCCCCAGTCTTAATGTACTTTAAACCTTACATTACTGAGGGCTGGAGGGGCCTGGCGAACTCTATATAAGCCACCCACCCCCCCTCAGTATCAAGGGTGTTTTCGCACCTCTGTAACTCATACTCACATAATCCAGTCGACCGCCTCCAAGCTCCGAGACATAGGGCTTTTACTTCTTCCGAGAAGGGCCTGAACTCGTAAACCTTGCGTCCTTACAACCTCTCCATAGCTAAGACCTCGCCTCTCCATACTTACCCCCCTACATCACTGTCAGAGTTAGAACCACGACAGTTGGCGCCCAGCTTGGGGCTAGGAGTCTTAGCGCCTAGTTTGAGAAGTTGCGATTTTTTCCGATCTCCTTGATCATGGTTTCGGGCGGAGCTTTGGTGGAGGGCCGCGAGATCCGTCTCGGCGCGCTCACGTTCATCGCCAATGACTCCGCTTGGCTTCAGGAGGCTCCACTCGACGTCGACGCGCTCCTCGTCCGCGAGGCGACGCACTTTCGCGCATGCGTCCATGGTGTCCTCCTGCAGCAGTCGTCGACCCAGTATCGGTCGGCTCCCGTGGCATCTTCCCGCCCTGTTTCTCGCCAGTGCAAGCGCTCCGGTCGGTCGAGGCTTCAGAGATGGGTGAGGCATGCGGTGGCCCGCCAATCGGCCACCCCACAAGTCGCGGCAATTGAGCCCGACGAATCCCTCTACGGCTTGTTCGACCTGTCGACTGGCTCCGCAGAGACCGCATCCGAATGCGACAGCAGTGACCCAGCTGCAGAGGTTCTGGTGATCGATGGGCCACACAGTCCTCCCGGTTTCCCCCGCGCTGACGGAGGCGTGGATGGGGGCGACCCGTCGCGTCCTCACGAGGAGTATCTCCCCGAGCCTCTCACGTCGTTGCAGCGGGAGGAACTTCGCCGCCGGAACATGGATGCACTCCACACTCATATCATTGGAGAAACCCCCGAGGCCCGAGCCTTGGAGGACGCGCGCTTGGCTAACTTGGCCGAGCGCACTTGACTGGAGAATCTCCAGTGAATACTCGATGGGCGAGAGCGTCAACGGGCTCCAGAATCCAGTCGACGTCAACTCTTTCCGCCCCCGCAGGTATATCATACTCCGATTTAGAATTTGGCGGCCGCGGCCCGTATAGCAGAGTCGATTCAGCCCACCCAGTCAGAGGCTGGCAGAGGCTTGTTGCAAATCAGAGCGTTGCTCCGGGCAGCGGGAGACCAGAATTCCGCTGTTTCTCAGTCGCGGAATAGGATCCACAGTCGATCCTTTGCAGCGGATACAGTCTAGTCGGCTCACAGCCCAAGATCGCCTCCGAGGCGTGAGGGATGTGGAGACTGGCATGATCAGTACAGAAGGAATGAGCAGTATGATCACCGATTCGATCGTGATGATCGACGTCGAGTGCCAACCCCTCCCCCGAGGAGTGGATCATATGTGCCTCGACAGCAGGTAGACAGACGCCCTCATAGTGTTGGGCGGAGAATTCTAGTCGACCCCAGGGAACCAGGCTTTGATGCGAGATCCATTCTTGTTCAAGGTTTGGTCGACAGGAATAGAGCTCACCGAGAAGGCCACGACAGAGATGCGCCTACCAGTAGCAGAGTACATGTTTCAGGGCCGGAGTGTTTCAGTCGAGCCATCAGAGCCGCTGTAATTCCTCCCAACTTCAGGTTGGCGACTGGAGTTAGTAAGTTCACCGGTGAGTCCAAGCCCGATACTTGGCTCGAAGATTACCGAGTGGCTGTCCAGATTGGCGGTGGGAACGATGAGGTAGCCATGAAGCACCTGCCTCTCATGTTAGAAGGCTCGGCCAGAGCGTGGCTGAATCAGTTAGCACCCAGCAGCATTTACACTTGGGAGGATCTCTCCCGAGTGTTTGTCACCACATTTGAAGGAACATGCAAGCGACCTGCAGGCCTTACGGAATTACGGTCTTGCGTGCAGAAACCGAATGAAACTCTGAGGGATTACATCCAAAGGTGGATCACATTGCATCACACAGTTGAAAATGTACCAGATCATCAAGCAGTTTGTGCCTTTAAAGAAGGCGTTAAGTATAGAGAATTGAATCTGAAGTTTGGTCGAACCGGAGAGATGTCTCTGAATCGGATGATGGAGATTGCCACCAAATACGCTAATGGTGAAGATGAGGATCGACTCCGGAGTGGCAAGCATAAAGCAGTCGCCCAGGAAACCGGAGGAAATTCTAGTCGGAAACAGAAGCGGAAAGCCGAGCCAGCCGCTCCTGGGGAGGCCCTGGCCGTAACCCAGGGAAAATTTAAGGGAAAACCCAAAGGACCTTGGAACCCCAAGAAAGTTAAAGACCAAGATGGAAATGATGTTTTGGATCTACCGTGTCACATCCACACCAAGAAAGATGAAGAGGGTAAACTCATTTACCCAAAGCATACCACTCGACAGTGTCGGCTTCTGATCCAGCAGTTTCAGGGCAAGCAGTCCAAAGATAAGGAAAAGGGGTCGGACAAAGTTGAGGACAAGGAAGATAGTGACGATGGGTACCCCCAGGTCAATTCCACCCTGATGATTTTTGCTGATGTTGAGAGCAAAAGTCGACTGAAGGTTATTAACCGTGAGGTAAATATGGTTGCTCCGGCAACACCCAATTATCTGAAGTGGTCACAGACTGCCATCACATTCCACCAGTCTGATCACCCTACACACATTGCCACCCCTGGGAGGCAAGCTCTGGTGGTCGACCCAGTTGTCGAAGGCACTCGACTGACCAAAGTCCTGATGGATGGAGGCAGCGGTTTGAACATACTGTATGCAGAAACATTGAAAGGGATGGGCATTCTGATGTCCAGGCTCAGCACCAGTAACATGAGTTTCCATGGAGTCATTCCTGGGAAGAAAGCCGAGTCACTCGGCCAAATTACTCTTGATGTGGTTTTCGGTGATTCCAAGAATTACCGCAAGGAAAAGTTGACATTCGAAGTTGTGGATTTCCAAAGTGCTTATCACGCTATTTTGGGCAGGCCAGCTTATGCACGCTTCATGGCTCGACCATGTTATGTGTATCTCAAATTGAAGATGCCTGGTCCCAAAGGAGTGATCACTGTTACAGGCAATCAGAAGAAAGCAGAAGAGTGTTTTCAGAAAGGCTCAAAGATTGCTGACGCTCAGATGGCGGTGGTCGAGCTGCAAGAGTATCAGAAGACTGCAGATCTGAGTGAGTTGCTACGAGCTAAGAAGCCTGCTTCAGAATCAGCTTTTCAGTCGTCCGGTGAAACGAAGGCAGTTCACATTCACCCGACCGATCCAAACGCTGCTCTGACTCACATCTCAACGACGGTCGACTCCAAATAGGAAGAAGCGCTCATCTAGTTCCTCCGTGAGAACTGGGACATCTTCGCATGGAAGCCTGCTGACATGCCTGGAGTTCCCAGGGGGCTGGCTGAGCACCGTCTACGAGTCGACCCAAAATTTAAACCTGTGAAAGAACATCTTCGACGGTCCGCCGTCCAGAAGAGGAAGGCCATTGGCGAGGAGGTGTGTCGGTATCAAAACCGGCGGATCTCGGGTAGTGGGTCCTGAACTGTGCGTCTAGGCCAGATGGTAACAGGAGGCAGGGAACACGATGTTTTACCCAGGTTCGGGCCCTCTTGATGGAGGTAAAACCCTACGTCCTGCTTGATTAATATTGATGATATGGGTAGTACAAGAGTAGATCTACCACGAGATCAAGGAGGCTAAACCCTAGAAGCTAGCCTATGGTATGATTGTTGTGTATGGAGTTGATTGCCTACGGACTACAACCCTCCGGTTTATATAGACACCGGATAGGGTTAGGGTTACATAAAGTCAGTTACAATGCTAGGAGATCTTGAATATCCGCATCGCCAAGCTTGCCTTCCATGCCAAGGAAAGTCCCATCCGGACACGGGACGAAGTCTTCAATCTTGTATCTTCATAGTCCAGGAGTCCGGCTGAAGGTATAGTCCGGCTACCCGAACACCCCCTAATCTAGGACTCCCTCAGTAGCCCCTGAACCAGGCTTCAATGATGACGAGTCCGGCGCGCAAATTGTCTTCGGCATTGCAAGGCGGGTTCCTCCTCCAAGTCCTTCATAGAAGATTGTAAACACCAAGAGTAGTGTCCAGTTCTACAAAATAAGCTTCCACATATTGCCATAGAGAGAATAATATTAACACAAATCAAATCTGCCGACGTATTCTGCAGTGCGTCATCACACTGCAGCCAAGTCCTTCACTCGAATCGTTTACACTTTTCCACCTCAGCGTGTTTTGCGAGGCGGTTTCCTTAGCACGTCTTGTCAAAGCAGAGATCGTGTGCCCCCCTTTTATGGGATTCTCATCAATACGGACGTGGGTAACCCAATCGTGCCCGTTAGCATGTTTTCTCGATTAAAGGCGAGTCCCAAACGGTTACGGGGAGGGCTCCTGGTATTCAACCTCTTATAAAGAGACCAGGGCCTTACTCCTTTTCTCCAATCCCAAAACAAGTTCGCCCGTCGCCTCGAGTTCCAACACCCTAGGCTTCAGATTCCGGGCGCCTCAGACCTTCGACAATGTCCGGTTCCGACCTTCAAGGCTGATGGATGCCCTCCTCCGTCACGGAGGAGGACGTGCTAAAGTTGAGAGAGGCTAATTTCTTGACCGCCAAAATTTCGCATAGGTTGCCTGCTCAAAGGCAGGCTATTCCCAGTCCCCAGCCCGGTGAGAGCGTAGTGTTCATGTCTCACTTCCTTCGGGTGTTAGGCTTCCCGATGGATCCCTTCGTGAGGGGGCTGCTGTTTTATTACAGGCTGGAATTTCATGACTTAGCTCTGGAGTCCATCCTCCACATTTCCTCATTCATCGTTGTGTGCGAAGCGTTCCTCCGTGTTACTCCTCACTTCGGATTATGGCTCAAGACTTTTGGAGTGGAGCCGAAGATGATCGAGGGACGGCACGCAGAGTGCGGAGGCGCTGTCATAAGTAAGAATGCTGATGCTCCATGGCCCGAGGGCTCCTTTCAAGAGGAGCTCGGCTTGTGGCAACGAGAATGGTTCTATATCACCGCTCCCAGGAGCGCCAAGTGGGCGGCGCCTCCTGCCTTTCGCTCGGGTCCCCCATCATGGCTAGCGTCATGGGTCAACAAAGGATTAGATTGGGGGTTATCCAAAGACGTGCCCTTGTTGCAGGGCCGCATCAGGGATCTCTTAGAAAGAGACCTCAACCTGGTCAAGGTGACGCAGGTCATGCTGATTCACCGAACACTGCCCGGCAAACGTCGCTCCCTTCGTCTGTGGGAGTTTAATCCGGAGGGACCACGAGCTCTCCATCATTTTATGGGCGCAACGCCCGTGGAGATGTATAAACTGTTCTTCGGATCACAAATGATGTGTCCGGATTTGACCGAGGACGCAGGCCTAAGCTGCAATCGCCCGGATACTGAAGTAAGTAACCTTGTGCCCGGACCTACTATCCATATAATTGTCATAAACTTGCCCCTAAAAGAGCTGTCCTTTTAAACAGGAGTGGATAGCGAAGGCAAAGCTGATCAGGTGTCCGGCTCCCCTTCCCGAAACCAGGCCGGATCCCGTGCTTGTCAGGATGTTGAAGATAATGCCTTTGGAGGGAAGTAAGGGGAAGGACAAGGGAACTATGGCCTCCTCGAAGGAGGCTGCTCCGAAGGGAGGAACCGAAAATTCCTCTCCCAAGGGGAAGAAGAGGGCCGCCTCTGATGACCCGGAGACCATGGCCCCGAAGCGGGGAAGAAAATCCTCGTCAGAGGGTCCGACGCTGGGGAGTTCCTCGGCCGAACTATGCCCTCAAAGGGATCAGCCCTCCAGCGAGCCGTAAGTAGAGAGAGGTTTTCCTTTTGAGGGATGAGAGAAATCCTTGATTTATATCTGAGAAGATTAACCGAAATTTTACCTTGTAGCTCGGACCTCAGCCCTTCTCAGCAGAGCTCGTCTTCGGGGGATCTCCTTCTGGAGATGATGGAGAGCGGGACGCCTCCCCCTGCCGTGCCGCCTAGCGAGGCGGGCGACCCTGAGGTGTCGTCACGGAGGGTTTCTCCAAATTTGGCAGGGGCGGAAGGTGGCTATGCGGCCCCCCGAGGTTCTCCGCGTCCGGCCTTCGAAAGAGGTCATGGGACGAGCCCGGCACCGTCTGGTGCTCGGCCGGAGGAGCTAAAGATTCTGCTGGGGCGAGCTTCTATCTCAGAGGAGCACCGTGCATTGATGGGCACGGTGATTGAAAGGATTTCATCCGCAGAAAGCGGATTGCATGAGGCCGTCAAAAGTTTACTGACGGGTTTTGAGGTACGTTAGATAATGTACACTTTTGTCAGTTGCGCATAAGTAAGATGTGCCCTGTGTAGATAGTAGCCCCTGAGACTCTGCGCGTTGTCAAGAAATGACGGCACACAGAGGATCATAATCCCAGGTCTAAGATGTCGCCTTTGAATGTAGGTGGCGAGGTGTCCGGAATCAAGCCGAACTGATGATGTGGCCGAACTAAAGCGGCAACTGGATGTGGCAGATGCCGACATCGCGCTTGTCAACAAGCGGCTTGATGAGGCTCAAGGTATGTAATTCTTCGGGCGGCATCAGGTAAGAGGAGCTTCATGCCAGTGTCTTACAATGTGTGTGCTTGGCGCAGATGGTACGGCCGCCGTGGAGAATCTTAGGGCAGAACTTGCCCGAGCTAAGGAGCAAGCCAGAAAAAGTGATGCGGCTGCCGAGAAGGCCCTTGAAGAGCTGAGAGCCAAACAGGCTGCTCATTGCCGAAGCAAGGAGGAGATGGCCGAAAAGTTAAAAAGCGCTACCGACCATTGCAGACTTCTTGAAAAAGAAGACCAGGCGAAACAGACGGACTTAGAGAAGGCCGTTGCCAACGCCAAGGACGCGCGCTCTGCGATGAGAGCTGCGAAGGAGGAGCTGCGTCAGGCCGAACAGATTGCGGCTGGAAAGCCCTTTATGCTGCGAAGGAAATTTTGTGATCCGAAGTTTGCTCCGTTGGACCGGATGTGGAGTGTGGAGGATACCTATCTGGACTTGGCAGCGAGTGCTGCTGATGCGACCGAACACTTTTAAGATCAGAAAGATCGCGAAGTGGAAAAGCTTTTCTGGTCGCAGTTTCACAATCCAGAGCGTCCACTGGCAGTGGATGATCGTTTGGCTCAATGGGCCGAACTGAATAGGTTGTCTGGACTCGCCATGAAGTACGTCATGGGTCACCTGTGGCCGGGGAGATCGGAGCCGAAGAGTTATTTCAGCTTGGTGCAGCAATTCCTTGACGCGATGTCGCGTATAAATGCAATGAAGAGGTCAGCATGCATAGAGGGCGCTAGGATGGCTCTTGCCCGTGTTAAGACATACTGGGCAGAGATGGAGACCACCGTTGTTGCGTCCCGAGATTCGGACAAAAGCCGAGTACCCTCCGAGCACTATTTTCAGGAAGTTCTTGAAGGCGCGAGACGCAGTGCCCGAAAGATGCTATGTTATGATAGCATATGTAATTATAAAGTAATATTTTGATAAACTGTAGTGGCCTTTTTTATACTTGTGCCTCCAAGTATTGGGAACACCTCCTGTGCGGCCGTTTTAAGAGATATATATATATATATATATATATAGAATCTGAAAGATGGCAGTCGTTGGCTTCAGCCCCCACGCGCATAGTGCGGGGGTGCTCGTAGAAGACGCATTTTCACACTTAACCCAACGTCTTGGTCCTACAAAGGAGGTGATAGCGCAGCGGGCCAGGCAACCGGACTATAATGCTTTAACACTTTCACTTAGCCATAGGAGTTTGACAATGAGACTCTTTAGGTAGCTCCTTGGTGGCAATTGCGCTCGTCCGAATTCGGGGCGCGTATGTGCCTGACCGGGAAGCGGCCCTTCGTTAAAGCGGAGGAATCCAATAGATTCCGATAGGTCATCGAGTGGCTGACCAGTCTCACGCTACATCATGACAGTCAGTTTTCGGCTTTCTCTACTGAGGTGCTCGCCCGGCCGAACCGGGGGCACAATCGCAGTAGTTCTCTTGGTGCTACCTTAGCCGATAGAGCGGAACGTAAGGTAGCCGAACTCAGGAGCTGGGCAACCCAACATTTGACCAAAGACATGATTCGGAGTTGATGCATATAATGCCAAAACTCGCGACGCCAAACACTCCCTAAGGTGTTCGGTCTTTAAGAGTGCGGGCGAAACAACACTCTTTATTTAAAAAATCCCCTAGTGTCCAGGTATGTGCAAAAATTCTGACGTGGCCACATGCCAAGACGCCAGCCTCCTCCTTGGTTATATCAGAAAGAAAAAACTAGGGGATGTGTAGCAACAAGAGACAGTAAGAAAGGTTTACGCAGGGTCTTAATCTAAAAAGAATCCTTTAGGACGGGTCCCTACTGCACGTCTGCGCATGTGTCTCCGTTGTGTCGTATCCTGGACGGGCGACGCACGACGTTTATCTGTAAAAGAGAGGAACTGAGTTGAAAATGGGTCGTGCCGAAAAAGTTTAAAATAAGCAAAGTATAAAGTAAGATATATAAGATTGAGCTTTATTGTCTCTTATCTTATATGCGTGGATCCCCTAGTGCGGGGGTATATGGCTTCTAGGCCTGCATCAATGATGATTTTGCACCGAACTCGTCTATCCGCGTTCGTGGTCTTGAATGACCTATTTCGAAGTTTTTTTGGCCGGTGAGGCCATTTTGCTGTGGGGCTGTCAAAGCTGCCGCACAGTCCTCCGCTTGGGGAGGCACACTTTAGTGCTTCCCCTTCAAAGAGATGATGCCTCATGGACCGGGCATCTTAAGCGTAAGAGATGCATAATGCGGTATTGCGTTAAAGCGAGCGAAAGCTTCGCATCCCAGTAGTGCTTGATAGCGACTTGAGAACGGGACGATATGGAAGGTCAGCTTTTCGCGGCGGAGGTTATCGGCAGAGCCGAATATGACTTCGAGCCGGAGAAAACCCATACAATGGGTGTCCGGACCAGGTATTACCCCTTGAAAGGAGGTTTTGCTGCGGCGGATTCTTGCTGGGTTTATCCCCATGTGCTGGATTGTATCCTGATATATCAGGTTTAGTCCACTGCCGCCGTCCATAAGGACATTTGAAAACTGGAGTCCAGCAATTATTGGATCGAGTATCAAGGCAGTCCAGCCTACATTCTTGATATTCCTAGAATAATCTAGCTGATCGAAGATGATCGGTTTTGATAACCAGTGGCAGGACCCTTTGGGGATGGGCCGTGTGGTGCGTACCTTTACGGGCGCCGCGCGTTTTGTTATGTGAAGTGAGCTCACTGTTTTTACTTCTTGTGGGAAGTTCTTTTGTTTCCTGGTGCTCTGCTTTTGGGGTTCGTCCTCATCTTCGCTTGGTGTGTCGAGCCCCTTGTGTTCGGCATTGAGTCTGCCGGATTGTTTGAAAACCCAACAGTCTCTGTGGGTATGGTTAGCAGGCTTCCCGGGAGTACTGTGTATCTGACATATCATGTCCAGGATTTTACTTAGGTTGGATGGATCGTCCCTGTTATCCTGGGGGGCGATTTTTCCTGATTTTGTCGTGAGCCTTTGAATCCGGCATGGACTGCCGTGCTCTTCGGACTTTTGTCCTTAGTCCAGCGACGGTCCTTGTTGCATCGCGGTTTTCCGTTTCCATCCCTAGTTTCGGATGTACTTGGGTCGCTGGGGCTACATCTTGCCAACCAGCTGTCCTCCCCTGCACAAAAGCGGGTCATGAGGCTTGTTAGTGCGGCCATTGTTCTTGGCTTTTCTTGGCCGAGGTGTCTGGCGAGCCATTCGTCTCGGACTTATGCCTGAAAGCTGCTAAGGCTTCGGCGTCCGGACAGTCGACTATCTGATTCTTTTTAGTGAGGAATCTATTCCAGAACTGTCGAGCTGATTCTCCGGGTTGTTGAGTTATGTGACTAAGATCGTCTGCATCCGGAGGGCGGACATAGGTCCCTTGAAAGTTTGCTCGAAAAGCATCCTCGAGCTCTTCCCAGCTTCCAGTTGTGTTTTCGAGAAGGCTTTTAAGCCAATGCCGGGCTGGCCCTTTAAGCTTAAGGGGTAGATATTTTATGGCGTGGAGATCATCTCCTCTAGCCATGTGTATGTGGAGGATATAATCCTTGATCTAGACTCCAGGGTCTATTGTTCCATCATATGCCTCTATGTTTATGGGTTTGAATCCCTCTGGGAATTCATAGTCCAGGACCTCATCGGTGAAACATAGGGGGTGTGCGGCGCCCCTGTATTTGGGTGTGCCGGATTCTGATGATGGCTTCATAGCATTGCTTACGAGAGCTTGCTTTCTTGGCCCATAAATGGACCTGACTGGGCCATGATGCGAATCCTTAAGTGGGTCGCATGCCGATTTAGGTGCGGCGCCGCTTGCCGCTTTATGGGGTCGTCTATCCGACCGTGTGGCTTTTTCATTTTTTGAATGCGAGGGCTCTAGGGCCTCTTCATCGAATTCAGGCAGTAGCTTTCTTTTCGGATAGCTTTTAGTGCGGCGACTGTTGCCGTATTTATCTGTGGTATTGATTACTTTGCTCCATCTAATCCGGAGTGCATCTTCCGCTGTTTTTAGCTTCCGCTTCTGCTTTTTTAGGCTGCGTGCAGTTGCAACGAGCCTCTCGTGGAGATTCTTCTGCTCCATAGGTTTATCCGGAGTGAGGTCGTCCGAATGCCGTTTTCGCTGGAGGAGGGATGTTCGGTTTCTCTATCCATGTTGCCCTGTTCAGACGGTTGCTCTAAGGCCTGCTTGTCGTCTACCGGCTCGTCCTACTCTATGGCTGGGTTTTTGTCGAGGCGGGGCTTGGGTCGGCGTTTACGCTGATGTTTTGATTGCTTTTCGAGGGGTCGATCTCCCGTCTCATCCCCTTTTCCTCGTTGTCGCTTCCTTTAGGGGTATCCACCATGTACACATCGTGAGATGAGGTGGCTGTCCAATGCCCTATGGGCATTGGTTCGTCGGTATCTCCTGCATCGTCATCCATGCTGTCGATGTCTCCGGAGTCTAAGTTGAGCACGTTGTTTAAATAGTCGACAGTGGCTACCAAGTGGGTGGTGGGTGGGCTTTGAATTTCCTCATCGTCCGCATCCCACCCTCGCAGACCGTAGTCCGGCCAGGGCTCTCCTGATAAAGAGAGAGACTTAAGAGAATTCAGGACGTCGCCAAAAGGCGAATGTTGAAAGATGTCTGCGGCGGTGAACTCCATTATCGGCGCCCAATCGGATTCGATCGGCAGGGGCGCGGGGGGTTCGGAGTCCGGAAAGGAGTCCGGATCCTCGGAGTCACGGATCATGCAGAGTGTGGGGCTAGCGTTCGGCTCGATCGCCTTTGAGATTGCAGCCCCCGAGGTGACATCCAACCGTTCATCCTCGACTGGCGCAATAGGCTCCGAGTTAGGGGTCGGAACCGATGCGTGTGCGGCCTCCAGGACACTGTCCGGAGGCAGAGCTAGATCATGCCCCTCGAGATAGTGCGGCGCGCTTGGCCGTGGCTCGAACCCGTCGAAGATCAAGTCTCCGCGGAAGTCAGCCGTGTAGTTTAAACTTCCAAACCTGACTCGATGGCCAGGGGCGTAGCTTTCGATCTGCTCCAGGTGGCCGAGCGAATTGGCCCGCAGAGCGAAGCCGCCGAAGACGAAGATCTGTCCGGGGAGAAAAGTCTCACCCTGGACCGCATCGTTGTTGATGATCAAAGGAGCCATCGGGCCTAAAGGCGACGACACAGAGGAACTCTCAATGAAAGCACCAATGTCGGTGTCAAAAACGGCGGATCTCGGGTAGTGGGTCCCGAACTGTGCATCTAGGCCGGATGGTAACAGGAGGCAGGGAACATTTTACCCAGGTTCGGGCCCTCTTGATGGAGGTAAAACCCTATGTCCTGCTTGATTAATATTGATGATATGGGTAGTACAAGAGTAGATCTACCACGAGATCAAGGAGGCTAAACCCTAGAAGCTAGCCTATGGTATGATTGTTGTGTATGGAGTTGATTGCCTACGGACTACAACCCTCCGGTTTATATAGACACCGGATAGGGTTAGGGTTACATAAAGTCGGTTACAATGGTAGGGGATCTTGAATATCCGCATCGCCAAGCTTGCCTTCCATGCCAAGGAAAGTCCCATCCGGACACGGGACGAAGTCTTCAATCTTGTATCTTCATAGTCCAGGAGTCCGGCTGAAGGTATAGTCCGGCTACCCGAACAACCCCTAATCCAGGACTCCCTCAAGGTGGCTCGGCTCTTAGCAGCGGAGTTCATCCGAGAAATTTACCACTCCGAGTGGCTCGCCAATGTTGTCATGGTCCCCAAGAAGGACAAGTCACTTCGCATGTGCATTGATTTCAAGCATATCAATCGGGCCTGCCCAAAAGATCATTTTCCTCTCCCCCGCATCGACCATATAGTCGACTCGACTGCGGGATGTGAGCGTTTGTCTTTCCTAGACGCCTATTCCGGGTACCATCAGATCCGTCTATACGGGCCCGACGAGATCAAAACAGCTTTCATCACTCCATTCGGGTGCTTCTGTTATGTCACCATGCCATTCGGCCTCAAGAATGCCGGAGCCACGTTCATGAGGATGATTCAGAAGTGTTTGCTCACTCAAGTCAGTCGGAATGTGGAGGCATACATGGATGATATTGTGGTCAAGTCACGGAAGGGTTCCGACCTGCTGACTGACCTTGCTGAAACCTTTGCCAACCTCAGGAGGTATGATATCAAGCTCAATCCGTCAAAGTGCACGTTCGGAGTTCCAGGTGGGAAGTTACTCGGTTTTCTCGTTTCCGAACGGGGAATTGATGCCAATCCTGAAAAAATTGGTACTATACTCCGGATGAAACGTCCTGTGCGTGTGCATGACGTCCAGAAGCTTACAGGATGCTTGGCCGCTTTAAGTCGATTCATCTCTCGCCTCGGTGAAAAGGCATTGCCTCTTTACCGATTAATGAAGAAGTCCGACAAGTTCGAGTGGACTCTTGAAGCTGATGCAGCGTTTACAGATCTCAAAGCTCTGCTCTCCACCCAGCCGGTGCTTGCTGCCCCAATCAGCAAGGAGCCTTTGCTGCTTTACATTGCAGCCACAGGACAAGTCGTCAGTACGGTACTTACGGTCGAGCGGGAAGAAGAAGGAAAAACCTTCAAAGTTCAGCGCCCAGTATATTATATTTCTGAAGTGTTGACCCCATCGAAGCAAAAATATCCTCATTACCAGAAGCTTGTATATGGGATTTATATGACCACGAAGAAGGTTGCACATTACTTCTCTGATCATTCCATTACAGTCGTCAGCGACGCTCCACTATCAGAGATTTTGCACAATAGAGATGCGACTGGTCGAGTGGCCAAATGGGCGATTGAACTTCTTCCCCTAGATATCAAGTTTGACGCAAAGAAAGCTATCAAGTCCCAAGCAATTGCAGATTTCATCGCCGAGTGGATCGAACAGCAACTTCCGACTCAAGTTCACTCGGAGCACTGGACCATGTTCTTCGATGGATCTAAGATGCTGAATGGTTCCGGTGCTGGGGTAGTATTGGTTTCCCCCCGAGGAGATACGCTCAGATATGTTCTCCAGATTCTTCGATTCCTCCAATAACGAAGCATAATATGAAGCACTTTTGTATGGGTTGCGCATGGCCATTTCACTCGGCGTCCGTCGCCTCATGGTCTATGGCGACTCAGATTTGGTGGTTAATCAGGTGATGAAAGAATGGGACGTTAGAAGTCCAGCTATGACTGGTTATTGCAATGCAGTGAGAAAGTTAGAGAAGAAATTCGAGGGGTTAGAGCTTCATCACATCCCCCGACTGAAAAATCAAGCGGCTGATGATTTGGCAAAGATAGGCTCCAAGAGAGAAGCCATCCCTAGCAATGTGTTTTTGGAACACATCCACTCGCCATCAGTCCAAGAAGATCCTTTTACAGATGAAGCCCCGCAGCCAAAGAGTTCCACAGATCCGACTGAAGTTGAAATTCCGGCGGTGGTCGACCTAATCATGGAAGTTTTGGCAATCACCCCTGACTGGACGATACCGTACATCACGTATACCCTGAGAAAGGAACTCCCGGAGGACGAAGAAGAGGCTCGACAGATCGTCCATCGATCCAAGGCCTTTACAGTCATAAAGGGACAGTTGTATAGAGAAAGCGCGACTGGAGTCGGTCAGAAGTGTATAACACCAGAAGAAGGTCAGATAATCCTTGATGATATCCACTCGGGGACCTGTGGTCATCATGCATCCTCTCGGACCATTGTGGCTAAAGCATACCGAGCGGGATTTTACTGGCCAAGAGCGAATGAAATGGCAAAAGAGATAGTCGACAAGTGTGAAGGGTGCCAGTTCTACTCCAACATGTCACACAAGCCTGCATCAGCCCTGAAGACCATTCCACTCGTCTGGCCCTTCGCTGTTTGGGGACTGGACATGGTTGGCCCATTGAGAACAGGCAGGAGCGGTTTCACACATGTGCTTGTGGCAGTCGACAAGTTTACCAAATGGATTGAAGCTAAGCCTATCAAGAATCTTGATGCTTGCACTGCTATCAGTTTCGTCAGAGAGTTAACATTCAGATATGGAGTCCCGTATAGCATCATCACCGATAATGGGTCAAACTTTGATTCAGACAAGTTCAGAGCTTTTTGCGCCTCTCAAGGCACACGAGTCGACTACGCATCGGTCGCCCACCCCCAGTCGAATGGACAAGCAGAAAGGGCAAATGGTCTGATTCTCAAAGGACTAAAGCCTCGGCTGATGCGTGATCTCAAGCACGCAGCAGGCGCTTGGGTCGACGAGCTTCCGTCGGTTCTGTGGGGATTGAGGACTACCCCGAATTGGTCGACTAGAAGAACTCCGTTCTTTCTGGTTTACGGAGCGGAAGCAGTCCTGCCGAGTGATCTACTTCACAATGCACCCCGAGTCGAGCTTTATACCGAAGATGAAGCAGAACAAGCCCGGCAAGACGCAGTCGACCTCCTGGAAGAAGAAAGAGAAATGGCTATGATCCAATCAACCATTTATCAGCAAGACTTGCGTCGATTCCATGCCAGAAATGTGAAGAGTCGAGCCTTCCAAGAAGGAGATTTGGTCCTCCGAGTGGATCAACAGAAACCACACAAGCTCGCTCCTACTTGGGAAGGTCCCTTCATCGTCACCAGAGTCCTCCACAATGGAGCGTATCACCTTTACAATGTCGATCGCCAGATCGATGAGCCACGAGCTTGGAATGCAGAACTGCTCCGCCCCTTTCACACTTGAATTCTCACTCGGATGAGATGTAATAAGAAAAACTTATGTAGTCTATTTATCAAAGACAAGAGTGTTACAAATTTTCCTATAATTGTTGTTGCTTTTGTTTGCATGTGAAATCCCCCAGTGGGTGGCTTAGCTGCGAATCCGTTTCGCCTAAGTTTGTAAAAAAATCCTACCGAGTGGAGAGCAGACCTCCCACTCGGGGGCTTAGCTGCAGTCCAGTACTCGCCTAAGTTTGAAAAAAATCCTACCGAGTGGAGAGCAGACCTCCCACTCGGGGGCTTAGCTGCAGCTCAGTGCTCGCCTAAGTGTTTAAAAATCCTACCGAGTGGCGAGCCAGACTCCCACTCGGAGGCTTAGCTGCAGCCCAGTGCTCGCCTAAGTGTTTAAAAATCCTACCGAGTGGTGAGCCAAACCTCCCACTCGGAGGCTTAGCTGCAGCCCAGTGCTCGCCTAAGTGTTTAAAAATCCTACCGAGTGGAGAGCAAACCTCCCACTCGGAGGCTTAGCTGCAGCCCAGTACTCGCCTAAGTATTTAAAAATCCTACCGAGTGGTGAGCCAGACTCCCACTCGGAGGCTTAGCTGCAGCCCAGTGCTCGCCTAAGTGTTTGAAAATCCTACCGGGTGGAGAGCAAACCTCCCACTCGGGGGCTTAGCTGCAGTCCAGTACTCGCCTAAGTTTGAAAAAATCCTACCGAGTGGAGAGCAGACCTCCCACTCGGGGGCTTAGCTGCAGTTCAGTACTCGCCTAAGTTTTTAAAATCCTACTGAGTGGAGAGCAGACCTTCCACTCGGGGGCTTAGCTGCAGCCCAGTGCTCGCCTAAGTACGGAACACATCCAAATCCGCAAGGACGACGAGGTGCAAATCGACTGCTACCTTCTCCTTCGGAGCTGCACCACAAATACAAAGTTATTTCGAGTGAAGAACAAATTCCACTCGACAGATAATTCATGAAGATATTCAATGATAAATCAAGTTCAGATAAGATCCAAAGGTCCTAGACCGCAGATCAAAGTACTCGAGCCTCCAGCTCAACAGAGTTTAACGGTTACAAAATCCACTCGGCATTCCGAGGCAAATTTAAAGTGAAGCATAAAAGTTTTTATTCCTCAGGTGGAGGACTAGAAGGGGCGACGAACTCGTCCAAGTCGATCTTGTCTGCAATGCGAGTGGCAGCAGCAATGAAAGTCTCCATGAAGTCTTGAAAGTTGTGCTTCCTGGTATTGGCAACTTGGATGGCGGCCAACTTTTCTTCTCGCGCCTCCTTGCAGTGGACGCGGACCAGAGACAGAGTGACGTCAGCGCCACATCTAGCAGAAGATTTGTTCCATTCCGCCACTCGATCTGGGACTTCATTCAGTCGAGTCATCAGGGACTCAAGGTCATTCTGAAGCGTCGTCCTAGGCCAGAGCGACGTGTCGATCCGCGACATCGCAACCTTCAACCGAGCAAGATAGTCAACAACGCCGGCAACACGAGATTCCAGTCGGAGCACGTTCATAGCAGCCTCGTCCTTCACTGGAGAATTGATGGGGTCCAAGTCTTTCTCCACTCGACTGGTCTCCTCTTCGAAGTTCTGGCAGAATTCTGTAAACACAATTCAAGGATAAGTCAGTGGCTCTACGCAGGTTTGGTAACTGCAAGTCAGTCGGGCCGGAGTAATTACCCTCGAGCATGACGAACAGCTTCTTGGCGAGTCCACCGAGATAAGCCTCCAGATCGTTCCTCTTCCCTGCCAGTTCACTTGCCTTGTCATTCAGAGCTATATTGCCATTCTTCAGGCGGCTGACCTCTTGATTAGCCACGTCGAGAGCAGTTTTCAGCCTGGAGTTTTCCTTTTCAAGAGTACCGACTGAAGCCAATTTTTCTTCAGCAAGCTTCGTTCTGTTCAGGGCCTCCTTCTGCGCTTCGGCAAGGTCTTGATCCTTCTTCTTCAGAGCCTCCTCCATTTTGTCTGTGAAATAGCAAGTGAGATCAACATCGAGGACGGCCAGAAAGAAAAGACAGTCGACAAAAGCTCACCAGCCATACCTTTTGCTTCGTCTCTCGCCTTCTGCAAGTTCTCCTGAGCAAGCTTCAAGTCAAGGTTCAGCTGGATCTGTTTGTTCTCCAACTCAGTGTAGCGAGCCACAAGTTCGCAGGATTTCTGCAAAAAATCAGTCGACAGACATCCAAGATAAGTTGCTTCCGAGTAACCAA
The DNA here is from genome assembly GCF_003073215.2 of Triticum urartu. Classification (NCBI taxonomy): domain Eukaryota; kingdom Viridiplantae; phylum Streptophyta; class Magnoliopsida; order Poales; family Poaceae; genus Triticum; species Triticum urartu. The sequence goes on from NC_053026.1 coordinate 327,169,203, forward strand.
GAGACAATGATGGCGTTTCTAAGACTACAGCTGAATCAAAAACATTCGACAGTAGTCTCGGGGACTACACCCAGTGGGTGCACTCAGCGTGCCCCCACTGGTTCGACCAAAAAAAACGACTGCCTGTAGTCGACCGTGTACAGTTCCATTCGACGTGGCCTGACCAGACTGAGTGAAGAAGTTCAACTAAAGCAACACAATATAAAGACTACAGTCGACTGCCAGTAGTCCACCGTAGTCTCGGGGACTACACCCAGTGGGTGCACTTAGCGTGCCCCCACTCGTCAAAAAGATTAATAGATACACCCAGTGGGTGTACAGATATAAAGATCTTCGGAAAAGAGATTCTTCAGATAGCATATCCTAACAAAACAAGCGGTGAATCGACTGACCTGGACGTTGCTCTGAAGAGCTGAGCTCGCGTCATAAGCTGCTTGGCTGGCTTCCCGAACCACCTTCACTTGCTCCATCATGATCCCCGCCTGGCGTATAGCCTCTTTAGCGGCACCCACTTGGTCCTCAGGGACGTGGTGTGTGGCAAAAAGCGAAGGCGGATTTGCAGTCGACGTCGAAGGCCGGACACTCGTCAGAGGTTCAGCGAAGGTCACAGAAACCCGAGTGGTATCACCACCCTCCCGGACTGCGGCCTCAGGCACCGGAGTAGTTTGTGGGGTCTTGCCAGCCGACGCCCTCCTGTTCCTTCGCGCCATCAGCGGCGCTTCGTCGTCATCATCAGGGAGGTCAATGACATGAGGAGGAGCTACAAGAAAAATCCAATCGACCGGAATTATAAGAAAACGTCAGTCAACTAAAAGCAGAGCATCAGTAATCGTACCGGGGTTGGAGGTAACAGCGTCTTCCATCTCTTGATCATCGTCCTTGGCGGAGATCTCCGAGGTGGCAGCACTGCAAATTTCGAAAGTCAGTCAGCTTATTCAATGAGTCGACCAAGAGTCCGTCACGTTCGACAAAGGAAAACAAATTCTACTATTACCCAGAAATGGTGGGGACAGTCATCCTCATCTTGGGCAGAGTCTTGGGCAGCTTGGACGGCGTCGCGCGTGGGTGCTTGGGAGCTTTTTCTGTCGGCGCTGGAGATGAGGTCCGAGGGCGCTTCGACGACTGCCCAACAAGGACAGTCGCCTTATCACGTTCCCGCGCAGGGTCGTGTGTAAGCTTGGATCGCCGTTCCGAGCGGGGAGGTTCGACTTCTTCCTCCTCCTCTTCACTGGAGTCGTCGTCATCCCCCTCTCCTTCGCCGTCAGATTCCCACTCTTCTCCCCCGTCTCCACTTTCGCCTCCACTCGCCTCTCCTTCCTCGGCCTGCTCCTGTGCTCCATTGGGTGTCGAGTACATCTCAGTAGTGGCCTAGAGGACAACAAACGAGACAAAAGTCAATCGACTGATCCAAAAAGAACAAATAAAGAAAGCAAAGATCACAGTCGGAAACGCAAGGTCAGACCTTGTCCACTTCGTATGTTTGGTCGAGTGGAGGAATCCTCCTGGCTCCTCGGGGGTTGTCCTTGTTCCCTGTGATACTCGACAGCCACCCTTCCAGCATCTTGTCAGTGACCTCCTCTGGGTGAATCCGAGTGGTGTCTTCGAGACCCGAGTACAACCACATCGGGTGGTCACGAGCCTGAAGCGGTTGGATGCGCCTCCGAAGGAAGACTTCCAACAAGTCCATGCCAGTCACACCCTTGCGGACAAGCTGAACCACTCGACCGACCAGCACCTTGACTTGTGCCTTTTCCTCCGGCGTCACTTTCAGAGAGGCAGGTTTTTGTGCTCGATTCAGAGAAAAAGGGGGAAGCCCAGTCGACTGTCCTGGGGTCACCTGGTCTTTACAGTAAAACCAAGTCGACTGCCACCCACGGACTGACTCGGGAAAAGTGATAGACGGAAAGGAACTTTTTCCCCTCATTTAGATCGCCAGACCCCCGCACAGCTGGATCACCTGCGTCCGTTCGTCACTCGACTTGGCCTTCTTGACCGACTGAGAGCGGCAAGTGAAGATGTGCTTGAAGAGTCCCTAATGGGGGCGGCAACCCAAGAAGTTTTCACACAAGGAAACGAAAGTAGCAAGATACACAATAGAATTGGGAGTAAAGTAATGGAGCTGCGCTCCGAAGAAGTTCAAGAAGCTCCGGAAAAAAGGATGAGGAGGCAGAGAGAATCCACGATCGATATGGGTGGCGAGGAGGACGCACTCACCATCAAGAGGCTGGGGTTCGACTTCTTTCCCCGGGAGGCGCGCAGATTCGTGGGGAATGAATCCCCCCTCGACCAGATCATCGAGATCATCCTGTCGAATCACCGACGGCGTCCAGTCGCCCTGGATCCAATCCTTGGGCAGAGCAGTCCTCGAGGAAGATCCGCCCCAAGCGGACTTCTTCCCCTTCCCCTGCACCGCCGCCTTCTTCGCACGCTCCAGAGCCGACGTCTTCTCCTTCACCATCGTCGCCGGCGAAGCTCGAACAGACCTACGGCACCAAGGTGGGAGCGGAGGTGGCGGAGGATCTTGTGAAGGAAGGGGGAAAAGTGAAGGCGCACTGTTCGGGGGTCCCGAGCCGGCAGCTTATAGGAGGTCGCTTCCGAGTGGCTGACTGGTAGGCCCAGGCAATCCCGTCAAATCCCGCAACGGGCGCGCGCGGTACGTGGCGAAAAAGGTGGCGTGGGGATCGAGGAGCTTCCGTCCTATCCCATCCGATTACTGCGGCCGCCCTGTCCCGCGCGCTTCCCGAAATTCAAATCCCGCAAAATCCGCGGGCCGCAGAACAACTCGTCAAACAGAAGATCCCTTTCACACCGTCACTCGGAACTTCACAAGTAAAGAAATTCACTCGACAAGAGGCCAAGAATGGATCAAGGCGACTGAAAGAAGTTGACGACGTCATCCGTGACAATTGATCCAAAACAAGACGTTCATGTAACATGAAGAACCAGTCGGAAAGATCACCAACTCCTTCCCCACTCGAACCTCGATCCATTCGGGGGCTAATGATGAAGCTATGTACCTAGGGTAGGGGCATGGACCTGTCCTAAGTACCCTACCCAAGGACATCCCTAGAAGAAGTCACCTTTCAATCGACTTGGAGGTATCCCACTCGACGGATTCAAGACACTCGACCACGAAGCAATCACTCGACCAAGATCCAACCACTCGACTGCCAGGAGATCTAAAGTCACCCTGCACGCAAACGGTCGGTCATTAAGTAGCTTTTATGATCATCATAGCACTTTATTAGGGGCGTTACCAGTAACCCCCAGTCTTAATGTACTTTAAACCTTGCATTACTGAGGGCTGGAGGGGCCTGGTGAACTCTATATAAGCCACCCCCCCCTCAGTATCAAGGGTGTTTTCGCACCTCTGTAACTCATACTCACATAATCCAGTCCACCGCCTCCGGGCTCCGAGACGTAGGGCTTTTACTTCTTCCGAGAAGGGCCTGAACTCGTAAACCTTGCGTCCTTACAACCTCTCCATAGCTAAGACCTCGCCTCTCCATACTTACCCCCCTACATCACTGTCAGAGTTAGAACCACGACAGCGGCGACGAAATTGCACAATGCAACAAAAAAACGGCAAGCACGGGACTCCGCCGCCGACGGGAACGCCGGACACCGCGAATCCACCGGAAACTCGATGAATCTCGAGCGGAAAATTGGCCACGGATTGGGGGGGGGGAGTAATGCAGTCAAGGAATGTGAGCATGTGAAGGAGCATTACCTTCAATCTGCAGGCACTCCGGCGAAAGACGCTCTGGTCCGGCAGTCCCACCGACGGCCGCGGCTGCCGTCGACTGTTTCGCCTCCGCCGTCGCCTTCTCCTCTCGCCTTCTCTTCCAATCGAATGAACTGCGGGGTGGGTTGGGTGAGTAATGAAGTGGAGAGTAACTGAAACCGTGAGAGGAGGGGGGGGGCGAAGTGCGCGACGTGCTTGACGGCAACCGTAGTCAGGCATGGCGTGCGGGCGCAAAGCTGTTCCACCGCACGCCACCGAGTGGCAACCGTTGACCGCGGAGAGGCAACCGGCGTGTGGGCGAACTCTCTGACACACCACACACGCGACTTGTCCTACGTGGCACCCAAAATCGGCCAAAACGTGCCAAGATTCGTGCGGATTCTGTTAAACGGTGATGAAGGCGTGTGGTTGAGTTGGCTAATGCCCACACATGTGGGCGTTAGTGTTTTTGTTTTTTAAAGCATTTTGAAGCGTTGACTTTTTTTTGCCATGACTTCCCTGAATGCCATGTCTTGCTGAAATTTGTCAAGCACACAAAAAAAATTGTCGAAGTTTGCCACGAAACGAATGCAGATTTTTTTTTTTTTGAATTTTACTACTCATCCTGAGCTCAATGCTAGGGGGCTGGAGAGTTGCTCGACAAACGATGGCAGACTGATTTCTTTAACTCCATCTACAACCAAGCGATTTCTCCGGTGAAGAGCTGCTATAAGCATTACTTCCCAGCTCTGAGCCGTCAAAATGGCAAATTTTTAAGGTTGAACATCAACCATTGAGTCTATAATTTTTTTTAAGAATGTTTAAACAAGTAGATTTTTTTTAAAAAAAATGATCTCATTGATCGCACCTCACACAAGTTTCCCCCATATATATTATGCATTCATATCATCAAATGACGTAAGTACTAAACCTGCTAGGTAAATAAAGGATGATCTTATATTGTCTCAAAAATCAAATGGTGATGTTAGCTTCCGTATGATTATTATATCTCAGATATTAATAATTTGATTCGTAAATAATACTCCCATGTTTAAGTTGGTTCTAATATTACCTGTACATGCATTAGTATCTAGTCCCTCCGTTCTTAAATATAAGTCTTTTTAGAGATTCTAGTATGGACTACATATGGAGCATATTGTCTCAAAAATCAAATGGTGATGTTAGCTTCCGTATGATTATTGTATCTCAGATATTAATAATTTGATTCATAAATAATACTCACATGTTTAACTTGGTTCTAATATTACCTGTACATGCATTAGTATCTAGTCCCTCCGTTCTTAAATATAAGTCTTTTTAGAGATTCTAATATGGACTACGTATGGAGCATAATGAGAGATTCTAGTATGGACTCTATACTATGTCTATATACATCCGTATATAGTTCATATTGGAATCTCTGCAAACTTATACTTCCTCCGTCCAAAAATACTTGTCATCAAAATAGATAAAAGAGGATGTATCTAGATGTATTTTAGTTCTAGATATATCTCTTTTTATTCATTTTGATAACAAGTACTCTCGGGCAGAGGGAGTATTTAGGAACGGAAGGAGTATGTTACAGACAAGACGAGTCTTACTGAATGTGAGGTAACTCCACAAATACGACGACGAGTGAAAAAAAACATCAAGATAAAAAAATTCAAATAATAGAAAGAGAGCTATCCACATAAACAAGGTGAGAACAGAATATGCGCATATGTGTAAACTGGCATGCCAGTTAATATGGAGTTACAATAGTGTAGCATATATATGCATGAAAAGAGAAATAATTGAGTTGGCTTGAAGAACATTATATTATCATGCGTCAAAAACATTATATTATCTCTGTTTCTCGGTCTCTCTAGGGACATGTTGAACACTCTCCAATACTTTAGTTCTAAAATTTAAGAAGCAATATACATCAAGTTTAAAATCCCTTCTCCAGGGTACAGAGATCACATCAGATCACTCCACAACAGAAATATCCATGAGCTGTAAAGCTTCCACAGCTATAGAGTATCTTTTACATACTGATGCTTTCCGAACTCTGATCCTCTAGAAAAGATCTAACTGATATACACAGAAGAGAAAAAAGGAAAAGAATAATGAAATAGTACTACCAAATGACACAACAATCATTTATACGAGATTATATTTAAGTACATGTTCGGAAGATAATCATTTGTCAGAACTTTTGACATCATAGAACTCGATGTCCTTATATTTCTGAGAAATTATTTCTGTCTGAACTTTCCGAGCCGTGTCGGTTGCACATCCAACAAGGATAAGCACTGATGTACCAGCGAATCCCCGAAATGCTGTCAAGTGAGAGATTTGTTCAACCACAGATGGTCCAGCAGCTAGTACAGCGAGAAAGGCAGATCCTAGGACAGAGATACGACTAAGAACCTGCAATTAGATAAAATTATTTTTTGTGTGAGATATTGCTGAGATACCGTGGACAAAATTAGATGTGCTTCAGTTCTGTTGATTGCGTTTCTTATTGGATGTGGTACTTCTAAGTCTATTTTGTCCAAAATTGATGTATGGCTGAAGTGCAACATGCTTTCTCACATGTATACATGACTAGTTATCTGAAATAAGGGACCTAGACATTTCAACATCAAATAGAAGTACTTGTGGCATACTAACAGGGAACATTTCAGTTTTTGAAAAAAAAAGGGAACATTTCAGGCTTAAGGTCACCTTTGATCTCCAAACTAAAAGTGGTATGATTTCCTACTGAAAGTGAGAAATATTGTCCAGTTGTCTGAAAACGCACAACTGCGTCATACAAATTAGTATCACATATGCAGTGGAATAGTAGATTTATGAAGAATCTAATAAAAGGAAAAAATTGCCAATCGTAAAGGTGTAGCATTTATCGTCCTACGCTATGTTCTGCCATCAGTCGATTATACACAGTGACCATACCACTAGCAAGGACTAGCATTTGACCGGCCAATTATGAATAGGACATGGAACTTTTGTTGGTTAGTCTGAATTTCGTCCCTTTCTGATGGAAGAGAAAGAACTCACTGTTTTAATAAAGGCAGCTGTATTTTTTCCTGGCCGCACAAGCGGTATTGACGCACCTGTTCGCTTCAATTGCTCACTAAGATCATCAGGATCCAATTGAAGGAAAGTGTAATAGTAATTGAAAAAGGCTATAAGCAATACATTAGTTGGAAGATAAAAAGAACCTGCAGCAGAGAGTTAACAGAATGAGATCATTGTAAACAACAGGTGCTTTATGGCATCTTGGTTCTCCTGAGAATAAATAACAATCTTTGAATAAACTAGAAATATTCAGTTTACCTCCTGGAGTTAGGGCTATGGCAGCCTTTTTAAGAAAATCTAAGCCAGTGAAACGTGCCAAAGTAGCAGGTAAAGCCAATGAAGATGTAGAGAATATGATAGGCATGACACCAGAACTATTGACCTGCTCGTAATGGATTGAAAGGTAGGTTACAAAATAAGTTAAAAATAGGAACACTGTGAGGCTGAAAGACAGAACAATGTTGGCACAATTGTGAGTATTAGCAATTTGATCTTATTCATTTGCGAAAGAACAGAATACATTTTTGGCAGTTCAAGATGCTCCAAATCTTTATCGGTTCATATAAATGAATAAATGAGTGAATTCCTCACGCCATGTTTCATGCATGTGAGATCTAGAGAACTGAGCGCTAGTGATTGTCTGCTGCTCCAAGCCAGCCAAGTACGACTACCCACAGGAGTGAATATTGCAACCAAGTTTCTTGCTGCTTCTTTGGTTAAAACCCAGGGGTACCTCCTCCTCTGGTGTTCTTTTTTACTCTTATGTGTGTGACATCTAGAAAATGATTTGAGATTTTTAACTTGTTCTCTCAGATAACATAAAACTCTTGTAGAAAAAATTAACACTAAGCAGCTAAAAAATATTGAAATTCTAACCTAGACTTTAAGAGAAAGTATGTGTATGAAACTGGAACTTCCCCTTTATGGATCTGCCCCTCTTATTGCATAATTTTGACTTCTTACCCAAAAAGCGTTGATCTTACCTAGAAGACCAAAATGGTCTTACCTCTGCCTTACTATCCCTCCCCCGCCAACACACACGCACACATTGGACTATAGTGATAAAGCCTCGTTCGTCGCTGCACCTGTCGGGCCATCACGCAAACCTCGATGTACCTCAGCAGAGGCCCCCGCAGACCTTGGCAACAGCTTGACAAGAGCCGCAGTGGGGAAAGTGGAAGGGGATTGAATCAATCACGATGTTCTGATGGAAAAGAAGATTCAATCATTTAGTTCCCTCAATAGGTTCCATTACTGGGTTGATTTGTTTGATTCATGGTGAAAAGAACCAAAAAAATAGCAACCACACACACCACCATCGCTGGACTCCACGCCATGCCTACATGAGGACAAGGAAGAGATGGTGTGGTCAGGGACTGAGGGAAGTATCCCCAAGCCTGGGAGCACCTAATATGTTCTTCTCGGGAAGGAGACAAGGGCGATGTCTCACATGGTCACTGGTGATGTGTCTGAAGAGTAAAGGATCAGCTTTGTAAAAGGGAACAAGGGGAAAATAAGGAGAAAACAAAGAGGAGGGATCAAAAGGAGGGGCTAAGCAGTACGTTTCCAGCATTCAACCAGTGAAATGGCACAAAGGAGAGAAGCCCAATGTTCTGGTGGCATAAACAACATTATGCAATACAAAATGGGATGTAAATAGAGGCAAAACCACTGCTGGCAAACAAAAAAATTAACAAAGATTTGGAGGTAATGCTACACACTACAACATGATTGAGAATAATACATACTGAATCTTCCGTACCCAGGGGCAGATCCAGTGCCTAGGAAGGTCAGGAGTCTGTATGACTCCAAGGACCTCAGGGCATTGCTTTGCCAGAGTACAGTGAATTATGTTCTTTACTCTTTTTGAAGAATACACAGGACATCTGTGAGCTTTTCATTCAAAGGAAGAAATGGTGCAATTTGCACAAGGCAGTGGAGGAAGAAAACAGCACCGGTGTCACACGTTCATGTTTGGAGGGCAGTTGGGCTAACTGCACCCCACTGGCACATTCAGATTAAGCGACCACTTTGAACTGGTTTGGCTCAGGAGCAAGGCCAGTTGCCCAGACTGAAATGCTGAGACAAGTGGAATGAAAACCCTAAGTGGTCTTGTGAGTGAGAGGTGGCAAGACATCAAGGTTTTATGAGGGTGATCGAGAGCGAGCAGTAGGCAGCTGCAGTTGTGAAGAGCCAGGAGGCTAAGGGCCAGTTCTTTTCAGATTCCCCAGCTGATTATGTCGGGTTGTGCCTCTATGATGTTGTATGGGTCATGCCTTCTTTGGCGTTTGTATCTTCTGCTTTCTTATTAAAAGGGCAGCCCGGTCCACGCAGCTCCCGCTTGCGCGGCATCAGGGAAGGGTCTGACCACTTTGGCTCTTATGTACGCAGCCTTTCCCTGCATTTCTGCAACAGCTTTACCACTGCGCCAAGGCTAGCATTTCCTATTTGGCGCCACAGGCGCCAGTTAACGTGCATTTTCGTTAACTGGCGCCTGTGGCATCCGTAAATGGGCCGGCCCATCTAGGCGCGGGTTGACATTTTCTTTTTTGTAAATTCTATGAACTTTTTTGAATATCTATGAACTTTTTTTAAAAAAATAACAGTTTTGTTTCAGATTGATGAAATTTTTTGAATATCGATGAGCTTTTTTGAAATTTGATGAACATCCTTTTGAAAATGGATGAACTTTTTATTTATTTATGAATTTTTTTTCAGTTCAATGATCTTTTTCTAAAAATACATGTACTTTTTTTGAATTTCTATGAACTTTTTTCAAATTTTAATGAACTTTTTTAAAAATTAATGAACTGTTGCTAAATTGGATGAACTTTTTTTTCAATTTGAATGAACTTTTTTTCAAATTGATGAACTTTTTTCAAAATTGATGAACCTTTTTTAAAGATATGAATCAAATGGATGAAACTTTTTCTTTAAATCTGTAAACCTTTTTTGATTTCATACTTTTATTTTCGTAACAAAAAGTTAAAAAAAACTGAGGCAGCACGCTAGTGGGCCGGCCCATGCTAGCAGCGCTGCAGGCGCCAGATCATTAACGGGCGCCTGCAGCGCTGTATAGGAGCTCCCGCCAAGGCTCCCATTCTTCTCCTTTCTCAATGCATATTAAAAAAAAAAGAACTGGGCTTTGGCCCATCGATTCCCCAGTCAGCTGCTCCCAGTTCATGTGTATGGCAAGAAGTGAGGCAACCCCAGCTTCCCGAGATTCTGAGCCAAAAATTGAAAGAGCATATTTGATTGTCCCTATCCGCAGGTGGAATTACAGAGAAATCAGCCCTAGCCATCTCCATCTCCCCTTCCCCCTCGGTAAAAACTGCCGCTTGCGCTCCCTCCTCGCCCGGTCCCGCATGGAGCAGACGCCACCCGAGCCTCCCACCCCAGCATTCTCCTGCCAGAGCACTCCGACACCAAGTCCACCACCCTCACTGCCATCATCTTCACGTTGGTGGCGCCGGTGGTGGTCGGCGCTGCTGCTGAGTTGGGGAACATGCTTTGCCGGCCTCGCCGGGGACTCGACTAGTACCTACAGTACCGCGCGTGCTCCCGCGCATGGAGTTCTTCCTCCGCTGCTGTCCTCGACTCAAGTGTCCTTATGCTGAAAAATGTTGTTTTCTGCATATGGGTGAATGCACTGGATTTCTGAACTCTGTAATTATGGTGTTGCTTCTCCCCTTCATGAAAAGATGTGCAAACGCTTGTTTGCACTCCAAAAAACCATGCACATCTCGAGATAGTATGAAGAGATCGAGTTGTTTTCAGTTTAATCAAAATAAGTCTTGAAACAATTGGCTACTCTCTAACTATAACTACTGCCCTGGTTTATTTGTGTTCTGTATGTGTTAACGGATCTCAAAACCTAAAATCGATCCACGCCCAACATGTGGAGAGGCAGAAATTAAAATGAAACCATATGGAAACATTACGAACCTTAAAAGGTAGATATGCAGAACGTTGGGGTCCTCCAGTTCGACTGCCATATCGAGAAGCATAGTTCAGTGGTATTTTTCTCTCAGCTTCCTGAAACCATAGAAATGATCTGAATTAAGCAAATCATACTCGGACAAATTTATATTTATCTTGAAAAGCAAAGTATATTTTCTCACCTGGACATAGACAATCCCAAGAACTAAGAAAAAGAATGACAATATGATTGTGAGAAGTCCAACATAATTGCCTGCTTGAAATCCCTCTGCAACTGTCCTTCCAAATGATGCAGGCAAATACGAAATTATACTTGTAAAAATAAGGAGAGATGTTCCATTCCCGAGTTTCAACTCAGATATTGTTTCACCAAGGAAAGTTGTGAACACCGATCCAAGCGTCAATAGAGTCACAGATGTTAGCACCCATGCTGTGCTGAAGTCATTAACATAAGGACGAAGAAAAAGAACTTGCCCGATAGCCTAGCAAAAGGTACAGAAATTAAATTTGAAGCAGATGGGAAGATAAATAGAGCAATCAGAACTTACATTAAAAATAAAATAATACCTTCATAACTAATACTATGCAAACTCGTACAAGAATGAAATGTACACACAGCAGTATATCATTCTCCAAAAAATGTCTGACAACAGAAGCGTCAGAGGGACTCAACTGAATAATACTAGGATTGGTTTTCATTGTTTATGACCGCAAAGCACATGATTTGGCATCAGGAATAAGTTCGTTGTATTTTAAGTTTCTTTGCCATGTCAAAGATAAGTCATCGGTGTACATAAGTATAAGTTACAAAAACGGAAGTGTCATATTACCTTGATATTGCAAGTTATGTGGTCAAATTGTGTGGCATGTTTGACATAATTCTAACTGTTTAACATGGTATGCTGTTAAGTAGATAGTCAGTTAATATAGCATGTGATCGCTGATCGCACAACATTACAAAGCTTTTCATCTGTCCCGACAAAAGTAAGTCATACACACAAGGTATCCCCTTTGGTACCATGGAAACCCTGAGGTACCGACGCTTCAGAACCGATTATTGTCATAAAAAAATTCCAACAGCTGCTCTTGTAGTTTTAAGTAGTCAAAAAATTATCTTGACAAAAAAAGATATCCAAGAGCTGCTCAAATATTTCCAAGACCCTAACCTACCTGGGCAATTGCAAAACCAACAGATGCATATCTTGTGTACTGAAGAATCTTTTTTCTACCTGCCTCCCCTTCTTTTTTCTGAAGCTCTTGCAATTTTGGGTAAAGCTGAGTAAGGAGCTGAAACACAATCTGTGCATTGATGAACGGAACAATGCCGAGGGAGCATATACCAAGCCGGCCAATACCTCCACCAGAAAAAGAATCTAAAGTGCCCAGCAAACTGTTCTGGTCAAGATTACCAGCAAAAGCTGCTTGGTTCACTCCACCCAAAGGTATATACACACCAAGTCGAGACAATGCCAAAAACCCAAGGAGCTTCAGAAACTTCCCGGGCAGAGGGCCCTTGAAGAAGTCACCAAAGTCAATAGTACTGTCCTCCATTGCAGCTGCTCCAATCAGATTAAAATACATTATATAGGTATAACTGGATAAACTGAAGTGGACTCAAGCTGCAAATATATGAACAACAAAGCCACCAGTCATACCTGTTTAATACATAAATAGTAGCAGTCGACTCGGCACTATATCAACTGAATTTTGACAGTAACTACATATCATGTATACGTTTGGGCTAAAGTGGGGTTGAAATTTTAGACTGGTTGAAGAAATTTCTCATTAAGATCCCACAACCAAAATTTTGACAAAATGTGGATGAGTAATCAAGAGGCAGATTTTTTTTATGGGTAGCCCATTAGGTTTATCAGTTACAAGCATATTACTTCCTTTTCCTGAGGAACCGGCAGGACGCTGCCTTTTAATTAAGGAGAAGAATATTTACATGTTGGGACATGTTTTGAGAAGGCCGCAAAGCGAGCTGTGAGTGAAGCAAGGGGTCGGACGTATGAGGACCTCTACCAGCGGTTAGACACAAAGGAAGGCGGAAGGGACATCTATAAGATGGCCAAGATCCGAGAGAGGAAGAAGAGGGATGTTGACCAAGTCAAATGCATCGAGGACGGAGCAGACCAGCTCCTGGTGAAGGACGAGGAGATTAAGCATAGATGGCGGGAGTACTTCGACAAGCTGTTCAACAGGGAGAATGAGAGCTCTATCATTGAACTGGACGACTCCTTTGATGATACCAGCGGGCGTTTTGTGCGACGAATCCAAGAGTCTGAGGTCAAGGAGGCCTTAAAAAGGATGAAAGGAGGCAAAACAATGGGCCCTGATTGTATCCTCATTGAGGTGTGGAGAGGCCTCGGAGACATAGCTATAGTATGGCTAACTAAGTTTTTTAACCTGATTTTTTGGGCAAACAAGATGCCAGAAGAATGGAGAGGGTCTATTAGTACCAATCTTCAAGAACAAGGGGGGTGTTCAGAGTTGTACTAATTACCGTGGAATTAAGCTGATGAGCCATACAATGAAGCTATGGGAGAGAGTCATTGAGCACCGCTTAAGAAGAATGACAAGCGTGACCAAAAATCAGTTTGGTTTCATGCTTGGGAGGTCGACCATGGAAGCCATTTTCTTAGTACGACAACTCATGGAGAGATCTAATGATCAAAGGAAGGGTCTACATATGGTGTTCATTGACTTGGAGAAGGCCTACGATAAGATACTGTGGAATGTCATGTCGTGGGCCTTGGAGAAAACAAAAGGTCCCAAAGTATACCCTCATCAAGGACATGTATGATAATGTTGTGACAAGTGTTCGAACAAGTGATGGCGACAGTGATGACTTCCCGATTAAATTAGGACTGCACCTGGGGTCAACTTTGAGCCCTTATCTTTTTGTTTTGATGATGGATGAGATTACAAGGGATATACAAGGAGATATCCCGTGGTGTATGCTCTTTGCGGATGATGTGGTGCTAGTCGATGATAGTCGGACGGGGGTCAATAGGAAGTTAGAGCTATGGAGACAAACATTGGAATCGAAAGGTTTTAGACTAATAGAACTAAAACCGAGTACATGAGGTGCGGTTTCAATACTACTAGGCACGAGGAGAAGGTTAGCCCTGATGGGCAGGTGGTGCCTCAGAAGGACACCTTTCGATCTTTGGGGTCAATGCTGCAGAAGGATGGGGATATCGATGATGATGTGAACCATCGAATCGAAGCCGGATGGATGAAGTGGCGCCAAGCTTCTGGCATTCTCTGTGACAAGTGCCACAAAAGCTAAAAGGCAAGTTCTATAGGACGGCGGTTAGACCCGCAATGTTGTATGGCGCTAAGTGTTGGTCCACTAAAAGGCGACATGTTCAACAGTTAGTTGTGGCAGAGATGCGCATGTTGAGATGGATGTGTGGCCACACAAGGACCGAGTCCGGAATGATGATATACGAGATAGAGTTGGGGGTAGCACTGATTGAAGAGAAGCTTGTCCAACATCGTTTGGGATGGTTTGGGCATATTCAGTGCATGCCTCCAGAAGCGCCAGTGCATAGCGGACGGCTAAAGCGTGCTGATAATGTCAAGAGAAGTCGGGGTAGACCGAACTTGACAGGGGAGGAGTTCGTAAAGAGAGATCTGAAGGACAGGAGTATCACCAAAGAACTAGCCATGGACAGAGGTGCGTGGAAGCTTGCTATTCATGTGCCAGAACCATGAATTGGTTGTGAGATCTTATGGGTTTCACCTCTAGCCTACCCCAACTTGTTTGGGACTAAAGGCTTTGTTGTTGTTGCTGGACATGTTTTGAGAAGGAGAGAAGCACCAAAAACCCCGAACAACGAGGGATGCTCAAACCGTTGGTCGCTAAGAATATTAATGGATTTTTGCGTTAGGTACGATCGATATCAAACGTATTAAGTTTGCTATTCTAGCTTTAATCCTAAGACCCTAGGGGCAGACCATATACCCCAATTCCGACCTATCGCTCTTATCAATGTGCTCTTCAAACTGGTTGTCAAAGTATGCGATGCGATTGGGTTTGTTAGCGGCTAAAATTGTCGACCGTGCACAAATGGCTTTTATTAAAGGACATTTTATCCTTGAGGGGGTGTTATGTCTTAATGAAATTGTTCACGAGCTTAAGCGTAAGAAACTCCCTGATGTTCTTCTAAAACTTGACTTTGAAAAGGCGCATGACCGAATTAGTTGGTCTTTTCTTCGACAAGTTCTGCAACGGAAAGGGTTCCAAGCAGGTTTTATTCACAGGATTATGCAACTTGTCTTGGGAGGACATACTGCAATTTGCATCAATGGGGAGCTTGGCCCATTTTTTCGCAATAAGAGAGGCATGCGTCAAGGGGATCCCATCTCTCCCCTTCTATTTGATATAGTCACGGATTCGCTTTCTTCCATGCTAACCAAAGACAAAGAGGCTAGTCACCTCAAAGGGGTGGCATCCCACCTCATTCCAGGAGGAGTGACCCATCTCCAATATGCTTACAACACGATGCTTCTCTTTGAGCCCGATGTACGAAGTTTGGCCACCATCAAGATCCTTTTAATTTGCTTTGAAGCTATGTCAGGGGTGCAAATTAAACTTTGCCGTGAAGTATGCACGGTAGGTGTGGATGAGGCTAAGAGTGTGTGTGAATTGCCAATCTTCTTAACTGCCACAAATCGGATTTTCCCATCTCTTACCTTGGCCTCCCATGCTCGAATAGACAGGTGTGGGTGTCGGATTGGGATCCAAGGATTAGTAAAGTTATTACAAGAGTTGACCCTTGGCAATGGAAACTCATGTCTTCAGGCGCGAGAATCACTCTTACCAATGCATGTTTGTTTGCTAACCTGACCTTCGCGATTGGCCTCTTCTTGCTGGGGGTGGTGTCCATGCGCAGTTCGACAAAGGTTAGAGCCAAATTCTTCCGGGAAGCGGACGTGGCCAAGCGCAAATACCATATGGTCCGACAGGCGGACATTTGCAAACCTAAAGACCAGGGAGGCCTAGGTATTACTAATTTCAAGAAAATGAACCTTGCGTTGATTAGTAAGAGGATTTGGAAAATTGTTCAGAACGATGACAACCTGTGGGCTCGTGTCCTCAAAGCTAAGTACTTCTCGGATTCTTCGCTCTTTGCTACTAAGACCAAGGGCTCCGAATTTTGGAATTTGGATCCAAAAATGCAAAGAGATATTCAATTTGGGTGCTCACTTCGAGGTCGGGAACAAGGACACCAAATTCTGGCTTTCAAAATGAACTGATGACAAACCTCACTATGCTATTTATCCTAACCTATTTGTCATTGCGTCGGACCCCGAGATCTTAGTTAGCAATGTATTTGTCGCTGGCCAAATTAATCTGGCTTTTATGCGTAACCTCAAAGATTCTGAGCTTGCCTCATGGGAAGCTTTACAAATTCAGCGCTAATACTAATTTAACCACCGAAAAGGATTCAGTAAGTTGGGATCTTGAGGTGTCTTGCGAATTTTCAGTAAAATCTTTATACGCCAAACTTAACCAAGGTCCTAAGGTGAGATGCGCTAAGGCTCTCTGGGCAGAGAGAGTTCCGCTCAAAGTCCGTATTTCCCTTTGGCAGGCTGTGTTAAATCATCTGCCATCTGCAATTAACCTTCAGAAATAGAGAGGTCCAGGCAACGGCTGCTGCGCCCTTTGCGACAGCCCGGAAGACGCCGACCACATTCTTTTCCGCTGTGCCCCTAATATATCCTTATGGAGCTGTGTCAGGGACAGCTTTGGCGCTAACTGGGCACCGAATTTCATGGTTGAACAGCTTGCTCTGCTGTGCACCACGAGAGGCCAGCAAAATAGATTAGCCTAGCGCTTGTTTGCGGCCTTAGCTTGGGCGCTGTGGGCCACTTGCAACAAAATTGCTATTGAAGGAAAATTTCCAAGTCATCCAGCTAATTTTATTTTCAAATGGTCTCTTTTCTTTCAGCAGTGGTGCCCTCCAGGGAAGAGGAAGGTCAGTGACGCAGCCAGCCCGGTGCTTCGCACGCCATCAACAGAAACAACATCCTGTGAAGCCATCAAGCGCTGCCTAGCACCTTTATATCTGTGTATGGCTATGTCTTTTGAGTGGTTCTGTAATGCTTACTCTTAAGCTCTGATTTTGGCACTTTTATTCTCCTTTCAGTTGTAAGACTTTGTAAGACTAAGTGGCCTATGTTGGCTTTATTAATTAAGTCGGGCGCTCCTTGGGCCTTTCATCTAAAAAAACATTACTTCACCTAAAGTAATGAAGCATTTGTGCAAGGTGGCGTCCTTCTAAAGCGCTGACAAAATAATCATGGACTATACTTTCTCAAAAATAATAGAGGGAGAAGGGATTAGCTTCGAATAACAACCTGCTGCTCCTCGGCCATAGGATGACTTCTCTTTCCTGGATCCACTGGAGCTCCCGAACACTGGAGACAGGACACCGAAAAGTGTCGAGAAGGGAGACTGATAATCAGAACTGGACGGGTCCTCCCCGTAGAGCCCTAGAGGATCAAAGGCCGGGCCACCCGTTTCCAACGTGCATCTACACGAATACAACAGGGGATAACCCAGTCAAATTTAAACAGCGCATGCCCCCTGATTGTATTCTGCTCCCAGGAGAGGCGCTAATTTGCTACCTGGGGGAGAAGGCGAAGGCGGCTCTTCCTCTCCTTCTTGCCGTTGCCGTGCGGCGGCCCGGGAAGTGGAAGGAGGAGGCTGCTCTGGTGAGGTAGCGTAGGCGCAGGGAAGTGGAGGTGGGAGGAGGGCGCGCGCGGACCGGAAGGCAGCATTGCTGTGGTGTCGCCGTGGCCATGGTGCCGCGGAGACGATGGCGGAGGAAGGAGACGAGTGGATGGTGGGTTTTTTTAGGTGATAAAGCTAGACGAAATGACGATGACGCTGTAGAACAGGCTTCGTCAGCCCGTTCGTTGTTGACTTCGGCCCAGTTATGTCCAGGCCGGGGCGTATCGGCAGAGCAACTAGTTAACGAACGCTACTTCGGCAAAATTACTAAGGCTGGTCATAGTGAAAACTAACTTATATTAGTGTCATGTATATGATACTAGTCTAAGTTATTACCTTCATGATGCAAAGTAACATAATAGTAGTATCATAGATGACCTCATTTATTAGTTCCTATACTCATCTTGTCTTGGAAAGCGCTATGTTACAGTAACATATTATATTACCACCTCTCATTAATTACTTGCCACATAAGCAGAATTTTCTCGAAGTGTGCTATGTTATTAGCTAAGTTAGGCTGGTCATAGTGGGAGTAACTTAGCAAGTAACATAGCGCATTTCAACACAGGTTTGCTTATGTGGCATAGAGTTAATGAGGAGAGAGATGTTTGGAGTAACATATTCAGTTTTGCTAAAGCACATTTAGATGTGCCATAAGTATTGCACATCTAAGTCCTATATCATTGATCTTACGTTGAGATTTGTATGGATATTTTTTTTTCTCTTTGTGCTTGATTCACTCACTTAGATGTGCAATAACCAGAGCACATCTAGATGTGCCCTAGACACTCCCTAACATATTATAATATGTTACTGTAACATAACGCAACCTAAAGCAAAATGAGTCTATGATGTAATAAATGCTATCATCTATGATACTATTTGTATGTTATTTTGCACTATGAAGGTAGTAACAAAGACTAGTGTCATATGCATGACACTAGTCTAAGTTACTCCCCACTATGACTAGCCTAATTAAGGAGTACTCATTGCAAAGAACACTTCATTTTCCCAGGTTGCGACAAGTGGCGTACATGCAGCGCGCCACTTGTCGCAACCTGGGAGTTTTCTTATTTTGGTAGATTCGTTTATTCAAAACGTTTTTCTTTTAAACCGTGCGTCCAAATCTCGAACCGTTTTCATTATTGGATTTCCTCGCGTCGAGATCTTCAAAAAAAATCCGGAGGGAGCCTCGCAACGATCAGCGCCACTTGGCGCGCTCTCAGCCATTCGCCACGTGTCACGCTCTGGACGCTCTCTTGGATTTTATTATTTTTTATTTTTCCGCACGCATTTTCGGCTTTTTAAACAGTTTTTTTTGGGGGGGGTTCGACGTTTTGGTTTTCTCCCGGTTTTTCTTAGCTTTTTGATAAAAAAAAATTTTGAAAAAAAAATTTACGTGAAAAAAATGCATTTCCTTTTTTTTCTTTCGCGAAAGTCATGGTTTTTTTCCGCAAGAGGCACGATTGTGCTTTAGCGAGAGTCACGACCGTGCCTTTCGGAAACGGAAAAAACGCGTTTTTTTTTCTTTCGCGAGAGTCACGGTTTTGCTTCCGCGAGAGGCACGGTTGTGCTTTCGCGAGAGTCACGGCCGTGCCTCTCGGAAAAGGGAAAAACAAAACGTGTTTTCTGTTTTTTTTTTGTGAGAGTCACGGTTTTGCTTCCACGAGAGGCATGGTTGTGCTTTCGCGAGAGTCACGATCGTACCTCTCAGAAAGGGAAAAATACACGTTTTCTGTTTTTTTCGCGAGAGTCACGGTTTTCCTTTCGCGAGAGGCACGGTTGTGCTTTCGCGAGAGTCACGGCCGTGCCTCTTAGAAACGGAAAAAAATGTGTTTTCTATTTTTTTCCTTCCACGAAAGTCACGGTTTTGCTTCCACAAAAGGCACGGGCGTGATTTTCGCGAGAGGCAGAGCGTGCCTCTTTCGAAAAGGGAAAAAACCGTGCTCCCGGTTTCGGTTTTTTTGCCTGGTTTTTTTCATGAAAAAAAGGTTCGTCAAAACCTATCAACATGGGATCTAGTTTTAAAGATCTCGACACGAGGAATTTAATAGTGAAAATGGTTCGAGATTTGGACACACGGTTTAAAAGATAAAACATTTTGAAAAAACGGATCTACGAAAAAAGGGAAAACCACCAGATTGCGACAAGTGGTATGCTGCATGTGCGTCACTTGTTGCTACCTGGGAAAGTTGAGTATTCTTTGCAATGAATACCTCTTAATTAGTGATTTCGCAACTATTGGCAAAGCTCTTTCAACTCAAAAAAGAGTTGGCAAGCGTTCCTAATTCTCAAAGAAAAAGTTTGAAATCACTAATTAAGGAGTACTTGTTGTAAAGAACACTCCATTTTTTCAGGGCGCGACAAGTGGCGTGCATGCACCGCGCCACTTGTCGCAACCTGAGAGTTTTCCCTTTTTTCATAGATCCGTTTATTCAAAATGTTTTATCTTTTAAACCATGCGTTTAAATCTCGAACCGTTTTCATCATTGGATTCCTCGCGTCGAGATATTCAAAACTAGATCCCATGTTGATAGGTTTTGACGAACTTTTTTTTCACAAAAAAACGGACCAAAAAACCGGGCAAAAAAACCGAACCGAGAGCACGGTTTTGCTCCCTTTCCGAAAGAGGCACGCCCGTGCCTCTCGCGAAATCGCACCCGTGCCTCTCGTGGAAGCAAAACTGTGACTCTCGTGGAAGGAAAAAAACAGAAAACGCATTTTTTCGTTTCCGAGAGGCACGGCCGTGACTCTCGTGAAAACACAACCGTGCCTCTCGCGGAAGCAAAACCGTGACTCTCGCGAAAGAAAAAAAAAACAGAAAACGCGTATTTTTTTCCTTTTCCGAGAGGCATGGCCGTGACTCTCGCAAAAGCACAACCGTGCCTCTCGCGAAAGCAAAACCGCGACTCTCGCAAAAGAAAAAGAAAAAAAAACAGAAAACGTGTTTTGTTTTTCCCTTTCCGAGAGGCACGTCGGTGACTCTCGCGAAAGCACAACCGTGACTCTCGCAAAAGAAAAAAATAGAAAACGCGTTTTTTTTGTTTTCCAAAAGGCACGGCCGTGCCTCTCGCGAAAAATAACCGTGACTTTCGCGAAAGAAAAAAAAAAGAAAAGACGTTTTTTTCATGGGAAAAAAATTTCCAAATTTTTTTATCGAAAAGCTAAGGAAGCCCGGGGGAAAACCAAAACATCAAAAAAACCTCGGAAAAAACCGTTTAAAAAGCCGAAAATGCGCGCGGAAAAAATAAAAAAAAAATCCGGAGGGAGCGTCCAGAGCGCGACACGTGACGAATGGCTGAGAGCGCGCCAAGTGGCGCTGATCATTGCGATGCTCCCGAAGGAGCGCTCGTTAACTAGTTGCTCCCGAAAAAGTTGGCAAGCGCTCCTTCGGGAGCCTCCCAACTATCATTTGGGGTGGACTGAGAGCAATTCGACGCGCTTTCAGCCGCCGTCACTGTCGCACTTTGGGCACTTCCTTCAAATTTTATTTTTTATTTTTCGCACGCGTGTTCGGCTTTTTAAACGATTTTGTTTCAGGGATTTTTTGAATTTTTGGTTTTTATTGCTATGGACAGGGGTGCGTGGAAGCTTACTATTCATGTGCCAGAGTCATGAGTTGGTTGCGAGATCCTATGGGTTTCACCTCTAGCTTATCCCAACTTGTTTGGGACTAAAGGCTTTGTTGTTGTTATTGTTGTATCTATCTTCCTTAACTTTTGAAAAAAAAACGAAAAAACACATTTTTTTTCTTTCGTGAGATGCACAGTTTTCCTTGCGCGAGAGGCACGGCCATGCCTCCTGGAAACGAAAAAAAAACATGTTTTCAGTTTTTTTTCCTTTCGCCAGAGGCACGATTTTGCTTCCCCGAGAAGCATGGCAGTGTTTTTTGTTTTTTTTCGCGAGAGGCATGATTTTGCTTTCGCGAGAGGCACGGTTTTGCTTCAGCGAGAGATACGGTTGTGCTTTCGTGAGAAGCACGGCCGTGCCTCTCGGAAATGAGAAAAAACATGTTTTCTATTTTTTTCCTTCCGCAAGAAGCATGATTTTGATTTCGCGAGAGACATGGTTGTGCTTTCGTGAGAGGCACGGACGTGCCTATTTCAGAAAGGGAAAAAAACATGCTGCCTGTTCGGTTTTCCCATCCGGTTTTTTTGGTTTTTCGTGAAACTTATTTTGTTAAAACATATCAACATGGTAACTAGTTTTGAAGATCTCGACGTAAAGAATTCAATGGTGAAAACGGTTCAAAATTTGGACACACGGTTTAAGAGATACAATGTTTTGAATAAACAAATGTAAAAATAAGAAAAACTCCCTGGTTATGACAAGTGACGCGCATCGCAGTATGAGAAGGTAGGAGTGGTCTTTGAAAGGAGTATTTAATTAGTGATTTCGGCATCTCGCTTATACAAAAAATGGTGAAACCACTAAGCGGGTGCAAATATTACTTCCATCTTCTTAACGACGATAAGTAGCACGTTGTATATACTTCCTTCTTTTCTAAATATAAGTCTTTCATGATTTCAGTATGGACTATATACATATGTATATATATGTACTTTCTCCGTTTCTAAATATCTTTTTTAGAGATTTCAAATGGACTATCATGTACGAATGTATATAGACATATTTTAGAGTGTACACTGGTACATATCAGTGCTATACAAACGGTATTTAACCCCTTTCCGTAATATCATTTGGAACCATCGCCAAGTGAGTGTGGACGATAAGGGTCCTTCCCACTGTTGGAAATATGCCCTAGAGGCAATAATAAAAGCATTATTATTATATTTCCTTATTCATGATAATTGTCTTTATTCATGCTATAATTGTATTATCCGGAAATCGTAATACATGTGTGAGTAATAGACACCAACATGTCCCTAGTAAGCCTCTAGTCGACTAGCTCGTTGATCAACAGATAGTCATGGTTTCCTGACTATGGACATTGGATGTCATTGATAACGAGATCACATCATTAGGAGAATGATGTGATGGACAAGACCCAATCCTAAACATAGCACAAGATCGTATAGTTCGTTTGCTAGAGTTTTTCCAATGTCAAGTATCTTTTCCTTAGACCATGAGATCGTGTAACTCCCGGGTACCGTAGGAGTGCTTTGGGTATACCAAACGTCACAACGTAACTGGGTGACTATAAAGGTATACTACGGGTATCTCCAAAAGTGTCTGTTGGGTTGACATGGATCAAGACTGGGATTTGTCACTCCGTATGACGGAGAGGTATCACTGGGCCCACTCGGTAATGCATCATCATAATGAGCTCAGAGTGACCAAGTGTCTGGTCACGGGATCATGCATTACGGTACGAGTAAAGTGACTTGCCGGTAACGAGATTGAACGAGGTATTGGGATACCGACGATCGAATCTCGGGCAAGTAACATATCGATTGACAAAGGGAATTGCATACGGGGTTGATTGAATCCTCGACATCGTGGTTCATCCGATGAGATCATCGTGGAGCATGTGGGAGCCAACATGGGTATCCAGATCCCGCTGTTGGTTGTTGACCGGAGAGTCATCTCGGTCATGTCTGCTTGTCTCCCGAACCCGTAGGGTCTACACACTTAAGGTTCGGTGACGCTAGGGTTATGAAGATATGTATATGCAGTAACCCGAATGTTGTTCGGAGTCCCGGATGAGATCCCGGACGTCACGAGGAGTTCCGGAATGGTCCGGAGGTAAAGAATTATATATAGGAAGTGCTGTTTCGGCCATCGGGACAAGTTTCGGGGTCACCGGTATTGTACCGGGACCACCGGAAGGGTCCCGGGGGTCCACCGGGTGGGGCCACCTATCCCAGAGGGCCCCATGGGATGAAGTGGGAGGGAACCCAGCCCATAGTGGGCTGGGGCGCCACCCACCTAGGGCCCATGCGGCTAGGGTTGAGGGGAAACCCTAAAGGGGGCGCCCCCTTGCTTGGGGGGCAAGCCCCCCCACCCTAGGCCGCCGCCCCCCCTAGTAGATTCCATCTACTAGGGCCGGCGCCCCCCCTAGCACCCCTATATATAGTGGGGGAGAGGAGGGACTTGACACACCAGCCCCTGGCGCCTCCCTCTCTCCCCGTTACGTCTCTCTCTCGTAGTATAGGCGAAGCCCTGCTACTGTGACGCTCTGCATCCACCACCACGCCGTCGTGCTGCTGGATCTTCATCAACCTCTCCTTCCCCTTGCTGGATCAAGAAGGAGGAGACATCTCCCGTCCCGTACGTGTGTTGAACGCGGAGGTGCCGTCCGTTCGGCGCTTGGTCATCGATGATTTGGATCACGTCGTGTACGACTACCTCATCCCCGTTCTTTGAACGCTTCCGCACGCGATCTACAAAGGTATGTAGATGCATCCGATGACTCGTTGCTAGATGAACTCCTAGATGGATCTTGGTGAAACGAGTAGGAAAATTTTTGTTTTCTGCAACGTTCCCCAACACCCACACGACTCAGAAACTGTCGGGGATATGAAGCATACAGTACTCCTACTCGTTTGTGCTCGCATTGCCATCACAGTCGGTGTTCTGTGGTGCTACGTTTACAATGCACGGCCCATCATAAATGGTTCACTATTATAGAACATGTATGATAAGCATACAATCACACACATTCGCTTTTCTCAAACCGTATGCGATAACTAATTAAGAAGATTAGCTAATCGTCGTACGAGTGTCGGACAGGATTACAAAACGTCGGACCGTCGTAACATCATCGTACACGACAACTATCACACACGCTATTCTGTGGTGCAACGTTTACGATGCATACTTCATCAGAAACAGTTCATGATTGCGAATGATGTACAATAAGGCAACTAACACAAACCTTTAGTTTGCCCGCATCGTTTGTGATAATGTCTGACATCGCACATGCTTTGCAAACGACAACTATGTGCATGCTTGCACGCATTTCCTCTCTGTGAACCGTGTCGGATTATTGTATATTTCGCAAACGTTTGTGTTTTACCAACCGTGTGTGCCGTAACGACCTGGAGGGCGTAATTTCATCGTAATTTAATTGCTGCTATTTCAAATTGTACCGTATTTGAATTTGAATTTGAATGTATGATGTAGCTTTATTCATATCTATCAGGTTCAAATAGTCAATGCATTATTTGATTCATAGGTACATATGTTCAAGAATTACATAAGAACCAACTAAAGAATGATGAACCACAATTGTATATTTGTACTATTAAAGACGGTAAAGAAAGAGCCAAAATACATTCTGGTTGCTGAACAAGGTGAAGCGGAATGCCCATATTGTGCCCTCCTCCATGCAGAAGGCACGCACGACTCTAGTCCAACCCCTTGTGATGGTCGACCGCCCATCCTTCACGGTCTTCATGAAAACATCTAGATAATCATCATGTTCCGGTAGAAATCTTTAATCTTTGCATGCCCACCAATCATGTAGTTTAAGGTAATCTTGAGTAAACTGTTTTGGCAACCACTCTAAAGGAAAAAGATTCAGACATTGTCATCTAACACAACTCATTATGAGCAGTAAAAAGAAGGCTGCAGAGTTCTTACTTACCATCCTGCAGTTCGTTGTTGTCTTGGATAAAGTGTAAATAAATAGTTTAATTGTCATCTTTTGACCCATTTTACTAACAATCTTTATCAGCTTCCTCACTTGATGCTGGTTCATCGATATCTCATTGCCCCATACGTAGAAAGGGCTGAAGCGTGGATCTTTACCAATGACATATGTACCTAAAAACACAAAGTTAATATTAGAAGCTAAACAACAATTGCACAAATGATGTAGTACAACCCTCACACCCAATATACTCACATATTAGATGAATTAACATCTTATATTATGGGCCGAAATAAGTTTATTGCATTCTTACAAATTATCAATTGATTAACTGCTGGTGTATCCATGGGTTAGAGTTAGTTTGAGCTAGTTCGGGCTCAAATAGCCCTAAAGTATATCCAAACACGAGGGCTAGTTTGTGCTAGTTGCATCTAGCACACCCAAAAAAATATCCAATCCAAGAGGTGCTAATTGGAGCTAGTTCCCCTAGTGCATTTATTGTCAATCTAATCCTGTCGTCCAAACACCTCTTTGGATGGAGTTAGTTCAGGATTAGTCATGAGCTAGAAACTAACTCTAACCTCTAGCTAAATTGAGTATCCAAACAGGGTTGTGTTGTTGTTGTTGTTGTTGCTGCTGCTGCTGCTCTTCTACGTATATCTAGACATCATCAGAACATTAAGGTAACACTCTTCCTTGTTGCTATGTAGCCTAGGATTGCATGTTTATACATTAAGTACAGTCCATGTTGCTATGTAGCCTCAGATATATTACATATGGCCCTAGTTAACCTAACGATAAATGTGTTACAGATATATTCAGTTAAAAGTTTGATTCACCGATTAGTCCCTTATCAGCCCCCCGCTGAAAGCACAAGTTCTCCCTGGGTGATTTTGGTAATTAATGTCAACATATCTCTTGTTGGACTAATAGTTTCAACTAGTATACTTCAAAAAGTTCAACTAAGGCATGTCATGGACAAGCGGATGTGGAACCCCTTCAAGATACCAAGGACAGAAGATTGGCAAAAGCTCAAGACTCTTTATTTTCTATTTTAGTGATCCAAGATCACATTGAGTCCATAGGAAAAGTCTATACTATTAAAAGGGTATGAGATGTTGCTTAATGGTCTACTTGCTCAAAGTGCTTAGTGATATGCTCCAAATCCCTCAACCAATTTCCAAATTCCAAATATGTCCTAAACCTGAAGTTAAACTCGGCCCCACCGATTTGATTCATCCCGCGCCACCGAGTTCACTTGACATAGCCATAGCCAGAAACCCTAATCAGTCCGGTATCACCGATGGGATCTCGGTCTCAACGAGATGGGCTTGCAAACTCTCTGTTGCCCGTTGCAATTATTTCGGTCTCACCGAGTTTGCCTGACCAACTCTATGTTTGCTTATTACTGAAATCGGTCTCACCGAGTTGAAGTAATCGGTCAAACCGAGATCAAGTTTCACCCTAACCCTAGCACATCGGTCCCACCGAGTTGTGTAGGGGAACGCAGTATTTCAAAAAGATCCTATGATCATGCAAGATCTATCTAGAAGATGCATAGCAACGAGAGAGGAGAGTGTGTCCGTGTATCCTCATAGACCGAAAGCGGAAGCGTTTAGTAACGCGGTTGATGTAGTCGATCGTCTTCATGATCCAACCGATCCAAGTACCGAACGTATGGCACCTCCGTGTTTAGCACACGTTCAACATGATGACGTCCCTCGAGCTCTTGATCCAGTTGAGGACGAGGGAGAGTTCCGTTAGCACGACGGTGTGGCGATAGTGATGATGAAGTTACCGGCACAGGGCTTCGTCTAAGCACTACGACGATATGACCGAGGTGGTAAACTATGGAGGGGGCACCGCACACGGCTAAGAGATTGTCTGTTGTGCTTTAGGGTGCCCCCCTGCCCACATATATAAAGGGGGAAGGAGGCCAGCCAGGGGGGGGGGGGCGTGCCATAGGGGAGTCCAAGTAGGATTCCCGAATCCTAGTTGGAGTCCCCTTCCTTTTCAAAGAGGGGGAGAGAGGAAAGGAGGAAGAGAGGGAGAAGGAACAGGAGACAGGGGGTCCCGAACTGTGCGTCTGAGGATCGAAGGTAACAGGAGACAGGGCACACGACGTTTACCCAGGTCCGGGCCCTCTTGATGGAGGTAATACACTACTTACTGCTTGATTGACATTGATGAGTATAGGGGTTACAAGAGTTGATCTACCTCAAGATCGTATTGGCTAAACCCTAAATGTTTAGCCTGTATGGTTATGATTGCCTCTATGGACTAAACCCTCCGGTTTATATAGACACCAGAGGGGACTAGGGGTGCACAAAGTCGGGTTACAGAGAAAGGAGTTCATATCCGAACGCCAGGCTTGCCATCCACATAAAGGAGAGTCCCATCTGGACACGGGGGAAGGCCTTCAGTCTTGTATCTTCACGGCCCATTAGTCCGGCCCATGTCACATAGCCCGGACACCCGAGGACCCCCTAATCCAGGACTCCCTCAGTAGCCCCTGAACCAGGCTTCAATGACGATGTGCCCGGCGCATAGATTGTCTTCGGCATTGCAAGGTGGGTTCCTCCTCCGAATACTCCAAACTAGTTAAACAAAAAGAACTATATTCGGCTCTGTATAATAGTTATAATCCTGAACCATAAGGACAAAATACTTAAATAATAATAAGTCATGTCTACTGACAGCTTTTTCGGCGAGACGTTATGTTCTGGCCTTATTATTATTTCAAACCGTTTTTAGCCTCCCGCTTCACGTTTCGAGGCGTGGTCTTCATTGACATGTCTTGTCAAAGCAGAGATCGTGTCCCCTTATTGCGGGATTCTCATCAATACGAGTTTGGGTAATCCAACCGTGCCATTGATACGTCTCCGTTGTATCTATATTTTTTGATTGTTCCATGCCAATATTCTACAACTTTCATATACTTTTGGCAACTTTTTATACTATTTTTGGGACTAACATATATTGATCCAGTGCCCAGTGCCAGTTCCTGTTTGTTGTATGTTTTTTGTTTTGCAGAAAATCCATATCAAACGGAGTCCAAACGGGATAAAAACTGATGGAGATTTTTTTGGAATATATGTGAATTTTGGGAAGTGAAATCAACGTGAGACGATGCTCGAGGGGCCCACGAGGCAGGGGGGCACCCCTGACCCTCATGGACACCCCGTAAGGCGGTTGGTGTCCTTCTTTCGTCGCAAGAAAGCCAATATCCGGATAAAAATCGTGTCCAAAATTCAGCCCAATCGGAGTTACGGATCTCCGGAAATATAAGAAACGATGAAAGGGCAGAATCTGGGAACGCAAAAACAGAGAGAGACAGAGAGACAGATCCAATATCGGAGGGGCTCTCGCCCCTCCCATGCCATGGAGGCCATGGACTAGAGGGGAAACCCTTCTCCCATCTAGGGAGAAGGTAAAGGAAGAAGAAGAAGAAGAAGGGGCTCTCCCCCCTCTCTCCCGGTGGCGCCGGAACGCCGCCGGGGCCATCATCATCACCGCAATCTACACCAACAAATTCACCGCCATCATCACCAACTCTTCCCCCCCTCTATGCAGCAGTGTAACCCCTCTTTTACCCGTTGTAATCTCTAGTTAAACATGGTGCTCAACGCTATATATTATTTCCCAATGATGTATGGCTATCCTATGATGTTTGAGTAGATCCGTTTTTTCCTATGGGTTAATTGATGATCGTGATTGGTTTGAGTTGCATGTTTTATTATTGGTGCTGTCCTATGGTGCTCTCTGTGTCGCGCAAGCGTGAGGGATCCCCGCTGTAGGGTTTGCAATATGTTCATGATTTGCTTATGGTGGGTGGCGTGAGTGATAGAAACACAGACCCGAGTAAGCATGTTGTTTGCGTATGGGAATAAAGAGGACTTGATGCCCTATAATGCTATGGTTGGGTTTTGCCTTAATGATATTTAGTAGTTGCGGATGCTTGCTAGAGTTCCAATCATAAGTGCATATGATCCAAGAAGAGAAAGTATGTTAGCTTATGCCTTGCCCTCAAATAAAATTGCAATAATGATTACCGGTCTAGTTATCGATTGCCTAGGGACAAATAACTTTCTTGTGTGACAACAAGCTCTCTACTAAAACTAACTTAGTTGTGTCTTGATCTAAACAACCCCTACTTTTTATTTACGCGCTCTTTATTATCTTGCGAACCTATCCAACAACACCTACAAAGTACTTCTAGTTTCATACTTGTTCTAGGTAAAGCAAACGTTAAGCGTGTGTAAAGTTGTATCGGTGGTCGATAGAATTTGAGGGAATATTTGTTCTACCTTTAGCTCCTCGTTGGGTTCGACACTCTTACTTATCGAAAGAGGCTACAATTGATCCCCTATACTTGTGGGTTATCAAGACCTTTTTCTGGCGCCGTTGCCGGGGAGCAATAGCGTGGGGTGAATATTCTCGTGTGTGCTTGTTTGCTTTATCACTAAGTAGTTTTTATTTGTTGTTCTAAGTTGTTCTCTATCTTTAGTTATGGATATGGAACACGAAATACCAAAAAAAATAGGTTTACTTACTACTCATGGAGATGGGGAACCTCCTAAACCCCTCGATGCTCATTATGTGAAAGATATTATGTACTACTTTGATAATCTTGAGAAAACCCCATTCAACTTTATAATGGGAGTAACGTTGGATCAACGTGAATAATTTAGGGATTATCGCTTGACTCAAAAAGGAAAACTATCATGGTATCAAATTTATATGTTGCATTGGTATGCTCGGCAACTATGCTTGAGATATGAATATACTTGTTGCCCTAGGATCAAGGCTCCACATCTTCCCTTTTCATGTGAATTTAATGATGATGAAACCTTGGCTTCTTATGCTAATGGTATATATGATTATTATGATGTGGAACAAATAGAAGAATTCGTTGCTTTTATGGGTGCTTATGAAATTGAATCTTTGTTTAAAGAGTTTGAAGATTTTTGATGATTCAGTTTATAGACCTGAAAATTTAGCTATCCTTAAATATTGCTATGAGAATTATAAATACAATTATGATATTGATGAATTTATTGAGAAAGTCTCCGCTGTCCGAGAAGAGACTAATATTTTGCAGGAGTCTATGGAAGAAGAAATTGATGAAATTGTGAGCTCATTGGATGAAAAAGATGATGAGGAGAGCGAAGAACAAAAGGAGGAAGAGCGGATTAGCTACCCGTGCCCACCTTCTAATGAGAGTAACTCTTAAACTCATACATTGTTTAATTTCCCTTCATGCTTACTGATATGTCTCCAACGTATCTCTAATTTTTGATTCTTCCATGCTATTATATTATCTATTTTGGATGTTAATGGGCTTTATTTTACACTTTTATATTATTTTTGGGACTAACCTACTAACCCAAGGCCCTGTGCAAATTGTTGTTTTTTTGCCTATTTTAGTGTTTCACACAAAAGGAATATCAAACGGAATGAAACCTTCGGGAGAGTTATTTTTGGAACAAACATGATCCAGAGGACTTGGAGTAGACGTCAATCAACCAACGAGGTGGCCACGAGGCAGGGGGTGCGCCTACCCCCTGGGTGCGCCCTTCCCCTCGCGGGCCCCTCGTGGCTCCACCGACCTACTTCTTCCTCCTATATATATTCATATACCACGAAAACATCCGGGAGCACCACGAAACCCTATTTCCACCGCTGCAACCTTCTGTACCCAAGAGATCCCATCTTGGGGCCTTTTACGGAGCTCCGCCGGAGGGGGCATAGATCACGGAGGGCCTCTACATCAACTCCATGTCCCCTCCGATGATGTGTGAGTAGTTTAGTTCAGACCTTCGGGTCCATAACTATTAGCTAGATGGCTTCTTCTCTCTCTTTGCATCTCAATACAAAGTTCTCCTCGATCTTCTTGGAGATCTATTCGATGTAACTCTTTTTGCGGTGTGTTTGTCGAGATCCTATGAATTGTGGGTTTATGATCAAGTCTATCTATGAACAATATTTGATTCTTCTCTGAAATCTTTTATGTATGATTGGTTATCTTTGCAAGTCTCTTCGAATTATCAGTTTGGTTTGGCCTACTAGATTGATCTTTCTTGCAATGGGAGAAGTGCTTAGCTTTGGGTTCAATCTTGCGGTGCTCGATCCCAGTGACAGAAAGGGAAACGACACGTGTTGTATTGTTGCCATCGAGGATAAAAAGATGGGGTTTATATCATATTGCTTGAGTTTATCCCTCTACATCATGTCATCTTACCTAATGCGTTACTCTATTCTTATGAACTTAATACTCTAGATGCATGCTGGATAGCGGTCGATGTGTGGAGTAATAGTAGTAGATGTAGGCAGGACTCGGTCTACTTGTCACGGACGTGATGCCTATATACATGATCATGCCTAGATATTCTCATAATTATTCGCTTTTCTATCAATTGCTCGACAGTAATTTGTTCACCCACCATAATACTTTGCTATATTGAGAGAAGCCACTAGTGAAATCTATGGCCCCCGGGTCTATTCTCCATTATATTAATCTCCCGTCAACAAGTTATTTTCTGGCACCGTTTATTTTGCAATCTTTAATTTCAATCTATATCATAAAAATACCAAAAATATTTATCTTATCATTATTATCTCTATCAGATCTCACTCTCGTAAGTGACCGTGAAGGGATTGACAACCCCTTTTATCGCGTTGGTTGCGAGGTTCTTATTTGTTTGTGTAGGTACGAGGGACTTGCGTGTAATCTCCTACTGGATTGATACCTTGGTTCTCAAAAACTGAGGGAAATACTTACGCTACTTTGTTGCATCACCCTTTCCTCTTCAAGAGAAAATCAACGCAATGCTCAAGAGGTAGCAAGAAGGATTTCTGGCACCGTTTCCGGGGAGATCTACGCACAAGTCAAGACATACCAAGTACCCATCACAAACTCTTATCCCTCGCATTAGATTATTTGCCATTTACCTCTCGTTTTCCTCTCCCCCACTCCACCCTTGCCGTTTTATTTGCCCTCTTTTTCCGTCCCCATTCTCTTTTCCAGTTCGTCTCTTTTCGCTTGCCTCTTGTGTGCTTGTGTGTTGGATTTTTTGTCACGATGGCTCAAGATAATGCTAAATTGTGTGACTTTTCTAATACCAACAATAATGATTTTATTAGCACTCCAATTGCTCCTCTTACCGATGCTGAATCTTGTGAAATTAATACTGCTTTGCTGAATCTTGTCATGAAAGACCCGTTTTCCGGCCTTCCTAGTGAATATGCCGCTACCCATCTAAACAACTTTGTTGATTTGCGTGATATGCAAAAGAAGAAAGATGTGGATAATGATATTGTTAAATTGAAGCTATTTCCGTCTTCGCTTAGAGATCGTGCTAAATCTTGGTTTTCGTCTTTGCCTAAAAATAGTATTGATTCATGGAATAAGTGCAAAGATGCTTTTATCTCTAAGTATTTTCCTCCCGCTAAGATCATAACTCTTAGAAACGATATTATGAATTTGAAGCAACTTGATAATGAACATGTTGCACAAGCTTGGGAGAGGATGAAATTAATGATACGCAATTGCCCTACACATGGTTTGAATCTTTGGATGATTATACAAAAAATTATGCCGGATTGAATTTTGCTTCTAGAAATCTTTTAGATTTGGCCGCGGGAGGCACTTTTATGGAAATCACTTTAGGAGAAGCTACTAAACTCCTAGATAATATTATGGTTAATTATTCTCAATGGCACACTGAAAGATCTACTAGTAAAAAGGTGCATGCAATAGAAGAAATTAATATTTTGAGTGGAAAGATGGATGAACTTATGAAATTGTTTGCTAATAAGAGTGTTTCTTCTGATCCTAATGATATGCCTTTGTCTACTTTGATTGAGAATAATAATGAATCTATGGATGTGAATTTTGTTGGTAGGATCAATTTTGGTAATAACGCATATAGAGGTAATTTTAATCCTAGGCCGTTTCCTAGTAATTCCTCTAATAATTATGGTAATTCCTACAAAAATTCTTATGGAAATTATAATAAGATGCCCTCTGATTTTGATTCTAATATTAAAGAATTTATTAGTTCGCAAAAGAGTTTCAATGCTTTGATTGAAGAAAAATTGTCTAAGATTGATGAGTTGGCTAGGAACGTGATAGAATTTCTCTTGATGTTGATTCTTTGAAACATAGATCTATTCCACCTAAGCATGATATCAATGAGTCTCTCAAATCTATGAGAATTTCCATTGATGAGTGCAACGAAAGAACCGCTAGGATGCGTGCTAAAAAAGATTGCTTTGTGAAAGCGTGTTCTTCTAGTTTCCATGATAATAATGATGAAGATCTAAAAGTTATTGATGTGTATCCTATTAAATCTTTGTTTTGCAATGTGAATATTGATAATTATGGTACTGGAGATGAGTCAACTTTAGTTAGAAGGCGTCCCAATGATTCGGAGTTTTTAGATCTTGATGCAAAAATTGATAAAAGTGGGATGGGAGAGGTCAAAACTTTACATAGCAATGAACCCACTACCTTGGATTTCAAGGAATTTAATTATGATAATTGTTCTTTAATAGATTGTATTTCCTTGTTGCAATCCATGCTAAATTCTCCGCATGCTTATAGTCAAAATAAAGCTTTTACTAAACATATCGTTGATGCTTTAATGCAATCTTATGAAGAAAAGCTTGAATTGGAAGTCTCTTTCCCTAGAAAACTTTATGATGAGTGGGAACCTACTACTAAGATTAAAATTAAAGATCATGAATGCTATGCATTGTGTGATTTGGGTGCTAGTGTTTCCACGATTCCTAAAACCTTGTGTGATTTGCTAGGTTTCCGTGAATTTGATGATTGTTCTTTAAACTTGCATCTTGCGGACTCCACTATTAAGAAACCTATGGGAATAATTAATGATGTTATTATTGTTGCAAATAGGAATTATGTTCCCATGGATTTCATTGTTCTTGATATTGATTGCAATCCTACATGTCCTATTATTCTTGGTAGACCTTTCCTTGGAACGATTGGTGTAATTATTGATATGAAGGAAGGGAATATTAGATTACAATTTCCGTTAAGGAAGGGCATGGAACACTTTCCTAGAAAGAAAATTAAATTACCTTATGAATCTATTATGAGAGCCACTTATGGATTGCATACCAAAGATGATAATGCATAGATCTATCCTTGCTTTTATGCCTAGCTAGGGGCGTTAAACGATAGTGCTTGTTGGGAGGCAACCCAATTTTATTTTTGTTCCTTGATTTTTGATGTTAGTAATAAGTAATTCATCCATCCTCTGTTTAGATGTGGTTTTATGATTTTAATTAGTGTTTGTGCCAAGTAGAACCTTTGGGAAGACTTGGGGAAGGTCTTTGCGATCTTGCTGTAAAAAACAGAAACTTTAGCGCTCACAAGATTAGCTGCCATTTTTTACTGGAGAGTGCTATTTAGTTAATTCTTTTTGAAGATGATTAATAGATAAATTACTCACGTCCAAGAATTTATTGTAGAATTTTTGGGGTTCCAGAAGTATTCGAAACCTACAGATTACTACAGACTGTTTTGTTTTGACAGATTCTGTTTTTCATGTGTTGTTTGCTTATTTTAATGAATCTATGGCTAGTATTTGAGTGTATGAACCATAGAGAAGTTGTAATACAGTATGTTTAACACCAATATAAATAAAGAATGAGTTCATTGCAGTACCTTAAGTGGTGGTTTGTTTTCTTTTACTAACGGAGCTCATGAGATTTTCTGTTTAAGTTTTGTGTTGTGAAGTTTTCAAGTTTTGGGTAAAGATTTGATGGATTATGGAACAAGGAGTGGCAAGAGCCTAAGCTTGGGGATGCCCAAGGCTCCCCAAGGTAAAATTCAAGGACAACCAAAAGCCTAAGATTGGGGATGCCCTGGAAGGCATCCCCTCTTTCGTCTTCTTCTATCGGTAACTTTACTTGAGGCTATATTTTTATTCACCACATGATATGTGTTTTGCTTGGAGCGTCTTGTATGATTTGAGTCTTTGCCTTTTATTTTACCACAATCATCCTTGCTGTACACACCTTTTGGGAGAGACACACATGAATCGAAATTTATTAGAATACTCTATGTGCTTCACTTATATCTTTTGAGCTAAATAATTTTGCTCTAGTGCTTCGCTTATATCTTTTAGAGCACGGCGGTGGTTCTATTTTATAGAAATTATTGATCTCTCATGCTTCACTTATATTATTTCGAGAGTCCTTTAGAACAACATGGTAATTTGCTTTGGTTATAAATTTAGTCCTAACTAGTAGAATGCCCGTGGGTTGCTACGGGCTTTTGAAATATTTTCCTTGAGTTATGTGAACATCATTGAACTTACTCATCGGAATACCAGTTGGAAATAAATGTTGCCATAAACATTTATCGTAATTCCACCTGTTTTGCTTTATTTTGAGTGCATCGTTGTTGTGGGATATCATCACTTGCACATCTTTTTGTTGTATAAAACATGGTGAATTTTTGTACCCTTCCAATGACGTCGCCCCAAAAACCCTCTGAATGGGTTTCTTTTTGAACCCCGACATAATCCATCTCCATCTCTCTCATATTCTATAAAATTATATATATATATATAGAAATATACCTTTTGAGTATTATATCATGTGCAACATGCATACAAAGAATAACAATTATTTGCATGCACCTCTTTTGGTTGTGTAAAACTCGTTGAATTCTTAGCCCCTCCATCATCGTTACATCAGGGTCTTTGTTAGTTGACATCTCCGAAGCACAATCAAATCTATCATTTTTTATGACCTACAGAGATATTCTAATATAAACAAAGATTAGAATATATTTTTTATGATGGTGGTATGGAAAATATATATTCATTGGACAAATCCAAGAAATGAGCCGTTTCTAGTAGATTGAGTGGCACCCCAATTTTAATAATTTTAGGCTCACCTATAAATCACATGTTGATGGTTATTCTCAGGAATATCTACTATTTAGGCTATGTGGTATATTGCCCATAAAAAACTATGTTACATTTCTCCACGAGCAAAGAACGGATCCCCCCTTTATGTAATGATAGTCGGTCATCCGTAATTTTTTGGATATGTTTAAGTAATTTATTGAGAAAATATCTTATGTTATTCTAAATATATATAGTGTACAGGTATAAATAAAGCTTTATTTTTATGATATTCCCATTATACCCCTCCTATACGACTTGCTGTCCTCTCTCGAACGACCGCACTCTATCCACTCCCTCTCCACACCACTCACTCTGTTGTTCCCCTCCCTCTCTAGATCCATAGACTTCACCGGCGTCACTCACTCTCCTCTCTCCGCCCTCGCCCCCACAACCAACAGAATCGGTGACCTCATCTCCCATCCCTCCACCCTTTCATCCCTCCCCTCTTCTCATCAAAATTAGTGAAGGGGGGGATCGAGAGACCAGACGATTGCCTGATCCGCCCACAAACCAGCGAACAACATCACGCCAAGGTCACCAACGCCATCATGAAATGACTTGCTTCTTCCACCTCGACAAACTTGCTCGCGCACCAAGATATGAGAGGGGGCCTTCTACTTCTCCCTCGCTCATCACCCCTTTGGCCAAACCATGGATCAACCTTCCTCTACTCTGACCCATGCCATGGACCGAGCTCACTTCCCTCCTCAAGGTCATCTCTTCGCCCCTTTCCTCGTGTGGCATGTTGCACCGCTAACCCTCACCTTATCTCCCTCCCTTTCCTCCCATATCGAGACATGCATGTGTTTCTGCTCGGCCGCTTCACCTCACCGCCGCCTTCATCTCCTTATACAATGTCATATCCGCCGCCTTCTGCCAGCTGTAGAAGAGCGTGTTCGATTCTTGAACCTACAAAATATAAAGTGCTAAGGTCAATAAGTATGAATTTCTCTTGTCCCTAGTACTATATTTTTATACATGCTTATTGCATAACCAACCTGTGTGTCATAGTGTACTGTGGACTTGCTGAGTTGCTCAACCTTGAGCTTGTCAGTTTGGCAGAGCACGTTCTTCGTCTTAACCTCCATCTACAGCTCGGCATCGCGGATGGCGACAACCTTAGCAGCCTCAACCTCGGCAACCTTGGCCTGCCAGTCCCAGCCTTCCACTTCATGCCGAGGTCGGTCATTGAGGCGGCGTTGTCAGCCTTCCTAGTGTTCTCAAACACCCGCACCTCCGCCTTGAACTTGGCCTTCTCCTTGAGCACCTCGCCCTGCTGCCGCACAGAGAGCACCTTGTTCTCGGTGTCCACCTTGGCGGCGTTCTGGCACGTGAGGCCATCCCGCTCCACAAACATCCACCTTGGCCCTGCTCGCTGCCTCCTGCTGTGTCTTCTCGCCGAGGTAGGAGAAGTACTCATGCCCCGGCACGTCCACCAGCTGCTTCACGGTGGCATTGTAGATGAAGAGGTCGAATTGGTCCAGCTCCTTCTGCACGCTGCTGAACACCTCCTGCTTGAACTTTTTGGTGCAGGTGAAGATCTCGTCCATGGTCAGCTGCGCCACCAGCATCCGGGTCTCACCCTCGATCAACCCTTTAACCCTTCACCATGTCGTGCCCGTGGCTCCTACCATACGAGTGCAACAGCGCGATCAACTTCACGTGGAGTAGGAGCTTCGCTTCGACGGTGGGCAGGGCTGGATGTACCGCTCGTGGCTCAATCGGTGTTTGACACGCTCGGTCCTGGCTTGTTAGAGAAAATGGACGATCTGGTCTGCTAAAATCGGCCTAGAAAATTGTCTGTCCGATCCGGTCTGGTCTTCAACCGGTCCGACCAAGAGGACTGAGAAAAAATGTCACTGTCGCCGCCATTCGTTCTCAGCATGCCGACCGGCAGCCCCCGGGTAAACTACCATGTCCCCAAGCTTCCCCTCTCCTCCTTTTCTCTCCTCCCCATGCAACATAGCCTCTCGCCGTCGCTGTCGTGCATGCACCACTGGCGATCTCGAGTTCTCAACTTGGCGCTGGCAGCGTTCTAGCTGCAGGTTTCACTGTCATGGCAACGACCGTTTTAGCACAGCACACATGCAGGCCATCAACTGGGGAAAACCGTTGATTGGGTGTGAACTTCAAATCGTGCAAGAATCGCTCAGCCGTGATTTCCGCGTGAGATTTAATAGCCTCCGCCTATAATCATGCACCATGATCCTACGCTGTCGTTTTCTTTGTTGAAGCATATGTTCAGGTCCACCTACCGCCACGTGATTCTCTCTCTCCCATTGCTCTCTCTGTAACAACCTTTCCTTATCGTCCGTGTCTTTATCGCGAGTAAAGGATTAGCATGGTCAGCTCAGGAGTTAGTTCGGTTACTGGCCGCACCTACCTGCGTATATCTTGTATAAATGTATACCTTTATAACTGAATATGACTGCTTTCAGTTATGTTGGTGTGTTCACTTTCTGCACTTCTATTCAGTCGAACAGAAAATAGGAAGTACATGAGAAACATGGCTTGATCTGAAAATCACGGCACCGTTTGACAACAAACTGAACGTCATGTTTTTTCATGGTTAATCCGCTAAATATGGCAAGGCCCGAACACAAAAAAACATGGGTCATGAAAAAACTGCTACGGAAGGTTCATGGCTAACAGCCGCGCACTTGCCGCGGCACATCACCGACCTCACCGCTGGCGCTCCCGCATGTCCACCACCTCACCACAGCACCCGCACACGCAGCTCACCTCGCCCCTGCCCCAACGCGTTGACGCCGGTGGTGGTTGGCTGGTCCAAATGGTGGCTCGATGAGGGACCGAACCAACCCGGACCGTGTCGCCTTTGTAGCGTCGCCGAGTTCCAGGGTGGTCACCTGGAGACCGATGGTGAAGACGGCGGGCAGGACGAAGGGCAGCTTCTTGGAGCTCTACCAATACACACGCCTTCTTCACCAGCATTAAGTCCTCGATGCCCCAGCCAGTGATGGCCAGGTACTACGACGCGTACACGGTGATGAAGCTCGCCGTTGACTGTTTTGCCGATTGTATTGTTAGGTTTTCTTTCCTTCTTACCTACATAGGACATAGGAGTGTTGACCGATCAAAGGAAATAAATAGAACCTGTTAGTACATATAGCAAAAATCCCCGTGCGATGCAACGAACCTATCAAACTTGTTTTACGTGATCTCGGTTTATGTAATCAATTAATTACGTGATCCCTGTTGTATGTTCTTTCTCTATTCCAAAATTCCGCTCACGCGAGTAAGAAGTATTTCACTGTCTTATGCAAGTATTTCAGTGCATACATATGCTACTCGTTCGTAATTGCAACTTGAACAAAGTAAAAAAATCGGTTCGGTGCATGGATGGATTGATGGGAACACACTATCTAATGAAAAGGATAAGAATCACATTGGCATGCATAGGTGATTTGAAATTTTAAAAATATAGCATCTACATCTGCGCATCATGAGGAACAATTCCAGAGAAAAAATTGATCCAGTCAAGTGTATCTTTGGATAATTCATTATCCACTTAGGCCATATTAGTATTACTTCCCACGTGGTGCACATCATCCTGATGCATGGGTGTGCCTCGGCCCTTACATTGTAAATGTTATTATTGCAGGAAGAGCACACATTCATAAGCTAATGGTTTCACAATGCGTTCTTGCTGATAGTAATTGAACCAAATGAAAGGATGGACAAGCAGATTGATTAAGGAACTCTAGGTAATACTTCATGCCATAAGCATTGGATCAAAAAGTTAATTTGTAAGTAACAAAGAAAAGGCCTAGAAGAATAGCTCTACCTAAATAAAGTTTACTGCTGCACATGAGCAGATCCACATGAAGTAGAGGGGAGGTGGAGCAGGCCGGTAACCAGGGGAAGGAGCAGAGTGGGAGAAGATTTACACCGCCGTCTCCACTCGATATGGTGTCTTCGCCGCATCTGTGGAGGCGCTGCGGCTCCGCCTCGGATGGTGCTCATGGCTATGGTGAAGAGGAGGGGCGACGCATGGGCGAAAAGGCAGGCGGTGCTCGTGGCCAAAAAAGTGGGTCGTTCGAGCTGCGGGAGGGAGGAGGGTATCGCCGGGAGGCGGCGAGATCGGTGGGCGGCGGTGACGGCGTCCAAGTAGGGAAGTTGAGGTAGGGCACTGTGTTTTTTTAGGGGAGTTGCTTGTGAAAATAACGTGCGGCGACGACGTAGCGAGCGGATCCCCTTAAAAAAGACGTAGCGAGCGGATTCGTAGGAATGGATACGATTGGTGATGTTGATAAATAGTGGTGAATGTTGGCCTAATTTACTATCATCATGCATGGAAACGAATCATCAAGAAAAACAATACTTCCTATTACTACGCTCATAGGAAGCTTCCTAATCTCTGCTACGAAACAGTTTCTGCCCAAACAAGGAAGGAAAGTTATGGACGTGATTTAGAAGGAAACAAATGTTATAAAGATTAATTAATTTAGATGTGATCTTTAGAAATTGATTGTGATTGATTATTTTACATAAAGACATTACTGAATAATTTGCGTCAGTATGGAAAGTTCTGATCCGTTCAATTTTTTCGTTGTGTGAGAGGGTGATGTGAAAATAAACCGATGGAGTGAGGGGAAGGGGCGAAAAAACTCTACGAAAAAAAACCAGCGAAGGTGGGAGGAGGTACCAAAAAAACCATGGTAGGTGGGATGAAAATAAACCCAGAACGGAGACTACCAACTGAGACATTAGGAGTGGAGATATGATAGGCATCCAAGATCGGTATAATAAAAACTTTCATAAAAAGTGCATTGAGTACTAGGAGAAGTTTGATACTTGATAATTGTTTTGAGATATAAAGGTGGTAATATTAGAGTGTGCTAGTTGAGTAGTTGTGAATTAGAGAAATACTTGTGTTGAAGTTTGCAAGTCCCGTAGCATGCACGTATGGTGACCGTTGTGTAACAAATTTTAAACATGAGGTGTTATTTGATTGTCTTCCTTATGAGTGGCGGTCGGGGACGAGCGATGGTCTTTTCCTACCAATCTATCCCCCTAGGAGCATGCGCGTAATGCTTGGTTTTTGATGACTTGTAGATTTTTGCAATAAGTATGTGAGTTCTTTATGACTAATGTTGAGTGCATGGATTATATGCACTCTCACCCTTCCATCATTGCTAGCCTCTTCGGTACCGTGCATTGCCCTTTCTCACCTTGAGAGTTGGTGCAAACTTTGCCGGTGCATCCAAACCCCGTGATATGATACGCTCTGTCACACATAAACCTCCTTATATCTTCCTCAAAACAGCCACCATACCTACCTATTATGGCATTTCCATAGCCATTCTGAGATATATTGCCATGCAACTTTCCACCGTTCCGTTTATCATGACACACATCATCATTGTCATATTGCCTTGCATGATCATGTAGTTGACATCGTATTTGTGGCAAAGCCACCGTTCATAATTCTTCATAAATGTCACTCTTGATTCATTGCCCTTCCTGGTACACCGCCGGAGGCATTCATATAGAGTCATACTTTGTTCTAGTATCGAGTTGTAATCATTGAGTTGCAAATAAATAGAAGTATGATGATCATCATTAATAGAGCATTCTCCCAAACCAAAAAGAAATAAAAATAAATAAAAAGGGGCAATGCTACTATCCTTTTTTCCACACTTGTGCTTCAAAGTAGCACCATGATCTTTATGATAGAGAGTCTCTTATTTTGTCACTTTCATATACTAGTGGGAATTTTTCATTATAGAACTTGGCTTGTATATTCCAACAATGGCTTCCTCAAATGCCCTAGGTCTTTGTGAGCAAGCAAGTTGGATGCACACCCACCTTAGTTTCTTTTGTTGAGCTTTCATACATTTATAGCTCTAGTTCATCCGTTCCATGGCATCCCTACTTCCTTGCATTGACATCAATTGATGGACATCTCCCTAGCCCAGTGATTAGACACGTCGATGTGAGACTTTCTCCTTTTTGTCTTCTCCTCATTAACCCCCATCATCATATTCTATTCCACCCATAGTGCTATTTTCATGGCTCACGCTCATGTATTGCGTGAAAGTTGAAAAAAGCTTTAGATTACTAAAGTATGAAACAATTGCTTGGATTGTCATCGGGGTTGTGCATGATGAGAGCATTCTTGTGTGATGAAAATGGAGCATGACCAAACTATATGATTTTGTAGGGATGAAATTTCTTTTCCCATGTTATTTTTGAGAAGACATGATTGCTTAGTGATACGTCCATTTTTCATCATGCTTTTATATCGATATTTATTGCATTATGGGCTATTATTACACATTATGTCACAATACTTATGCCTATTCTCTCTTATTTTACAAGGTTTACATAAAGAGGGAGAATGCCGGCAGCTGGGGATGTGAGACTTTCTCCTTTTTTGTCTTATGCACATAACCCCCATCATCATATTCTATTCCACCCATAGTGTTATATCCATGGCCCACGCTCATGTATTGCGTGAAAGTTGAAAAAAGTTTGAGATTACTAAAGTGTGAAACAATTGCTTGGCTTGTCATCGGGGTTGTGCATGATGAGAGCATTCTTGTGTGACGAAAATGGAGCATGACCAAACTATATGATTTTGTAGGGATGAACATTCTTTTGCCATGTTATTTTAAGAAGACATAATTGCTTAGTTAGTATGCTTGAAGTATTATTATTTTTATGTCAATATTAGACTTTTGTCTTGAATCTTTCAGATCGGAATATTCATGCCAAAATAAAGAGAATTACATTGAGAATTATGCCAGGTAGCATTCCACATCAAAAATTCTGTTTTTATCATTTACCTACTCAAGGACGAGCAAGAATTAAGCTTGGGGATGCTTGATACGTCTCCAATGTATCTATAACTTTTTATTGTTCCATGCTAGTATATTATCTGTTTTAGATGTTAATGGGCTTTATTTTACACTTTTATATTATTTTTGGGACTAACCTACTAACCCAAGGCCCAGTGCAAATTGCTGTTTTTTTGCCTATTTTAGTGTTTCGCAGAAAAGGAATATCAAATGGAATGAAACCTTCGGGAGAGTTATTTTTGGAACAAACATGATCCAGAGGACTTAGAGTAGACGTCAAGCAACCAACGAGGTGGCCACAAGGCAGGGGCACGCCTACCCCCCTGGACGTGCCCTCCCCCCTCGTGGGCCCCTCGTGGCTCCACCGACCTACTTCTTCCTCCTATATATATATATATCCAGGAGCACCACGAAACCCTATTTCCACCGCCGGAACCTTATGTACCCAAGAGATCCATCTTGGGGCCTTTTCCGGAGCTACGTCGGAGGGTGCATCGATCACGGAGGGCCTCTACATCAACTCCATGGCCCCTTCGATGATGTGTGAGTAGTTTACTTCAAACCTTCGGGTCCATAGCTATTAGCTAGATGGCTTCTTCTCTCTCTTTGAATCTCAATACAAAGTTCTCCTCGATCTTCTTAGAGATCTATTTGATGTAACTCTTTTTGCGGTGTGTTTTTCGAGATCCGATGAATTGTGGGTTTATGATCAAGTCTATCTATGAACAATATTTGATTCTTCTCTAAAATCTTTTATGTATGATTGGTTATCTTTGCAAGTCTCTTCGAATTATCAGTTTGGTTTAGCCTACTAGATTGATCTTTCTTGCAATGGGAGAAGTGCTTAGCTTTGGGTTCAATCTTGCGGTGCTCGGTCCCAGTGACAGAAAGGGAAACGACACGTATTGTATTGTTGACATCGAGGATAAAAAGATGGGGTTTATATCATATTGCTTGAGTTTATCCCTCTACATCATGTCATCTTACCTAATGCGTTACTCTGTTCTTATGAACTTAATACTCTAGATGCATGCTGGATAGCGGTCGATGTGTGGAGTAATAGTAGTAGATGTATGCAGGAGTCGGTCTACTTGTCACGGACGTGATGCCTATATACATGATCATGCCTAGATATTCTCATAATTATTCGCTTTTATATCAATTGCTCGATAGTAATTTGTTCACCCACCGTAATACTTATGCTATCTTGAGAGAAGCCACTTGTGAAACCTATGGCCCTCGGGTCTATTCTCCATTATATTAATCTC
Source organism: Triticum urartu (assembly GCF_003073215.2). Classification (NCBI taxonomy): domain Eukaryota; kingdom Viridiplantae; phylum Streptophyta; class Magnoliopsida; order Poales; family Poaceae; genus Triticum; species Triticum urartu. Next base: position 327,213,264 of record NC_053026.1, read on the forward strand.
CCGTCAACAAGTTATGTTCTGGCAGCGTTTATTTTGCAATCTTTAATTTCAATCTATATCATAAAAATACCAAAAATATTTTTCTTATCATTATTATCTCTATCAGATCTCACTCTCCTAAGTGACCGTGAAGGGATTGACAACCCCTTTATTGTGTTGGTTGCGAGGTTCTTATTTGTTTGTGTAGGTACGAGGGACTTGCGTGTAGTCTCCTACTGGATTGATAACTTGGTTCTCAGAAACTGAGGGTAATACTTACGCTACTTTGCTGCATCACCCTTTCCTCTTCAAGGGAAAACCAACGCAGTGCTCAAGAGGTAGCACTTACCAAAGGATGATTGCTATGATGATTGTTATGATCCCGTTGATTCTTTCGAAATATCCCTTTTTGATGATGCTTGCTATGCTTGTGGCCAAGATGCCAATATGAATTATGCTTATGGAGATGAACTTGCTATAGTTATTTATGTTAAACCTGAAATTGTTGCTATTGCACCCACGCATGATATTCCTATTATCTATTTGAATTCTCCTGACTACACTATATCGGAGAAGTTTGCCCTTGTTAAGGATTATATTGATGGGTTGCGTTTCACAACTACACATGATGATTTTGATAGATATAATATGCATGTGCTTGCTGCTCCTACTTGCAATTATTATGAGAGAGGAACTACATCTCCGCCTCTCCATATTTCCAATATGATAAAATTGCAAGAAACTTCTTATGCTATGCATTGGCCTTTACTTGATGTGCATGAATTGTTCTTGTATGACATGCCGATGCAGGAAGAGAGTTAGACTTCGTCATTGCTTGATATATGTTGCTTTGTGCTCACTACTAAATGCCAAATCATTGCTAATTCAAATTGGCTTTGATATACCTTGAGATCCGGGTGGATTCATTACTTGAGCACCTTATGCCTAGCTTAATGGCTTTAAAGAAAGCGCTGCCAGGGAGACAACCCAGAAGTTTTAGAGAGTCATTTATTTCTGTTGAGTGCTTTTATATAGTTTAAAAACAAAAAAATAAAGAGGGGAACCCAAAACTTTTCAAAAAGGAAAGTGAAAGTGAGAGAGACAAGCATTGTTGAAGTGGGAGTGCTCCTTGAACTTTGTTCATGCTCACGGAAACTTTGTGAATCTTGATTACAGAAACTTTTCAACAAAAATAATTATCCCCTTGTACAATTCCATTGTATTATAAAAATAATGTGCCAAGGTTTGCCTTTAGGATGTTTACATTGCTTGTTGGTTTGTGCGGTGCAGAACAGAAACTTTGGCTGTAGTGCACGATTTTACATTTTTTTACTGGAACGTCAAACGGTTCTGAAACTTTTTGCACTGTCTTTCTATAATTTTTTTTATTTTTCCTAATCATTTCAGGATTTTTGGAGTACTAGAGGTATGGTGAATGTTCAGATTACTATAGACTGTCCTGTTTAAGACATATTCTGTTTTTGATGTATAGTTTGCTTGTTTTGATGAAACTTGTTGGGGAACGTAGTAATTTCAAAAAAAATTCCTACGCACACGCAAGATCATGGTGATGCATAGCAACGAGAGGGGAGAGTGTTGTCTACGTACCCTCGTAGACCGGAAGCGGAAGCGTTAGCACAACGCGTTTGATGTAGTCGTACGTCTTCACGGCCCGACCGATCAAGCACTGAAACTACGGCACCTCCGAGTTCTAGCACACATTCATCTCGATGATGATCCCCGGACTCCGATCTAGCAAAGTGTCGGGGAAGAGTTCCGTCAGCACGACGGCGTGGTGACGATCTTGATGTTCTACCATCGCAGGGCTTCGCCTAAGCACCGCTACAATATTATCGAGGATTATGGTGGAGGGGGGCACCGCACATGGCTAAGAGATCAATGATCAATTGTTGTGTCTATGGGGTGCCCCCTGCCCCCGTATATAAAGAAGTGGAGGAGGGGGCCGGCCAAGGAGGGTGGCGCGCCCTAAGGGGGGAGTCCAACTCCCACAGGGAGTAGGACTCCCCTTTTTCCTATTAGGAGTAGGAGAGGGAAGGAAGAGGAAGGAGGGAGGAAGGAAAGGGGGAGCCGGCCCCCCTCCCAATTCGGATTGGGCTTGGGGGGGGGGCGCCCCCTCCCTTGCTCCTTTCCCCTCCTTTCCACTAAGGCCCAATAAGGCCCATATACCTCACGGGGGGTTCCGATAACCTCCCAGTGATCCGGTATTGTCCCAATCTCACCCGGAACCTTTCCGGTGTCCAAATATAGTCGTCCAATATATCGATCTTTATGTCTCAACTATTTCGAGACTCCTCGTCAAGTCAGTGATCACATTCGGGACTCCGAACAACCATCGGTACATCAAAATATATAAACTCATAATGAAACTGTCATCGTAACATTAAGCGTGCGGACCCTACGGGTTCGAGAACAATGTAGACATGACCGAGACATGTCTCCGGTCAATAACCAATAGCGGAACCTGGATGCTCATATTGGCTCCTACATATTCTACGAAGATCTTTATCGGTCAAACCGCATAACAACATACGTTGTTCCCTTTGTCATCGGTATGTTACTTGCCCGAGATTCGATCGTTGGTATCTCAATACCTAGTTCAATCTCGTTACCGGCAAGTCTCTTTACTCGTTCCGTAACACATCATCCCGCAACTAACTCATTAGTTGCAATGCTTGCAAGGCTTATAGTGATGTGCATTACCGAGTGGGCCCAGAGATACCTCTCCGACAATCGGAGTGACAAATCCTAATCTCTAAATACGCCAACCCAACAAGTACCTTCGGAGACACCTGTAGAGCACCTTTATAATCACCCAGTTACGTTGTGATGTTTGGTAGCACACAAAGTGTTCCTCCGGTAAACGGGAGTTGCATAATCTCATAGTCATAGGAACATGTATAAGTCATGAAGAAAGCAATAGCAACAAACTAAATGATCAAGTGCTATGCTAACGGAATGGGTCAAGTCAATCACATCATTCTGTAATGATGTGATCCCGTTAATCAAATGACAACTCATGTCTATGGCTAGGAAACATAACCATCTTTGATCAACGAGCTAGTCAAGTAGAGGCATACTAGTGACACTCTGTTTATCTATGTATTCACACATGTATTATGTTTCCGGTTAATACAATTCTAGCATGAATAATAAACATTTATCATGATATAAGGAAATAAATAATAACTTTATCATTGCCTCTAGGGCATATTTCCTTCAGTCTCCCACTTGCACTAGAGTCAATAATCTAGTTCACATCACCATGTGATTTAATACCAATAGTTCACATCACCATGTGATTAACACCCATAGTTCACATCGACATGTGACCAACACCCAAAGGGTTTACTAGAGTCAATAATCTAGTTCACATCGCTATGTGATTAACACCCAAAGAGTAGTAAGGTGTGATCATGTTTTGCTTGTGAGAGAAGTTTAGTCAACGGGTCTGCCATAATTAGATCCGTACGTATTTTGCAAATTTCTATGTCAATAATGCTCTGCACGGAGCTACTCTAGCTAATTGCTCCCACTTTCAATATGTATCCAGATTGAGACTTAGAGTCATCTGGATTAGTTTCAAAACTTGCATCGACGTAACCCTTTACGATGAACCTTTTGTCACCTCCATAATCGAGAAACATATCCTTATTCCACTAAGGATAATTTTGACCAATGTCCAGTGATCTACTCCTAGATCACTATTGTACTCCCTTGCCAAACTCAAGGCAGGGTATACAATAGGTCTGGTACACAGTATGGCATACTTTATAGAATCTATGGCTGAGGCATAGGGAATGACTTTCATTCTCTCTCTATCTTCTGCCGTGGTTGGGCTTTGAGTCTTACTCAATTTCACACCTTGTAACACAGGCAAGAACTCTTTCTTTGACTGTTCCATTTTGAACTACTTCAAAAACTTGTCAAGGTATGTACTCATTGAAAACTTATCAAGCGTCTTGATCTATCTCTATAGATCTTGATGCTCAATATGTAAGCAGCTTCACCGAGGTCTTTTTTTGAAAATTCCTTTCAAACACTCCTTTATGCTTTGCAGAATAATTCTACATTATCTCCGATCAACAATATGTTATTCACATATACATATCAGAAATGTTGTAGTGCTCCCACTCACTTTCTTGTAAATACAGGCTTCACCGCAAGTCTGTATAAAACTATATGCTTTGATCAACTTATCAAAGCGTATATTCCAACTCTGAGATGCTTGCACCAGTCCATAGATGGATCGCTGGAGCTTGCATATTTTGTTAGTACCTTTAGGATTGACAAAACCTTCTGGTTGCATCATATACAACTCTTCTTTAATAAATTCTATTAAGGAATGCAGTTTTGTTTATCCATTTGCCAGATTTCATAAAATGCAGCAATAGCTAACATGATTCGGACAGACTTAAGCATAGATACGAGTGAGAATTTCTCATCGTGGTCAACACCTTGAACTTGTCGAAAACCTTTTTGTGACAATTCTAGCTTTGTAGATAGTAACACTACTATCAGCTTCCGTCTTCCTCTTGAAGATCCATTTAATCTCAATGGCTCGCCGATCTTTGGGCAAGTCAATCAAAGTCCATACTTTGTTCTTATACATGGATCTCATCTCAGATTTCATGGCCTCAAGCCATTTCACGGAATCTGGGCTCATCATCGCTTCCTCATAGTTCGTAGGTTCGTCATGGTCAAGTAACATGACCTCCAGAATAGGATTACCGTACCACTCTGGTGCAGATCTCACTCTGATTTACCTACGAGGTTCGGTAGTAACTTGATCTGAAGTTACATGATCATCATCATTAGCTTCCTCACTAATTGGTGTAGTAGTCACAGGAACATATTTCTGTGATGAACTACTTTCAAATAAGGGAGCAGGTACAGTTACCTCATCAAGTTTTACTTTCCTCCCACTCACTTCTTTCGAGAGAAACTCCTTCTCTAGAAAGGATCCATTCTCAACAACGAATATCTTGCCTTCGGATCTGTGATAGAAGGTGTACCCAACATTTTCTTTTGGGTATCCTATGAAGATGCACTTCTCCGATTTGGGTTTGAGCTTATCAGGTTGAAACTTTTTCACATAAGCATTGCAACCTCAAACTTTAAGAAACGACAGCTTAGGTTTCTTGCCAAACCATAGTTCATACGGTGTTGTCTCAACGGATTTAGATGGTGCCCTATTTAACGTGAATGTAGCTGTCTCTAATGCATAACCCCAAAACGATAGCGGTAAATCAGTAAGAGACATCATAGATCGCACCATATCTAATAAAGCACGGTTACGACGTTCGGACACACCATTACACTATGGTGTTCCAGGTGGCGTGAGTAGTGAAACTATTTCACATTGTTTTAACTGAAGGCCAAACTCGTAACTCAAATATTTTACTTCTGCGATCATATCGTAGAAACTTTTATTTTGTTACGATGATTCTCCACTTCACTCTGAAATTCTTTGAACTTTTCAAATGTTTCAGACTTGTGTTTCATCAAGTAGATATACTCATATCTGCTCAAATCATCTGTGAAGATCAAAAAATAATGATACCTGCCGCAAGCCTTAACACTCATCGGACCGCATACATCAGTATGTATTATTTCCAATAAGTCAGTTGCTCGCTCCATTGTTCCGGAGAACGGAGTCTTAGTCATCTTGCCCATGAGGCATGGTTCGCAAGCATCAACTGATTCATAATCAAGTGATTCCAAAAGCCCATCAGCATGGATTTTCTTCATGCACTTTACACCAATATGACCTAAACGGCAGTGCCACAAATAAATTGCACCATCATTATTAACTTTGCATCTTTTGGTTTCAATATTATGAATATGTGTATCACTACGATCGAGATCCAACAAACCATTTTCATTGGGTGTGTAACCATATAGGTTTTATTCATGTAAACAGAACAACAATTTATTCTCTTACTTAAATGAATAACCGTATTGCAATAAAAATCATCAAATCATATTCGTGCTCAACGCAAACACCAAATAACACTTATTTAGGTTCAACACTAATCCCGAAAGTATAGGGAGTGTGCGATGATGATCATATCAATCTTGGAACCACTTCCAACATACATCGTCACTTCACCCTTAACTAGTCTCTGTTCATTCTACAAGTCCCGTTTCGAGTTACTACTCTTAGCAACTGAACCAGTATCAAATACCGAGGGGTTGCTACGAACACTAGTAAAATACACATCAATAATCTGTATATCAAATATACCTTTGTTCACTTTGCCATCCTTCTTATCCGCCAAATACTTGGGGCAGTTCCGTTTCCAGTGACCAGTCCCTTTGCAGTAGAAGCACTTAGTCTCAGGCTTAGGATCAGACTTGGGCTTCTTCACTTGAGCAGCAACTTGCTTGCAGTTCTTCTTGAAGTTCCCCTTCTTCCCTTTGCCCTTTTCTTGAAACTAGTGGTCTTGTCTACCATCAACACTTGATATTTTTCTTGATTTCTACCTTCATTGATTTCAGCATTACGAAGAGCTTGGGAATCGTTTCTGTTATCCCTTGCATATCATAGTTCATCACGAAGTTCCACTAACTTGGTGATGGTGATTAGAGAATTCTGTCAATCACTATCTTATCTGGAAGATTAACTCCCACTTGATTCAAGCGATTGTAGTACCCAGACAATCTGAGCACATGCTCACTGCTTGAGCTATTCTCCTCCATCTTTTAGCTATAGAACTTGTTGGAGACTTCATATCTCTCAACTCGGGTATTTGCTTGAAATATTAACTTCAACTCCTGGAACATCCATATGATCCATGACATTCTTAACGTCTTTGAAGTCCTGATTCTAAGCCGTTAAGCATGGTGCACTAAACTATCAAGTAGTCATTATATGGAGCTAGCCAAACGTTCATAATGTCTGCATCTACTCCTGCAATAGGTCTGTCACCTAGCGGTGCATCAAAGACATAATTCTTCTGTGCAGCAATGAGGATAATCCTCAGATCACGGATCCAATCCGCATCATTGCTACTAACATTTTTCAACATAATTTTTCTCTAGGAACACAATAAACTAGGAGCAACATCGCGAGCTATTGATCTACAACATAGATATGCTAATACTACCAGGACTAAGTTCATGATAAATTAAAGTTCAATTAATCATATTACTTAAGAACTCCCACTTAGATAGACATCCCTCTAATCCTCTAAGTGATCACGTGATCCAAATCAACTAAACCATGTCCGATCATCACGTGAGATGGAGTAGTTTCAATGGTGAACATCACTATGTTGATCATATCTACTATATGATTCATGCTCGACCTTTCGGTCTCCGTGTTCCGAGGCCATATCTGTTATATGCTAGGCTCGTCAAGTTTAACCTGAGTATTCCACGTGTGCAACTGTTTTGCACCTGTTGTATTTGAACATAGAGCCTATCACACCCGATCATCACGTGGTTTCTCAGCACGAAGAAATTTCGCAACGGTGCATACTCAGGGAGAACACTTATACTTTGATAATTTAGTGAGGGATCATCTTATAATGCTACCGTCAATCAAAGCAAGATAAGATGCATAAAAGATAAACATCACATGCAATCAATATAAGTGATATGATATGGCCATCATCATCTTGTACTTGTGATCTCCATCTCCGAAGTACCGTCACGATCACCATCGTCACCGGCGTGACACCTTGATCTCCATCATAGCATCGTTGTCGTCTCGCCAATCTTATGCTTCCACGACTATCGCTACCGCTTAGTGATAAAGTAAAGCATTACAGCGCGATTGCATTGCATACAATAAAGCGACAACCATATGGCTCCTGCTAGTTGCCGATAACTCGGTTACAAAACATGATCATCTCATACAATAAAATTTAGCATCATGTCTTGACCATATCACATCACAACATGCCCTGCAAAAACAAGTTAGACGTCCTCTACTTTGTTGTTGCAAGTTTTATGTGGCTGCTACGGGCTTAGCAAGAACCATTCTTACCTACGCATCAAAACCACAATGATAGTTTGTCAAGTTGGTGCTGTTTTAACCTTCGCAAGGACCGGGCGTAGCCACACTCGATTCAACTAAAGTTGGAGAAACTGACACCCGCCAGCCACCTGTGTGCAAAGCACGTTGGTAGAACCAGTCTCGCGTAAGCGTACGCGTAATGTCGGTCCGGGCCGCTTCATCCAACAATACCGCCGAACCAAAGTATGACATGCTGGTAAGCAGTATGACTTATATCACCCACAACTCACTTGTGTTCTACTCGTGCATAACATCAACGCATAAAACCTAGGCTCGGATGCCACTGTTGGGGCACGTAGTAATTTCAAAAAAATTCCTACGCTCACGCAAGATCATGGTGATACATAGCAACGAGAGGGGAGAGTGTTGTCTACGTACCCTCGTAGACCGGAAGCGGAAGCGTTAGCACAACGCGTTTGATGTAGTCGTACGTCTTCACGGCCCGACCGATCAAGCACCGAAACTACGGCACCTCCGAGTTCTAGCACACGTTCAGCTTGATGACGATCCCCGGACTCCGATCCAACAAAGTGTCGGGGAAGAGTTTCGTCAGCACAACGACGTGGTGACGATCTTGATGTTCTACCGTCGCAGGGCTTCGCCTAAGCACCGCTACAATATTATCGAGGATTATGGTGGAGGGGGCACCGCACACGGCTAAGAGATCAATGATCAATTGTTGTGTCTATGGGGTGCCCCCTGCCCCCGTATATAAAGGAGTGGAGGAGGGGCCGGCCAAGGAGGGTGGCGTGCCCTAAGGGGGGAGTCCAACTCCCACAGGGAGTAGGACTCCCCTTTTTCCTATTAGGAGTAGGAGAGGGAAGGAAGAGGAAGGAGGGAGGAAGGAAAGGGGGGGGGGCGGCCCCCCTCCCAATTCGGATTGGGCTTGGGGGGGGGGGGCGCCCCCTCCCTTGCTCCTTTCCCCTCCTTTCCACTAAGGCCCAATAAGGCCCATATACCTCCCGGGGGGTTTCGATAACCTCCCGGTGATCCGGTATTGTCCCAATCTCACCCGGAACCTTTCCGGTGTCCAAATATAGTCGTCCAATATATTGATCTTTATGTCTCGACTATTTCGAGACTCTTCGTCAAGTCCGTGATCACATCCGGGACTCCAAACAACCTTCGGTACATCAAAATATATAAACTCATAATGAAACTATCATCGTAACGTTAAGCGTGCAGACCCTACGGGTTCGAGAACAATGTAGACATGATCGAGACACGTCTCCGGTCAATAACCAATAGCGGAACCTGGATGCTCATATTGGCTCCTACATATTCTACGAAGATCTTTATCGGTCAAACCGCATAACAACATACGTTGTTCCCTTTGTCATCGGTATGTTACTTGCCCGAGATTCGATCGTTGGTATCTCAATACCTAGTTCAATCTCATTACCGGCAAGTCTCTTTACTCGTTCCGTAACACATCATCCCGCAACTAACTCATTAGTTGCAATGCTTGCAAGGCTTATAGTGATGTGCATTACCGAGTGGGCCCAGAGATACCTCTCCGACAATCGGAGTGACAAATCCTAATCTCGAAATACGCCAACCCAACAAGTACCTTCGGAGACACCTGTAGAGCACCTTTATAATCACCCAGTTACGTTGTGACGTTTGGTAGCACACAAAGTGTTCCTCCGGTAAACGGGAGTTGCATAATCTCATAGGCATAGGAACATGTATAAGTCATGAAGAAAGCAATAGCAACAAACTAAACGATCAAGTGCTATGCTAACGGAATGGGTCAAGTCAATCACATCATTCTGTAATGATGTGATCCCGTTAATCAAATGACAACTCATGTCTATGGCTAGGAAACATAACCATCTTTGATCAACGAGCTAGTCAAGTAGAGGCATACTAGTGACACTCTGTTTGTCTATGTATTCACACATGTATTATGTTTCCGGTTAATACAATTCTAGCATGAATAAGAAACATTTATCATGATATAAGGAAATAAATAATAACTTTATCATTGCCTCTAGGGCATATTTTCTTCAAAACTATCAATTTCTATCAGTGGATTAAGCCATGGAAAAGTTATATTACAGTAGCTACAATGCAAAAACAAAATATGAATTGGTTTGCAACAATACTTAGAGTAGTGATTTGCTTTATTATACTAACGGATCTTACCGAACTTTCTGTTAAATTTTGTGTGATTGAAGTTTTCAAGTTTTGGGAGAGATCACGATGGATGAAGGAATAAGGAGTGGCAAGAGCCTAAGCTTGGGGATGCCCGAGGCACCCCAAGGAAATATTCGAGGACTCCCAAGTAACCAAGCTTGGGGATGCCCCGGAAGGCATCCGCTCTTTCTTCTAATGATCATCGGTAATTTCACTTGGAGCTATATTTTATTCATCACATGATATGCGTAAATCTTGGAGTGTCTTTTGCATTTAGTTTTCACTTTTCTTTGATGCACCATGCTAGTATGAGATAGTCCTTGGTTGATTTATAGAATGCTCATTGCACTTCACTTATATCTTTTGAGTATGGCTTTATAGAATGCTTCATGTGCTTCACTTATATCTTTTGAGGTTTGGATTGCCTGTTTCTCTTCACATAGAAAACCGCCATTTGTAGAATGCTCTTTTGCTTCACTTATATTTGTTAGAGAGTGGGCATATCTTTTGTAGAAAGGATTAAACTCTTTTGCTTCACTTATATCTATTTAGAGAGATGACAGGAACTGGTCATTCACATGGTTAGTCATAAAATCCTACATAAAATTTGTAGATCACTGAATATGATATGTTTGATTCCTTGCAATAGTTTTGCGATATAAAGATGGTGATATTAGAGTCATGCTAGTGGGTAGTTGTGGATTGTAGAAATACTTGTGTTAAAGTTTGTGATTCCCGTAGCATGCACGTATGGTGAACCGTTATGTAACGAAGTTGGAGCATGAGGTATTTATTGATTGTCTTCCTTATGAGTGGCGGTCGGGGACGAGCGATGGTCTTTTCCTACCAATCTATCCCCCTAGGAGCATGCGCATAGTACTTTGTTTCGATGACTAATAGATTTTTGCAATAAGTATGTGAGTTCTTTATGACTAATGTTGAGTCCATGGATTATACGCACTCTCACCCTTCCATCATTGCTAGCCTCTTCGGTACGGTGCATTTCCCTTTCTCACCTCGAGAGTTGGTGCAAACTTCGCCGGTGCATGCAAACCCCGTGATACGATACGCTCTATCACACGTAAGCCTCCTTATATCTTCCTCAAAACAGGCACCATACCTACCTATTATGGCATTTCCATAGCCATTCCGAGATATATTGCCATGCAACTTCCATCATCATCATATACATAACTTGAGCATTTATTGTCATATTGCTTTGCATGATCGTAAGATAGCTAGCATGATGTTTTCATGGCTTGTCTGTTTTTTGATGTCATTGCTACACTAGATCGTTGCACATCCCGGTACACCGCCGGAGGCATTCATATAGAGTCATATCTTTGTTCTAGTATCGAGTTGTAATATTGAGTTGTAACTAAATAAAAGTGTGATGATCATCATTATTAGAACATTGTCCCATGGTCAAAATAAAAGTGGCCAAAGAAGCCCCCCCCCCCAAAAGATAGAGGCCAAAGAAGCCTACAAAAAAAGAAAAAAAAGAGAAGGGACAATGTTACTATCCTTTTACCACACTTGTGCTTCAGAGTAGCACCATGTTCTTCATATAGAGAGTCTCTTGAGTTATCACTTTCATATACTAGTGGGAATTTTCATTATAGAACTTGGCTTGTATATTCCAATGATGGGCTTCCTCAAATGCCCTAGGTCTTCATGATCAAGCAAGTTAGATGCACACCCACTTAGTTTCAGTTTGAGCTTTCATACACTTATAGCTCTTAGTGCATCCGTTGCATGGCAATCCCTACTCCTCACATTGATATCAATTGATGGGCATCTCCATAGCCCATTGATTACCCGCGTCGATGTGAGACTTTCTCCCTTTTTGTCTTCTCCACACAACCTCCACCATCATATTCTATTCCACCTATAGTGCTATGTCCATAGCTCACGCTCATGTATTGCGTGAAAGTTGAAAAAGTTTGAGAATGTCAAAAGTATGAAAAAATTGCTTGGCTTGTCATCGGGGTTGTGCATGATTTGAATGCTTTGTGTGGTGAAGATGGAGCATAGCCAGACCATATGATTTTGTAGGGATAACTTTCTTTGGCCATGTTATTTTGAAAAGATATGATTGCTTTATTTGTATGCTTGAAGTATTATTATCGTAATGTCAAATGATACACTATTGCTTTGAATCACTCGTGTCTTAATATCCAGGCCATGATTAGATTACATGATCAAGATTATGCTAGGTAGCATTCCACATCGAAAATTATTTTTTTATCATTTACCTACTCGAGGATGAGCAAGAATTGAGCTTGGGGATGCTGATACGTCTCCGTCGTATCTATAATTTTTGATTGTTCCATGCCAATATTCTACAACTTTCATATAGTTTTGGCAACTTTTTATACTATTTTTGGGACTAACATATTGATCCAGTGCCTAGTGCCAGTTCCTGTTTGTTGCATGTTTTTTTGTTTCACAGAAAATCCATATCAAACGGAGTCCAAACTGGATAAAAACTGACGGAGATTTTTTTGGAATATATGTGAATTTTGGGAAGTGAAATCAACGCGAGACGATGCTCAAGGGGCCCACGAGGTAGGGGGCACGTCCCAGGGGGAAGGCGCGCCCCTGGCCCTCGTGGACACCCCGTAAGGCGGTTGGTGCCCTTTTTTCGCCGCAAGAAAGCTAATATCCGGATAAAAATTATGTCCAAAATTCAGCCCAATCGGAGTTACGGATCTCCGGGAATATAAGAAACGGTGAAAGGGCAGAATCTGGGAACACAGAAACAGAGAGAGACAGAGAGACATATCCAATCTCGGAGGGGCTCTGAAAGTGCGTTATATCGACTAGAGGGGGGGTGAATAGGCGATTTTTATGAAAGTCTTCAAAACTTGGGAGTTATGAAGACAAACAGTGAAGATTATGCCTATTACTATACAGCGGAAGTTAGATTACACTAGGCCAGCCATGGTCATGTATTCATTAGAGTGAAAGCACAGTGACAAACAGCTTCAGTGTAATAAGGATCAAGTAGGAAGAAGTTATGAAGCCAAACAGATCATGCATTCACGTTGTGAAGACAAATGATAAAGCAAGCATGCAGTGACTTCACAATGAGTAACAGCAAGAGAAGAAAGTGAAGATGTAACCAGTGACTCGTTGAAGACAATGATATGTTGGACCAGTTCCAGTTGTTGTGACAGCTGTACGTCTGGTTGGAGCGGCTAGGTATTTAAACCTTAGGACACACAGTCCCGGACACCCAGTCCTGAACACACAGTTCAGGACACCAAGTCCTCACCGTATTCTCCTTGAGCTAAGGTCACTTAGTCCTCGCCCAATCACTCTGGTAAGTCTTCAAGGTAGACTCCCAAACCTTCACAGACTTCGTTCACTGGCAATCCACAATGTCTCTTGGATGCTTTGAACGCGATGCCTAACCGTCTGGAGAATTCACAGTCCTCAAGTGTAATAAGTCTTCAGATCACACAGACAAGAAGACTCAAGTGATGCCCAATTTACTCTGGCTCTGGGTGGTTAGGGCTTTTCTCCTCACTAGGAATTTTCTCTCAAAGGCTTCGAGGTGGGTTGCTCTCCAATGACAAAAGCCGTGCACTGAAATCTGAGCAGCCAACCGTTTATGGTTGTGGGGGGTGGGCTATTTATAGCCACTTGGCAACCCGACCTGATTTGTCCGAAATGACCCTGGGTCACTAAGGAACTGACACGTGTCTCAACAGTCAGATTTCGAACTCTCGTGGCAACTTTACTTGGGCTACAAGTAAAGCTGACTTGTCCGACTCTGGACAAGATTCGCTCTGATTGTCTTCACTCGAAGACATAGGTTTTTGATTTAGGCATCACTTCAGTCATTCTGACTGGTTCTCCTGGACCCCACTTAACAGTACAGTGGTTCCTATGACTCAACACAAAATAAAAAGAACCATGAAAGATCTAAGTCTTCGAGCTCCATAGGCTTCATAACGTGTCTTCTGTTGTCATAGTCTTCAATGTGAATATCTTCATATACCACCTTTGTCTTCAATGTCTTCATACATTTTTAGGGGTCATCTTTGGTAGTAAACCCGAATCAATGAGGGACTTCTACCTGTGCTTTCCTGCAATTCTCACAAACACATTAGTCCCTCAACTAGGTTTGTCGTCAATACTCCAAAACCAACTAGGGGTGGCACTAGATGCACTTACAATCTCCCCCTTTTTGGTGATTGATGACAAACTAGTTGAAGTTTTCAACGGGGAATATAAAGTGTGAAGTTTGTAAAGGAATTGTCTTCATAAGTTGCAAGAGCTCCCCCTGAAGATGTGCATATAAGTTAATTTGCTTTTGGAATGCAAATGCACATGGCAGGTTGTACTTGTGGAGATCAGCTTCAGCTTATGATGACAATCCACTATGCATGTGAAAGTATATGAAGATAATGACATGCATAATGGAAAATGGACGTCTGTAGAATGAGATGAGTGCGGAATTTATCGTCGCACATGCGGAATTTATCTTCGCAAACAGAGTGGTAAACAAGTAGCAGACGACCATCGAGTTTTAGTGTTTACAACTCAAAAGAACCAAATGAAGCAAAAACAAGAGTTGTAAACACGAAGCAAAGTATAACAAAACAAGGCACCCGCCCATGTTGACCCGCTTGAAGACTTTAAACATCATATGCTTCTCCCCCTTTTGTCAGGAATGACCAAAAAGGTTTGAAGACATAGAGTTTTCTACGCGTTCCCAGGCGCAGCAGGGTCGGTGGAGTTGTTTGGCGGTGCTGAGTTTTGAGGTGCTGAAGCAGGTGGTGGTGAAGTAGCATCATCATCTTCATCAATGATCCTCGCAGTGACGGTGGCAGCAGATGAGGAATACTCAGAGTCTTCAAGTGACGGTGTGTTGCGCATCACAGCCCTCCTAGGAGGTGTGGTGTCAAATTTGAAGCGCTCTGTGAAGCCATCCTCTTCAAGTTCAGCTTCAGTGCAGATCATTGAGAGTCCTTTCCACGTACGACGGCAAGTCTCATGTGTAACGAAGGCATTCTTGGTGGCCAGGTTTCGAAGACGATTGACATCCACCAAGAGGCTCTTCATCTGACGTTTCAGCCAGTCGTGATGCCTATCTTGCTTTTGATGAAGGGCCACAAGAAGCTCTCGGTCAGTGAGGACACGAGCACGCTTCTTGGGTCTTGGAGCGTTTGTGCTATCTGTGGCTTCAGTTGATGCTGGTGCACGTGTAGTGCCAGCCATCGGATAGACCCTGGACATGGCTTCAACACCTTCAACATTCTGCGTGAAGCTCTGGTGTTCGGCATTCTGAAGACTTATTGGTTGCTTGGCAGGCTCAGGGTATATTGCTTCAGCAGAGATATCCACATCGGGTAGGAAGATGCGATGGTTTCGGGCTGAGGGCTGATACGAAATTATAGAGTGCAGTTTGATCAGCCTCATCACCCAAGGGGCATAGATTTTTAGACCAAATAAGTCCGAGCCTGACGCAGCAAGTTGTCGTATGAAAAGATCCTGTGCGTTGAAGCATTTTCCATGCATGATATAGAATATGAGAGTCTTCATTGCACCCTCAATCTTGGCATATGGAGAGTGTCCCTTAATGGGCCAGAGAGTCCGCCGGATAATATGATATATGGTCCTGGGCAGGTACTCTAGGTCTTCAATGAAGAACTCAGTTGGATAGGGTGCATCCTGAGGCAATGGCTTCATCATGGAGAGCATCTGACTCATATTTGGTTCAGGTCTCTGGAAAATACTCTCAGTAGCTTCAGAATGTGGTTGGCAACCTTCCTCGAAGAATTCGCCTGGAGTGGGCAGGCCGGTGAGCTCAATGATATCAAATGCATTGGCTTCATGATGGACATTTCCGGTCATCCACTCCAGGATCCAAGTCTTTGGATCTCTGTTGTATCCTTTGATATGGAGAGTGGCATAAAACTGAAGCAGAAGCTCTTCGTTCCAGTGCTCTTCATCAGTCACAAATGGCAGCAAACCCACTTGCCTGAAGCAGTCCAAAGCTTCCTCAAGACACGACAGACCAGCAATGGCTTCAACCTCAAGGCACTTGTGAGGGAAGATGCGACCTTGGTTGTATAAGATGCAAGAATAATAGCTGCGCTGTGAATAGCTCCAGAACCTGTCTGATACAATCCTTTCCCTTGAATAGGGGTTCTTGGAGCTATTGAAAAATGTGTTGTCTGCCTTGAAGCTGTTTACATCAAAGGAGCCAGGTGCTGATGCAGGACCTGGGAACCTTGGAAGCCTTGGGACTGGCTTCTGGACATGAGGCCTGTGCTCTATGTGATAATCAAATTGTGGACCTGCAGCAGACTCAGGAACTGAAGTGTCTGGCTCAGTGGCTTCACTATCCGCTGAAGCATTTAGTGGGGCAGGCTCCACATTGGCTTCAGTGTTTGTAGTTTGAGGGACAACCTCAGGCACGTTCTCCTGGGAAACTGCATCTTGATGGAGCGAGGGAGTGGGTTCTGGAGGTGCTTCTTCATTGTCTTCGGCTGATGCAGCCGGAATTTCTGCATACTGGACTTGAGGCCGTGGACCTTTGCGAAGCCTACGGAACGCAGACGACGCTTGTGGTGTCGGAGTGGGCTGGGCCTCAATGTCTTCGTCTTCCTCCTGAGGGCGATCCGCCCATGACTCATCTTGTGCCATTGGCGTCAGAGGACGTCCAATGCTGATGAGTTCGCTTGTTTCAAGCTGAGGAAGGGCTGCATCACCTTGCACATTGTCCTGATGACCAATGTCTTCAGCAGCTATTGGATCGGCTGCTGGAATATCTTCAGCGTCAGGTGCCTCTGTGGGAGCAGGCTCATGAACTGTCAGTCTTCTTTCTGCATTGGGGTGAATGACAGAAAGGGGTTCAACCATCAAGGGCTCTGTGGGAGCAGCCCTAGATTTCTTGGTCTTGCGCTTCTTTTTGCTGGGGGCAGTAGGAGAGGCTTCAGAGCTCTTCCTTTTTCTGGCTTCAGCCTCTGCAACTCTTGTCTTCTTTAGCTCTGAAGCTGTTGACCGGCTCTTTGGCTTCGAGCCGGTCGTGGCGGTTGGGAAGACAATCGGAGTAGCTGCTTGTTTTGATGCCTCTGATTCACTCACACCAAGCTGCTTCTTCTTCTTTGCAGCCATCTTGGGGTCGATGCCAGGACGCCCAAGTGCCTTGCGCTTTTCAGCCTCGTTGTAGGCTTGAACACATTTTTCTGCCAAAGACTTCATCCTTTCACGCGAGCCTTGAGCTTCAACACGCTTCTTCAGAAAGTTTTCTTTGAGATCATGCAGCATGATTTTGAAGTTCCTCACTTCTTGCACGCTGAGGCTGGCCATGTGCTGCTTGAACTGAGCTTTTTCGTGATCAATTTTCTGCTTCAGCTCAACAATGCGCTGAGCAATGGCCAGTTCTGAAGCAATTGCGCCTTGGAAGGCGACACCGAGTCCAACAGGAAGCTGCAGATCATTGAAGCTAATATCTGGTGTGTCAAACCATTCATCGATGAAGCTGTGGATGATGGAGACATCAAAGAGAGGCAGATTGTTGAAGATTTCCGCTTCCTCCTTGCTTTTGATGAGCTGTTCTAGTGCGTCATCACCCAGATCTTCATCGCTTGATAGATCAATGGCTTCACTGCGCAGAATGGCAGCAGCAGTGAGTTCTTTGCCTGTTTGTTGCTGGGGCTCCTTTTCCTTCAGGGGCTTGGAGACGCGGGATACGTCTTCAGACTGCACACTGACTTCAGGAGGTGCAGTTTTCAATGGCTTCGCCCTTGAGATTTTTGAGGCAGGGGCCGGCTTCGAAGCTTTTGGTTTCTTTGTCTGCTTTGGCTTCAGCACAGCAGGAGCTTCATCAGACTCAGAATCAGCTGGAGGGTCATTCACAGCAGTCCCTTGGACTAAGATGTGGGTGATCAGGCCCTCAAGATTGGCAAATGGACCGATGATATTTGGTTCCGCGTCGCGTGTGCCATCTGCCCTTGGTGAGGAGGGACCAGGGTTGAAGTCAAGCCCAAATTTCTTCTTGTTTAGCTTCGCTGACTGTTGAGCAAACTGAAAGTTGCGTTTGAAGAGATTGTCGTCACGACACCAGAGAAGTGACGATGGATGTGCATCATCAGGCTGTGGTCCTCGGACCATGCATGGGTAGAAGCCTTGAGCAATGGCTTCATCTCTGGTCCTGGGTACAAGGTTCTTGTATAAGATATCACCCCATGGACTCTTGATAGCATTCTTTTCGGCATACTCCTGGGTGACGAAGCGGTATTTGAACCACTGTTCTGCCCAATAGCGTCGAATCCATTGGATTCGAGTCTTGCGCTGCCCATAGCTCTCTTCTGGATCTGTTTTGTACATTTCTGCCAAGTCTTCAGGCAGATCCTTGGAAGTTCCCTCACGTCTCTGTCTGCCCCCCTTTCTTGCTGCTGCAACTGAAGCCATAAACTTTAACTTGAAAGGCTTCAAAACTTTCAAAGGCTTCAAAGGCTTTCTTTTTCTTGACAAACAGGAACTGGCTTCAGGAGAGTTTATGTGATGCTGTAGGAATTCTGCAAATGAATGCAGACTATGAGAACCGAAGGATTCTCCCACGGACATGTACCTGTGACAGCATTAAGGTGCGAGGGAAGGGGAAGAGGTCATATGCATTCTCAGAAGGTTTTGAAGATTAATCAGTTTAGAAGACATTGACCTCATTGTGCGAAGACATTCACTTATAGATAAGAAGTTGGTTCCAGATTTGTACAAACCCATAGATCAGTACAAGTGAGGAATCTAACTACTTTATGAAGCACAAGTGAATATACTAGGCATGTTATGAGATGCAGCGAGAGATCTAACTGGTGTGAAGAGAAACTTCTTATGGTAGAACATGACAGAACCATGAGATCAAAAGAGGCTGTAAAAAGAAGTTTTATTTACCACACTGGAACTGCTAGACGGAAGGAAGTTGATGCCGAGCAGTTCAGTCCTCCGTGCCCTAACTTGGCGATGGAAAACACCTACGGCGACGGCGGAGAGGACGATGTCCGCGGTCGGCGTGAGGACGGCGTTGGAGAGGTTGCGGCAGCGAAGCGCTTCGTCTCCGGCGTCGTCGAGTGCTAGCGGTGGCGCTAGGGTTCGTGCGAGGGTGGAAGAAGGAGATAATGACCGCGGTAAGTGTGAATTTATAGACTCAGAGGCGGCACTATGCTATTACGCAGGTGCCCCTGGCGGTTCGCATTTGAGGCACGCGTGGCCAGTTAGCGGAAGTTTGGGGTTTGTTCCACGTCCCACGCACGCCTAAATTGTCGGGTGGTCGTTCCTGCTTCTCCGGATCTTATGTGGAGGAATGAGCATTAAAAACGGACGTTTATGGTTGTCTCTATGTCTTCAGCTGACAAGGACACAGTGAAGACATTCGACAGTTTCAACAGAATGCATATGACTTGGAGAGATAGAGTTTGAGATAGAAAGCATAAAGAGATTAGGGTCCGATCACATTCACTTAGTTCAAAAGATTCAATCAAGAAGACATAGCTATAAGTGAATGCTGTAGAGGACAGAACACTAGAGCATATATATCTATATAATCAACGTAATGAAGATAATCATGAAGACATATTGAGTTTGAAGCCAAGCTAAATGTGAAGATATTGCAAGGTAACGCTAAGAGTTAAACACTTCAAAATGGAACGTTTGGTGGTGGCGTTACCCACCGTATAGGAAGTATTAGACCCAGACACGGCGCACAATTATCGTGGCGCTCCGAAGTCAAATTCCACATTAATGTATTCACACTTAGAATGTATGTCTTCATTGATTGAAGATATACTTTACTTTGTGTGTTGCACATCTAAGTCATCAATATGCATAAGTGTTAGGATGTGTGCCTGATCACAGGACATTTGAGGATTCCAGGATATTTAGCTCATACCGTAACTTGCAAAACCTCTTCTCATCCAAGGGCTTGGTGAAGATATCTGCCAATTGCTCTTCAGTGTTGACGTGTATGATATCAATGTCTTCCTTCACAACATGATCTCTGAGAAAGTGATGACGAATTTCAATGTGCTTTGTCTTCGAGTGCTGAACTGGGTTGTTGGCAATCTTGATGGCGCTTTCATTGTCGCAGTAAAGTGGCACTTGCTTCAGATGAATGCCATAATCCTTGAGTGTTTGCTTCATCCACAGAAGCTGAGCGCAGCAAGATCCAACAGCAATGTATTCAGATTCAGCAGTGGAGAGAGATACACAGTTCTGCTTCTTTGAAGACCAACAAACAAGTGATCGTCCCAGAAAGTGACATGTGCCTGATGTAGACTTGCGATCAACTTTGTCACCAGCATAATCAGCATCCGAAAATCCAACCAAATCAAACTCTGAGCCCTTTGGATACCATAATCCTAGAGTTGGGGTGTGAGCCAAATATCGAAGAATTCGCTTCACAGCTAAGTGATGCGACTCCTTTGGTGCCGCTTGAAATCGAGCACACATGCAAACACTAAGCATGATATCTGGCCTAGATGCACATAAATAAAGCAAAGACCCAATGATGGAGCGGTATACCTTTTGATCGAACTCTTTACCATTGTCGTCAGGACCTAGATGATGTTTGGCTGGCATTGGTGTTGTGAAGCCTTTGCAGTCTTGCATACCGAACTTCTTCAGGCAATCTTTGAGATATTTCTCTTGAGATATGAAGATGCCATTGCGCTGTTGTCGGATTTGAAGACCAAGGAAGAACTTCAGCTCCCCCATCATGGACATCTGATATTGCTCTTGCATCATATATCCAAACTCTTCACTGTACTTCTGATTGGTGCAGCCGAAGATAATGTCATCCACATATATTTGGCACACAAATAGTTCACCATCGTATGTCTTCGTGAAAAGAGTGGGATCCAGGGAACCAGGTATGAAGCCTTTGCTCTTCAGAAAGTACTTGAGTGTATCATACCAGGCCCTAGGGGCTTGTTTGAGGCCATACAGTGCCTTGTTGAGCTTGTATACCATCTCAGGATGTTTTGGATTTTCAAAGCCAGGCGGTTGTGCAACATACACTTCTTCTTCAATCTTGCCATTGAGAAAGGCACTTTTCACATCCATTTGATATAGAAGTATGTTATGATGATTTGCATAGGCCAGCAGTATGCGTATGGCTTCAAGCCTAGCCACAGGAGCAAATGTTTCATCGAAGTCAATGCCCTCCACTTGAGTATATCCTTGAGCAACGAGACGAGCTTTGTTTCTGACAACTTGACCATGCTCATCTTGCTTGTTGCGGTATATCCATTTGGTGCCTATTATGTTGTGCTTCCGTGGATCAGGACGCTTAACCAGTTCCCATACATTATTCAGCTCAAACTGTTGAAGTTCTTCTTGCATAGCTTGAATCCATTCAGGTTCCATGAAGGCTTCTTCAACTTTCTTGGGTTCTGATATTGAGACGAATGCGAAATGCCCACAGAAGTTTGCTAGCTGAGTTGCCCTTGAACGAGTGAGTGGACCAGGTGCATTGATGCTGTCAAGTATTCTGTCAATCTGCACTTCATTTGCAACACGAGGATGTACAGGGCGAAGACTTTGCTCTTGCTGATCTGCGTTGTTGTTTGGAGGAATGTCTTCATGCTGAGCATTGTCTTCATGTTGATCAGGTGCTGAGATAATGAGTTCTTCTTCAGGATGAGCTTCAGAAGGCATAATCTCTCCAGTTCCCATAAGCTTGATTGATTCACTAGCTGGAACTTCATCTAGCACATTTGGCAGTTGCTCTCTTTGTGAACCATTAGTTTCATCAAACCGCACATCCACTGTTTCGACCACTTTGTAATGGAAGAGATTGAAGACTCTGTAGGAGTGTGAATCCTTTCCATATCCAAGCATGAAGCCCTCATGTGCTTTTGGTGCAAACTTTGAGGTGTGGTGTGGGTCCTTGATCCAGCATTTTGCGCCAAATACTCTGAAGTAACTGACATTTGGCTTCTTGCCAGTTAGGAGTTCATAAGATGTCTTGTTCAGAAGCTTGTGAAGAGAAACACGATTGATTGTATGGCATGCAGTATCAATGGCTTCAGTCCAGAATTTTCTTGGAGTCTTGTATTCATCTAGCATTGTTCTGGCCATTTCAATGAGTGTTCTGTTCTTGCGTTCGACGACGCCATTCTGCTGTGGCGTGTACGGAGCTGAGAATTCATGTGTGATGCCCAAGGTATCAAGATATGTATCAAGGCCAGTGTTCTTGAATTCAGTGCCATTGTCACTTCTAATGTGCTTTATCTTGGCGCCAAAATTGTTCATGGCTCGATTGGCGAAGCGTCTGAAGACATCCTGCACTTCAGTCTTGTAAAGGATTATGTGTACCCAAGTATATCTAGAGTAATCATCAACAATGACGAAGCCATAGAGGCAAGCAGTAGTAGTAAAAGTTGAGTAGTGAGTGGGACCGAAAAGATCCATGTGGAGCAGTTCGAAGGGTTGTGTACTAGTCATGATTGTCTTCGAAGGATGTTTTGCCCTTGTCATCTTCCCTGCTTCACAGGCACCGCATAAATGATCTTTCTTGAACTTGACGCCCTCGATGCCTATGACATGCTTCTTCTTCGCAAGGGTGTGGAGGTTCCTCATGCCAGCATGCCCAAGCCTCCGATGCCAAAGCTAGCATTCTGAAGCTTTTGCAAGAAGGCATACCGCAAGTTGTGGTCCTGCTGAGAAATCTACCACGTACAAATCACCTTTCCGATACCCTTCAAACACTAGAGATTTGTCAGATTCCATTAGCACCAGGCAACGATATTTTCCAAACATTACAATCATATTCAAATCGCAAAGCATTGAGACAGACATTAAGTTGAAGCCAAGGGATTCAACAAGCATGACTTTATCCATGTGTTGATCCTTTGAGATTGCAACTCTACCTAGACCCAATACCTTACTTTTACCAGTGTCAGCAAATGTGATGTGGCTCTTGTCGGATGGACATAATGTTGAGTCCTTAAGAAGGCTTCTTCTGCCAGTCATGTGATTTGTACACCCACTGTCAATAATCCATTCTGAAGACTTTGAAGTCGCTGGTGTCGTACCCTACAGTACAGTTAGGGGGATAGGCTTCACGAAGAGAATTGTGAAGCATAAACATTTGACAAACCAGTGGGTTATGAAAACTTAGATCCAGATTAGGACTAATAGGGAGAGTAGCATGCGATTCAGGAACGAAGTACATAATGATGCCATTCGGGCATTTTATCTTGCACCCTACAAGATTTTTAAGGTCCCCAGCAATAGCATCAGAAGATTTTGTTTTTCTGCTGGAGACCTTTTCCTGCAAAAGAGATTTAAGCTTTCTTAACCACCCACATCTTCAAGGGTGGCTTAGAAGCAATAAGTCTAAGTGCAGCATCTGAGAATTTTGGCTTTAAAGCCTTAGCAAACAGTCTAGCAGGTGGATAATAATACTCATAGGAATGAGCAGAATAATTTTTGGTCACATGAACACGGTTTGATGAACCGCTCTTATATTCATATGCCTGAGTATAGTTTCCCTGCAAAATATTTGCGTTACTGTGACTCAGGTGAGTCCTCTGTTTGTATGAAGCCTTTGGACCATATGAAGCCTTTGGTCTGAGGTTTGTCTTCTTTAAGTGAGGTGTCATGAAGACATTCACAGGAAGATTTTCCAGACACTTTTTCGGAACCCAGATCTTCTTCATAGGCGGTCCATTCCTGCAGTTAGTACCAATGTACCTGGCAAACACTTCACCATTCTGATTCTTAAACAGTTTATAGTTTCCATCAAAGGATTCATCAATGACAATGGGGTTAGCACAAGTGAAGCCAGATAAGTTGGATGGATCTGCTGAAAGTTCCTTTGCAGCAACCCATGTGGTTTTGGGGTACTGCTCAGGTTTCCAGTAAGAGCCATCTGCATTTATTTTCCTCACAAATCCAACACCCTCTTTCCTAGGGTTTCGGTTCAGAATCTGCTTCTTGAGGACATCACATAATGTCTGATGTCCTTTAAGACTTTTGTACATCCCTGTTTCAAGCAATGTCTTCAACCTAGCATTCTCATCAGCAATAGCAGTGGTATCCTCAGTAGAGGGGTTAGTTACCACATCAACAGTTCAAGATATTGCAACAGCAGTAGCAGTGGAACATTCAGCAACAGAATTAGCATTATCACGCTCAATGCATTTAAGACATGGTGGTTCAAATCCTTCCTGAGCAGGACTGATCTGTTCAGAGCGAAGTGACTCGTTTTCCTTTTGAAGATCTTCATGAGCCGCTCTCAATTTCTCAAGTTCTTGCTTCCTTTGAAGATAATCATAGGAAAGCTTTTCATGAGTTGTTGAGAGAGTATCATGACGATCTTCAAGTTCCTGATACTTAACGTGAAGGTTTTTTATGTCTTCAATTAAGGATTCAGATCGAGTCATTTCAGCACCCAACAGATCATCGCTTCTGTCTAACAGTTTTTGAATATGTTCCATAGCTTTCTGTTGTTCAGTTGCAATTTTAGCAAGTGTTTTGTAGCTAGGTTTTGAATCACATTCAGAGTCATCGTCACTAGATGTTTGATAGCGAGTAGTGCGTGTGTTTACCTTGGCACCGCGTGCCATGAAGCAGTAGGTAGGAGTGGAGTCGTTCTTGTCATTTGCGTCGGTGTCGGTGATGCAGTTATTGTCTTCAGTGTTGAAGATAGACTTGGCGATGTATGCTGTAGCCAGACTCGCAATGCCAGAATCAGACTCCTCCTCAGACTCCACCTCTGCCTCCTCAGATGCGGACTCCTCCTCTGAATCCATCTCCTTTCCTACAAACGCACGTGCCTTGCCAGATGAGCTCTTCTTGTGTGATGAAGACTTTGATGAAGACTTGGAAGAAGACTTTGAGTATTTCTTCTTCTTCTTGTCGTCAGAATCATATTCCTTGCTCTTCTTCTTCCTTCTGTTCTCATTGTCCCACTGAGGACACTCAGAGATGAAGTGTCCAGTTTTCTTGCACTTGTGACATGTTTTCTTCTTGTAGTCATGAGCAGAAGCTTCATCATTCCTTGAGCTTGATCGTGAAGATTTTCTGAAGCCTTTCTTCTTGGTGAATTTTTGGAACTTCTTCACTAGCATTGCAAGTTCTCTTCCAGTGTCTTCAGGATCATCAGAACTGCAGTCAGATTCTTCTTCAGATGAGGAGACAGCTTTTGCCTTCAAGGCACGTGTTCGCCCATAGTTTGGACCGTAGATATCTCTTTTCTCAGAAAGCTGAAACTCATGTGTGTTGAGCCTCTCAAGTATGTCAGACGGATCGAGTGTCTTGAAATCAGGACGTTCTTGAATCATCAGGGCCAGGAGGTCAAACGAACTATCAAGTGATCTCAGCAGCATGTTGACGATTTCATGTTTGGTGATTTCAGTGGCGCCGAGGGCTTGAAGCTCATTTGTGATGTCAGTGAGTCGGTCAAATGTGTGCTGGACATTCTCATTGTCATTTCGCTTGAAGCGGTTGAAGAGGTTGCGAAGAACACTGATTCTTTGATCTCTCTGGGTTGAGACGCCTTCTTTGACCTTGGAGAGCCAGTCCCAGACCAGCTTGGATGTCTTCAAGGCACTCACACGCCCATACTGTCCTTTTGTTAGATGACCACAGATGATATTTTTGGCAGTAGAGTCCAGTTGAGTGAACTTCTTGACATCAGCAGCAGTGACACCTTCTCCAGCCTTGGGAACGCCGTTCTCGACGACATACCATAGGTCGACGTCAATGGCTTCAAGATGCATTCGCATCTTATTCTTCCAGCAGGGATATTCAATTCCATCAAAGACGGGGCATGCAGCGGAGACTTTGATTATCCCTGCAGTCGACATAGCTAAAACTCCAGGTGGTTAAACCGAATCACACAGAATAAGGGAGCACCTGGCTCTGATACCAATTGAAAGTGCGTTATATCGACTAGAGGGGGGGTGAATAGGCGATTTTTATGAAAGTCTTCAAAACTTGGGAGTTATGAAGACAAACAGTGAAGATTATGCCTATTACTATACAACAGAAGTTAGATTACACTAGGCCAGCCATGGTCATGTATTCATTAGAGTGAAAGCACAGTGACAAACAGCTTCAGTGTAATAAGGATCAAGTAGGAAGAAGTTATGAAGCCAAACAGATCATGCATTCACGTTGTGAAGACAAATGATAAAGCAAGCATGCAGTGACTTCACAATGAGTAACAGCAAGAGAAGAAAGTGAAGATGTAACCAGTGACTCGTTGAAGACAATGATATGTTGGACCAGTTCCAGTTGGCTGTGACAACTGTACGTCTGGTTGGAGCGGCTAGGTATTTAAACCTTAGGACACACAGTCCCGGACACCCAGTCCTGAACACACAGTTCAGGACACCAAGTCCTCACCGTATTCTCCTTGAGCTAAGGTCACTTAGTCCTCGCCCAATCACTCTGGTAAGTCTTCAAGGTAGACTCCCAAACCTTCACAGACTTCGTTCACTGGCAATCCACAATGTCTCTTGGATGCTCTGAACGCGACGCCTAACCGTCTGGAGAATTCACAGTCCTCAAGTGTAATAAGTCTTCAGATCACACAGACAAGAAGACTCAAGTGATGCCCAATTTACTCTGGCTCTGGGTGGTTAGGGCTTTTCTCCTCACTAGGAATTTTCTCTCAAAGGCTTCGAGGTGGGTTGCTCTCAAACGACAAAAGCCGTGCACTGAAATCTGAGCAGCCAACCGTTTATGGTTGTGGGGGGTGGGCTATTTATAGCCACTTGGCAACCCGACCTGATTTGTCCGAAATGACCCTGGGTCACTAAGGAACTGACACGTGTCTCAATGGTCAGATTTCGAACTCTCGTGGCAACTTTACTTGGGCTACAAGTAAAGCTGACTTGTCCGGCTCTGGACAAGATTCGCTCTCATTGTCTTCACTCGAAGACATAGGTTTTTGATTTAGGCATCACTTCAGTCATTCTGACTGGTTCTCCTGGACCCCACTTAACAGTACGGTGGTTCCTATGACTCAACACAAAATAAAAAGAACCATGAAAGATCTAAGTCTTCGAGCTCCATAGGCTTCATAACGTGTCTTCTGTTGTCATAGTCTTCAATGTGAATATCTTCATATACCACCTTTGTCTTCAATGTCTTCATACATTTTTAGGGGTCATCTCTGGTAGTAAAACCGAATCAATGAGGGACTTCTACCTATGTTTTCCTGCAATTCTCACAAACACATTAGTCCCTCAACTAGGTTTGTCGTCAATACTCCAAAACCAACTAGGGGTGGCACTAGATGCACTTACAGGCTCTCGCCCCTCCCATGCCATGGAGGCCATGGACCAGAGGGGAAACCCTTCTCCCATCTAGGGAGAAGGTAAAGGAAGAAGAAGAAGAAGGGGGGCTCTCTTCCCCTCTCTCCCGGTGGCGCTGGAACGCCGCCAGGGCCATCATCATCACCGCAATCTACACCAACAAATTCACCGCCATCATCACCAACTCTTCCCCCCTCTATGCAGTGGTGTAACCCCTCTTTTACCCGCTGTAATCTCTACTTAAACATGGTGCTCAACTCTATATATTATTTCCCAATGATGTATGGCTATCCCGTGATGTTTGAGTAGATCTGTTTTGTCCTATGGGTTAATTGATGATCGTGATTGGTTTGAGTTGCATGTTTTATTATTTGTGCTGTCCTATGGTGCTTTTCGTGTCGCGCAAGCGTGAGGGATCCCCAACGTAGGGTTTGCAATATGTTCATGATTTGCTTATGGTGGGTGGCATGAGTGATAGAAACATAGACCTGAGTAAGTAGGTTGTTTGCGTATGGGAATAAAGAGGACTTGATGCCCTATAATGCTATGGTTGAGTTTTACCTTAATGATCTTTAGTAGTTGCGGATGCTTGCTAGAGTTCCAATCATAAGTGCATATGATCCAAGAAGAGAAAGTATGTTAGCTTATGCCTCTCCCTCAAATAAAATTGCAATAATGATCACCGGTCTAGTTATCGATTGCCTAAGGACAAATAACTTTCTTGTGTGACAACAAGCTCTCTGCTAAAACTAACTTAGTTGTGTCTTCATATAAACAACCCCTACTTTTTATTTACGCACTCTTTATTATCTTGCAAAACTATCCAACTACACCTACAAAGTACTTCTAGTTTCATACTTGTTCTAGGTAAAGCGAACGTTAAGCGTGCGTAGAGTTGTATTGGTGGTCGATAGAACTTGAGGAAATATTTGTTCTACCTTTAGCTCCTCGTTGGGTTTGACACTCTTACTTATCAAAAGAGGCTACAATTGATCCCTTATACTTGTGGGTTATCAGCCATTTGCACGACCCCTTGGGAATATGCGAGTTTTAAGGCTCGTGAGGAGGCGCCCGATATTCACTGCCTTTATAAGAGGATAATAACCCATCCTTCTACCCCACGCCTTCTTCTTCCTCAGCCCATCCCAATCTTGAGCTCCAGCGCCCAAGTTCCAATCTTTCCTGCCGCCCCCAACCCCCCCCCCAGCCATGGCTGGAACTGGCTCTCAAGGCAAGTGGATGGCCTCCTCTATCATGGAGAAGGACATCATGGAGCTTCGGGAGGCAAGGTACTTGACTGTGGAGATCCCGCACAGGTCATCCCCACCCCGGAGCCCGGCGAAAGGGTGGTATTTCTTCCCCACTTCCTCCATGGAATGGGGTTTGCTCTCCACCCCTTCGTTCGAGGTATAATGTACTATTACGGGCTAGATTTTCATGATCTGACCCCAAATTCCTTCCTCCACATCTCGGCGTTCATCATTGTGTGCGAAGCATTCCTCCACATCCTCCACACTTCGGTTTATGGCTCAAGACCTTCAACGTAAAGCCGAAGGTGGTTGACGGGCAGCATGCGGAGTGCGGCGGCGCCATGGTGAGCAAGCTCCCCAACGTCACCTGGCCCAAAGGGGTATTTGTGGAGACTGTCAAGATATGGCAGCAAGAGTGGTTCTACATCACAGAATCCCGCAGTTCCAAGTGGGCGGCTGCACCCTCTTTCAGATCCGGACCCCCGCTGCGGCTTGCGTCGTGGACCAACAAGGGGCTAGACTGGGGGTCATCTGATGAGGTGCTGATGCTGCAGAGGCGCATCAAGAGTATGATAGCAAAGGACATCAGCCTTACTGATGTGATCCAGGTAATGCTCCGCCTATCCCTACCCTGCCATCGAAGCTCCCTCAAGATGTGGGAGTTCAATCTGGAAGGGCCGCGAACCCTGCAGCAATTCTTTGGCACGACACACAAAGAGATCTGGAAGCTGATCTTCAAGGCTCGGAAGTCATGGCCGAAGAAGTCCGACGACACCGGCCTTGACTGCAAGAACCCGGCCTCTCCGGTAGGCACTAAATTTCCGAACATAGCTTAATTCATCAATCCAAGGGAGGATACTAAGAGCTCCATCCTCTAAACAGGGCTGGACGAAGAAGGCAGAGCGGGTCAGGTGTCCGGCTCCACTTCCCGAAAACCTAGTTGATCCTCTGCTAATGAGGATGCTGGTCCCGACGCCATACCAAGCGCCAATGAAGAAAGAAAAGAAAATGAAGAAGAACAAGGAGGCCGACAGCGGCCTCTATCATGAAGGCACTTCAGACGCTGTGTTCAGAGGGGCCGAGGCTCCCTCCTCCCACGAGGGGGATGAAGATGATGAGGAGGAGGAAGAAGATGATCCTCCTTGCAAGGGAAAGAAAAGGGTGGCCTCCGAAGACGTGGAGGCGGAGGCATCCAAGAGGGGGAAGATATCCTTCTCAGATGGCTTAGATCCGTACACCGAAGCCATCTGCAAGCATCGCCCCCGGGCTAAGCCCCTGGCCGAGTCGTGAGTAGCTAAGGATGCTTTACATACATCCATTCTTTTATAAACTGCAGGAATAGTATTGGGTCTTGTGTTTCAGTCTAGCCAGCGATCTCCCTCGACATTCCTCATCTTTGGGGAATTCTTTGGGTCCGGCAATGATGGAGAGCGAGACACCTCCGCAAGCTTCCCCACCACCTAGGGTGGATGACACCGAGGTGTCATCCCATAGGATCTCTCCAAACCTCGGGGAAGTGCGGGAGAACACCGAGGTGACGCTAGAGGGTAACACCTCGGCTGCCGTGGACATGGGGGGTGCCACCTCCTGGAGACTAGCGATGGGGGCCCTGAACCATCTGCCCCCCGCCGGATACAGTTCTGGAGACCCAAGTGGCTCCGGTGTCAAATGAGTGGTCCCCTTTGAAGGAGGGGGAGCACCTACTCCTACGGTGACCTCCGCCAATCCGGAGGCACCGAACACTCTGATGGACGCACTGAAAAGTGCGGCCGTCTTGGGGGAGCACCGTACTTTGATGGGTACGGTATTTGAGAAAGTTTAGTCTGCCAAAAGCGGGCTGAACAAAGCCTTCACAAGCCTACTAACATGATTTTAGGTATGCAATGCAATATTTTTAGCCGCCTTTCATATGAAAATATGCATGTGTATAGATAGTATCCCCTGAGACTCTGTTCGGCCACCGAAGAAGGGCGAACAGAGGATCAACTTATATCCACAGGGAATAACATACTTATCTATTTGGAAGAAACATGCTTCACTGTTAGTGGCAACCGCCCAGACCGCTAAGGTTTCCGAACTGAAGTGGAAACTGAAGCTGGCCGATGAGGACATTGTCCTAGTTAATAAGCGGCTTGACGAGGTGCAAGGTATGTTTCGAATGTCTCGTTTATGCCTATATTAATGTGCAAACTCTGAGTTGAAGCCCAAACGTTGTTATGTGCATAATTGCAGACGGCGTTGCTGAGGTTGAGACCCTCAGAGGTGATCTTTCCCGGGCCAAAGAGTAGGCAAGGGTGAGCAATGCAGCTACTAATAAAGCGACTACAGATTTGAAGGCCGAACAGCCACCCGGTGCCAATTCGAGGAGCATGTATCCAAAATAGAGCAAGAGCTCAAGGACGCGGCCCGCAAGTGCGAGTCCCTCGAGGAGGAGAATAAAGCCAAAGTGGCCGAACTTGCCAAGTCCTTTCAAGAGGCTAAGGAGGCGCGGTCCGAATCCCGGGCGGCTCGCGAGGAGATCCGGCAGGCCGGACAGATAGCGGCTGGTAAGCCCTTCCTTTTACGGACTAAAATTTGGCGGTCAGAGATATGCCTTGCTTAATCTACTATGGAGTTCTCCAGACGCCTTTAAGGATCTTCCGAAGAGTGCCGCCGACGCCGCACAATTCTTCTGGCCCTAGGAGGGACACGCAATAGAGGAGCTATTCTGGTCACAGTTCACGCTGCAGGAGCACCCAAGGTTGTTGAATGACCAGATGACGCAGTGGGCCGAACTGCATAGGATGTCCAGATCGGCCATAAAGGACGTCATAGTCCGGCTATGGCCAACTGAACCCATTCCGAGCAGCTATTTTGGCCTGGTGCAGCGACTCATCGATGCGCTGCCCCGAATTGATGCCATCAAGCGGTCAACGTGCATAGAAGGTGCGCGGATGGCCTTCGCGCATGTCAAAAGGCACTAGGCGAAGATGAAAGCCGCCGTCGTGGCAGTCGAGGGCCCTCCCAGAGGCAAGGACCATTGCACGCCAGAGCGCTACTTTGAAGACGTCCTAGAGGGTGCCCACTTGATAGAGGGTCAATGCTCAAAGGACATTATGTTCGAGTGAATGTATGTGTTCAGACGTTTTTTTATTATGCACCAAGGCTTTGTAATATATTTGTGTCTTTGTCTGAAAGTTTTTCCCCTCCTGTGTGGCCGTTTTTATTTCTAAGAGTTGACCAGTCGTCGACTTCAGCCCCCACGTAGATACTGCGGGGGTGTTCGGTAAGGCACATAGACACACTTGATCCAATGTCTTGGTCCGTGAAGGAGGTGTTTGTGCAGCGAACCACGCAATCGGACTATGCGGTTTTACCACTCTCACTTAGCCATAGGAGTTTGTCAATGGGGTTATAAGCTAGCCCCTGGTGCGTATGCGGCCGTCCGGACTAGGATGCCTTAAGCACGTGACTCGAAACAAGACCAGTCCTTCATATAATACGGAAGAAATTGCAAGAGATTTAATAAGTCACTGAATTGCCGATCAGCTCTCGCCTCATCATGACAGTCAGTTTTCGGCTTTCTCTACTAAGGTGCTTCACCAGACGAACCGGAAACACAATTGCAGTAGTTCTCCCTGTTGGGGAACGTTGCAGAAAACAAAAATTTTCCTATGGTTTCACCAAGATCCATCTATGAGTTCATCTAGCAACGAGTGATCGGATTGCATCTACATACCTTTGTAGATCACCGCGGAAGCGTTCAAAGAACGGGGATGAGGAAGTCGTACTCGACGTGATCCAAATCACCGGAGATCCTAGCGCCGAATGGACGGCACCTCCGTGTTCAACACACGTACGGTCAGCGTGACGTCTCCTCCTTCTTGATCCAGCAAGGGGGGGGGAGGTTGATGAAGATCCAGTAGCACGATGGCGTGGTGGTGGATGCAGCAGTCACCACAGCAGGGCTTTGCCGTTCTTCTGCGAGAGGGAGAGATGTAGCAGGGGAGAGGGAGGCGCCAAGAGTCAAGGGTGCGGCTGCCCCTCCCTCCCCCCTTTATATAGGCTCCCCAAGGGGGGGCGCCGGCCCTAGGAGATGGGATCTCCTAGGGGGGGGGGCGTCCAAGGGTGGAGTGGCCCCCAAGGCAAGTGGGGCGCTCCCCCCCACCCTAGGGTTTCCAACCCTAGGCGCAGGGGGTGCGCCAAGGGGGCGCACCAGCCCACTATGGGATGGTTCCCCTCCCCACTTCAGCCCATGGGGCCCTCCAGGATGGGTGGTCCCACCCGGTGGACCCCCGGGACCCATCCGGTGGTCCCGGTACAATACCGGTGACCCCCAAAACTCTCCCGATGGCCGAAACTGCACTTCCTATATATAATTCTTCACCTCCGGACCATTCCGGAACTCCTCGTGACGTCCCGGATCTCATCCGGGACTCCGAACAATTTTTGGGTTACTGCATATTCATATCTCTACAACCCTAGCGTCACCGAACCTTAAGTGTGTAGACCCTACGGGTTCGGGAGACATGTAGACATGACCGAGATGGCTCTCCGGTCAATAACCAACAGCGGGATCTGGATACCCATGTTGGCTCCCACATGCTCCTCGATGATCTCATCGGATGAACCACGATGTCGAGGATTCAAGCAACCCCGTATACAATTCCCTTTGTCAATCGGTACGTTACTTGCCCGAGATTCGATCGTCGGTATCCCAATACCTCGTTCAATCTCGTTACCGGCAAGTCACTTTACTCGTACCGTAATGCATGATCCCGTGACCAGACACTTGGTCACTTTGATCTCATTATGATGATGCATTACCGAGTGGGCCCAGAGATACCTCTCCGTCATACGGAGTGACAAATCCCAGTCTTGATCCGTGTCAACCCAACAGACACTTTTGGAGATACCCGCAGTATACCTTTATAGTCACCCAGTTACGTTGTGACGTTTGGTACACCCAAAGCACTCCTACGGTATCCGGGAGTTACATGATCTCATGGTCTAAGGAAAAGATACTTGACATTGGAAAAACTCTAGCAAACGAACTATACGATCTTGTGCTATGTTTAGGATTGGGTCTTGTCCATCACATCATTCTCCTAATGATGTGATCTCGTTATCAATGACATCCAATGTCCATAGTCAGGAAACCATGACTATCTGTTGATCAACGAGCTAGTCAACTAGAGGCTTACTTGGGACATGTTGGTGTCTAAGTATTCACACATGTATTACGATTTCCGGATAACACAATTATAGCATGAATAAAAGACAATTATCATGAACAAGGAAATATAATAATAATCCTTTTATTATTGCCTCTAGGGCATATTTCCAACAGTCTCCCACTTGCACTAGAGTCAATAATCTAGTTACATTGTGATGAATCAAACACCCATGGAATTCTGGTGTTGATCATGTTTTGCTCTAGGGAGAGGTTTAGTCAACGGATCTGCTACATTCAGGTCCGTATGTACTTTACAAATATCTATGTCTCCATCTTGAACATTTTCACGAATGGAGTTGAAGCGACACTTGATGTGCCTGGTCTTCTTGTGAAACCTGGGCTCCTTGGCAACTGCAATAGCTCTAGTGTTGTCACAGAAGAGTTTGATCGGCCCCGACGCATTGGGTATGACTCCTAGGTCGATGATGAACTCCTTCACCCAAATTGCTTCATGCGCTGCCTCCGAGGTTGCCATGTACTCCGCTTCACATGTAGATCCCGCCACGACGCTCTACTTGCAACTGCACCAGCTTACTGCCCCACCATTCAAAATATACACGTATCCGGTTTGTGACTTAGAGTCATCCATATCTGTGTCGAAGCTAGCATCGACGTAACCCTTTACGACGAGCTCTTCGTCACCTCCATAAACGAGAAACATTTCCTTAGTCCTTTTCAGGTACTTCAGGATATTCTTGACCGCTGTCCAGTGTTCCTTACCGGGATTACTTTGGTACCTACCAACCAAACTTACTGCAAGGTTTACATCAGGTCTGGTACACAGCATGGCATACATAATAGAACCTATGGCTGAGGCATAGGGGATGACACTCATCTCTTCTATATCTTCTGCCGTGGTCGGACATTGAGCTGAGCTCAATTTCACACCTTGCAACACAGGCAAGAACCCCTTCTTAGACTGATCCATATTGAAATTCTTCAATATCTTATCAAGGTATGTGCTTTGTGAAAGACCTATGAGGCGTCTTGATCTATCTCTATAGATCTTGATGCCTAATATATAAGCAGCTTCTCCAAGGTCCTTCATTGAAAAACTCTTATTCAAGTAGGCCTTAATGCTGTCCAAAAGCTCTATATCATTTCCCATCAAAAGTATGTCATCTACATATAATATGAGAAATGCTACAGAGCTCCCACTCACTTTCTTGTAAACGCAGACTTCTCCATAAGTCTGCATAAACCCAAACGCTTTGATCATCTCATCAAAGCGAATGTTCCAACTCCGAGATGCTTGCACCAGCCCATAAATCGAGCGTTGGAGCTTGCACACCATGTCGGCATTCTTAGGATCGACAAACCTTCCGGCTGCATCATATACAATTCTTCCTTAAGGAAACCATTAAGGAATGCCGTTTTGACGTCCATTTGCCATATCTCATAATCATAGAATGCGACAATTGCTAACATGATTCGGACGGACTTCAGCTTCGCTACCGGTGAGAAAGTCTCATCGTAGTCAACCCCTTGAACTTGTCGATAACCCTTAGCGACAAGCCAAGCTTTATAGATGGTCACATTACCATCCGTGTCTGTCTTCTTCTTAAAGATCCATTTATTTTCTATGGCTCGCCGCTCAACGGGCAAGTCAGTCAAAGTCCATACTTCGTTTTCATACATGGATCCTATCTCGGATTTCATGGCTTCCAGCCATTTGTCGAAATCCGGGCCCGCCATCGCTTCTTCATAGTTCGAAGGTTCACCGTTGTCTAACAACATGATTTCCAAGACAGGGTTGCCGTACCACTCTGGTGCGGAACGTGTCCTTGTGGACCTACGAAGTTCAGTAGCAACTTGATCTGAAGTTTCATGATCATCATCATTAACTTCCTCTCTAGTCGGTGCAGGCACCTCAGGAACATTTTCTTGAGTTGCGCCATTTTCCGGTTCAAGAGGTAATACTTCATCAAGTTCTACTTTCCTCCCACTTACTTCTTTCAAGAGAAACTCCTTCTCTAGAAAGGATCCATTCTTGGCAACAAAGATCTTGCCTTCGGATCTGAGGTAGAAGGTATACCCAATAGTTTCTTTAGGGTATCCTATGAAGACGCATTTTTCCGACTTGGGTTCGAGGTTTTCAGGTTGAAGTTTCTTGACATAAGCATCGCATCCCCAAACTTTTAGAAACGACAGCTTAGGTTTCTTCCCAAACCATAATTCATACGGTGTCGTCTCAATGGATTTCGACGGAGCCCTATTTAAAGTGAATGCGGCAGTTTCTAAAGCGTAGCCCCAAAATGATAGTGGTAAATCGGTAAGAGATATCATAGATCGCACCATATCTAATAGAGTGCGATTACGACGTTTAGACACACCATTACGCTGAGGTGTTCCAGGCGGCGTGAGTTGTGAAACTATTCCACTTTTTATTAAGTGTGTGCCAAATTCGTGACTCAAGTATTCTCCTCCACGATTTGATCGCAAGAACTTGATTTTCCTGTCACGTTGATTCTCAACCTCACTCTGAAATTCCTTGAACCTTTCAAAGGTCTCAGACTTGTGTTTCATTAAGTAGACATACCCATATCTACTCAAGTCATCAGTGAGGGTGAGAACATAACGATAACCACCGCGAGCCTCAACACTCATTGGACCGCACACATCAGTATGTATGATTTCCAATAAGTTGGTTGCTCGCTCCATTATTCCTGAGAACGGAGTCTTGGTCATTTTACCCATGAGGCATGGTTCGCACGTGTCAAATGATTCGTAATCAAGAGACTCTAAAAGTCCATCTGCATGGAGCTTCTTCATGTGTTTGACACCTATGTGACCAAGGCGGCAGTGCCACAAGTATGTGGGACTATCATTATCAACCTTACATCTTTTGGTACTCACACTATGAATATGTGTAGCATTACGCTCGAGATTCATTAAGAATAAACCATTCACCATCGGAGCATGACCATAAAACATATCTCTCATATAAATAGAACAACCATTATTCTCGGATTTAAATGAGTAGCCATCTCGTATTAAATGAGATCCTGAAACAATGTTCATGCTCAAACTTGGCACTAAATAAAAATTATTGAGGTTCAAAACTAATCCCGTAGGTAAATGTAGAGGTAGCGTGCCGACGGCGATCACATCGACCTTGGAACCATTCCCGACGCGCATCGTCACCTCGTCCTTCGCCAGTCTCCGCTTATTCCGCAGCTCCTGCTTTGAGTTACAAATGTGAGCAACTGCACCGGTATCAAATACCCAGGAGCTACTACGAGTACTGGTAAGGTACACATCAATTACATGTATATCACATATACCTTTCGTTTTGCCGGCCTTCTTGTCCGCTAAGTATTTGGGGCAGTTCCGCTTCCAGTGACCACTTTCCTTGCAATAAAAGCACTCAGTCTCGGGCTTGGGTCCATTCTTTGGCTTCTTCCCGGCAGCTTGCTTGCCGGGCGCAGCAAATCCCTTGCCGTCCTTCTTGAAGTTCTTCTTACCCTTGCCTTTCTTGAACTTAGTGGTTTTATTCACCATCAACACTTGATGTTCCTTTTTGACTTCTACCTCTGCTGATTTCAGCATTGCAAATACTTCAGGAATGGTCTTTTCCATCCCCTGCATATTGAAGTTCATCACAAAGCTCTTGTAGCTCGGTGGAAGCGACTGAAGGATTCTGTCAATGACCTCGTCATCCGGGAGATTAACTCCCAGCTGAGTCAAGCGGTTATGTAACCCTGACATAGTGAGTATGTGCTCACTGACAGAACTATTTTCCTCCATCTTACAGCTGAAGAACTTGTCGGAGACTTCATATCTCTCGACCCGGGCATGAGCTTGAAAAACCATTTTTAGCTCTTCGAACATCTCATATGCTCCGTGTCTCTCAAAACGCTTTTGGAGCCCCGGTTCTAAGCTGTAAAGCATGCCGCACTGAACGAGGGAGTAATCATCAGCACGTGTCTGCCAAGCGTTCATAACGTCTTGTTCCGCAGGGAGAACAGGTGCGTCACCTAGCGGTGCTTCTAGGACATAATCTTTCTTTGCAGCTATGAGGATGATCCTCAGGTTCCGGACCCAGTCCGTATAATTGCTGCCATCGTCTTTCAGCTTGGTTTTCTCTAGGAACGCGTTAAAGTTGAGGACAACGTTGGCCATTTGATCTACAAGACATATTGTAAATATTTAGACTAAGTTCATAATAATTAAGTTCATCTATTTAATGAACTCCGACTCAGATAGACATCCCTCCAGTCATCTAAGTATAACATGATCCGAGTTAACTAGGCCGTGTCCGATGATCACGTGAGACGGACTAGTCAACATCGGTGAACATCTTTATGTTGATCGTATCTTCTATACGACTCATGCTCGACCTTTCGGTCTTCTGTGTTCCGAGGCCATGTCTGTACATGCTAGGCTCGTCAAGTCAACCTAAGTGTTTGCATGTGTAAATCTGTCTTACACCCGTTGTATGTGAACGTTGGAATCTATCACACCCGATCATCACGTGGTGCTTCGAAACAACGAACTGTCGCAACGGCGCACAGTTAGGGGGAACACTTTCTTGAAATTATTATGAGGGATCATCGTATTTACTACCGTCGTTCTAAGTAAACAAGATGCAAAAACATGATAAACATCACATGCAATCAAATAATAATAGTGACATGATATGGCCAATATCACATAGCTCCTTTGATCTCCATCTTGGGGCTCCATGATCATCTTGTCACCGGCATGACACCATGATCTCCATCATCGTGTCTCCATGAAGTTGCTCGCCAACTATTACTTCTACTACTATGGCTAACACGTTTAGCAATAAAGTAAAGTAATTTACATGGCGTTTCTCAATGACACGCAGGTCATACAAAAAAATAAAGACAACTCCTATGGCTCCTGCCGGTTGTCATACTCATCGACATGCAAGTCGTGATTCCTATTACAATAGCATGAACATCTCATACATCACATATATATCATTCATCATTCAACACAACTTTGGCCATATCACATCACAAAACACTTGCTGCAAAAACAAGTTAGACGTCCTCTAATTGTTGTTGCAAGTTTTACGTGGCTGCAATAGGGTTCTAGCAAGAACGTTTTCTTACCTACGTGAAAGCCACAACGTGATTTGTCAACTTCTATATACCCTTCATAAGGACCCTTTTCATCGAATCCGCTCCAACTAAAGTGGGAGAGACAGACACCCGCCAGCCACCTTATGCAACTAGTGCATGTCAGTCGGTGGAACCGGTCTCACGTAAGCGTACGTGTAAGGTTGGTCCGGGCCGCTTCATCCCACAGTACTGCTGAAGCAAAATAAGACTAGTAGCGGCAAGAAAGTTGACAACATCTACGCCCACAACAAATTGTGTTCTACTCGTGCAAAGAGAACTACACATAGACCTAGCTCATGATGCCACTGTTGGGGAACGTTGCAGAAAACAAAAATTTTCCTACGGTTTCACCAAGATCCATCTATGAGTTCATCTAGCAACGAGTGATCAGATTGCATCTACATGCCTTTGTAGATCACGCGCGGAAGCGTTCAAAGAACGGGGATGAGGAAGTCGTACTCGACGTGATCCAAATCACCGGAGATCCTAGCGTTGAACGGACGACACCTCCGTGTTCAACACACGTACGGTCAGCGTGACGTCTCCTCCTTCTTGATCCAGCAAGGGGGGGGAGGTTGATGAAGATCCAGCAGCACGATGGCGTGGTGGTGGATGCAGCAGTCACCGCAGGAGGGCTTCGCCGTTCTTCTGTGAGAGGGAGAGATGTAGCAGGGGAGAGGGAGGCGCCAAGA
The DNA here is from genome assembly GCF_003073215.2 of Triticum urartu. Classification (NCBI taxonomy): domain Eukaryota; kingdom Viridiplantae; phylum Streptophyta; class Magnoliopsida; order Poales; family Poaceae; genus Triticum; species Triticum urartu. The sequence continues at coordinate 327,252,952 of NC_053026.1, forward strand.
GTCAAGGGTGCGGCTGCCCCTCCCTCCCCCCTTTATATAGGCTCCCCAAGGGGGGCGCCGGCCCTAGGAGATGGGATCTCCTAGGGGGGCGGCGGCCAAGGGTGGAGTGGCCCCCAAGGCAAGTGGCCCCCCCACCCTAGGGTTTCCAACCCTAGGCGCAGGGGGTGTGCCAAGGGGGGCGCACCAGCCCACTATGGGCTGGTTCCCCTCCCCACTTCAGCCCATGGGGCCCTCCGGGATGGGTGGTCCCACCCGGTGGACCCCCGGGACCCATCCGGTGGTCCCGGTACAATACCGGTGACCCCCGAAACTCTCCCGATGGCCAAAACTGCACTTCCTATATATAATTCTTCACCTCTGGACCATTTAGGAACTCCTCGTGATGTCCGGGATCTCATCCGGGACTCCGAACAATTTTCGGGTTACTGCATATTCATATCTCTACAACCCTAGCGTCACCGAACCTTAAGTGTGTAGACCCTACGGGTTCGGGAGACATGTAGACATGACCGAGATGGCTCTCCGGTCAATAACCAACAGCGGGATCTGGATACCCATGTTGGCTCCCACATGCTCCTCGATGATCTCATCGGATGAACCACGATGTCGAGGATTCAAGCAACCTCGTATACAATTCCCTTTGTCAATCGGTACATTACTTGCCCGAGATTCGATCGTCGGTATCCCAATACCTCGTTCAATCTCGTTACCAGCAAGTCACTTTACTTGTACCGTAATGCATGATCCCGTGACCAGACACTTGGTCACTTTGAGCTCATTATGATGATGCATTACCGAGTGGGCCCAGAGATACCTCTCCGTCATACGGAGTGACAAATCCCAGTCTTGATCCGTGTCAACCCAACAGACACTTTCGGAGATACCCGTAGTATACCTTTATAGTCACCCAGTTACGTTGTGACGTTTGGTACACCCAAAGCACTCCTACGGTATCCGGGAGTTACACGATCTCATGGTCTAAGGAAAAGATACTTGACATTGGAAAAACTCTAGCAAACGAACTATACGATCTTGTGCTATGTTTAGGATTGGGTCTTGTCCATCACATCATTCTCCTAATGATGTGATCTCGTTATCAATGACATCCAATGTCCATAGTCAGGAAACCATGACTATCTGTTGATCAACGAGCTAGTCAACTAGAGGCTTACTAGGGACATGTTGGTGTCTATGTATTCACACATGTATTACAATTTCCGGATAACACAATTATAGCATGAATAAAAGACAATTATCATGAACAAGGAAATATAATAATAATCCTTTTATTATTGCCTCTAGGGCATATTTCCAACACTCCCTGACTACTTTAGCCGAAAAAAGGAACGTAAGGTAGCAAGCACAAGAGTAGGGCAAATGAACTATTGACCAAAGACATGATTCAGAGCCGATGCATATAGTGCAATATTCGGGACGCCGAAGCATACTCTGAGAGTGTTCGGACTTTGCTTTTGGAAGGAATGTACATGTATGGCTGAATAGAGCCCCTGGCGTTTTCAAATTAAGCCGAGGAGTGAATCCGACATGAAAAAAGGGAAATGCAGATTATGAGATAAATTTATACCAAACGAGATTGGGCAAACCTATTTCCCTAATGTCTTGATTGATACGTCAAAATGTGTTCTTACAGATAACGCCATAGATTTCGAGGCTATTTTACATGCCAAGAATTTGTAAACAAGGGTAAGCTCTATACAGGTCTTTTTTTTAAAAAAGAAAAAGGTGGTCTTGAAGATCTGAATCCTTTGGATGCCCTGTCGCACGTCTGCGTCGCTTTCACCTTTGCGAGAGAGGTTCCTTAAGGGGAACGGCCCCCGGTCATCTGTATAAGACCAGGTTCGGGAATATCCTTGTACCGTTGTGGAGCAGCCAGGTTCTAGCACGCTTGTAGTAAGAAAATATCTGAATGAAAAAGGTTAAGGTCTCGTAGGGTCAAGCCGTGCTGTAGACCTGTCCGTATGTTGCCTCCATCATAGCCCAAGGTATTTTGAGTGCATAATTATAGACGGAGGCAAGAACAGCTAGTCTAGCTCTGGGATAGCCGAGTTGTCGCTATGCGGAACGGACCGGACTCGTTTAACATTGTCTGAAGGCTTGACAACCAATGAAGTGTGCGGCTTGATAGGTCCGCTCTGTGCCTCGGCCGTGAGGACCGCGGTGGTTTCTTCGGTACGGAGGGAACGCTCCGTGTTTCCATTAACTATAATGATGCCACGGGGTCTGGGCATTTTGAGCTTTAAGTAAGCGTAATGCGGGATTGCGTTGAAACGTGCAAAAGCGGTTCATCCGAGCAGTGCGTGATAGCCACTACGGAAGGGGACAAACTTATCGTATGATTTACCTTTCCAGTGTCCGAATATAACCTTCCAATATATCGATCTTTACCTCTCGACCATTTCGAGACTCCTCGTCATGTCCGTGATCTCATCCGGGACTCCGAACAAACTTCGGTCATCAAAATCACATAACTCATAATAGAAATCATCATCAAACGTTAAGCGTGCGGACCCTACGGGTTCGAGAACTATGTAGACATGACCGAGACACATCTCCGGTCAATAACCAATAGCGGAACCTGATGCTCATATTGGCTCCTACATATTCTACGAAGATCTTTATCAGTGAAACCGCATAACAACATACATTATTCCCTTTGTCATCGGTATGTTACTTGCCCGAGATTCAATCATCGGTATCATCATACCTAGTTCAATCTCGTTACCGGAAAGTCTCTTTACTTGTTCTATAATGCATCATCCTGTAACTAACTTGTTACTCACATTGCTTGCAAGGCTTATACTGATGTGCATCACCGAGAGGGCCCAAAGATACCTCTCCGATACATGGAGTGACAAATCCTAATCTTGATCTATGCCAACTCAACAAACACCTTCGAAGACACCTATAGAGCATATTTATAATCACCTAGTTACGTTGTGACATTTGATAGCACACAAAGTGTTCCTCCGGTATTTGGGAGTTGCATAATCTCATAGTCAGCGGAATATGTATAAGTCATGAAGAAAGCAATAGCAATAAAACTAAAACAATCATAATGCTAAGCTAATGGATGGGTCTTGTCCATCACATCATTCTGTAATGATGTGATCCCGTTCATCAAATGACAACACATGTCCATGGTCAGGAAACTTAACCATCTTTGATTAACGAGCTAGTCAAGTAGAGGCATACTAGGGACATTCTGTTTGCCTATGTATTCACACATGTACTAAGTTTCTGGTTAATACAATTCTAGCATGAATAATAAACATTTATCATGATAGAAGGAAATATAAATAACAACTTTATTATTGCCTCAAGGGCACAATTCCTTTAGTCTCCCACTTGCACTAGAGTCAATAATCTAGTTCACATCGTCATGTGATTTAACACCAATAGTTCACATCTTTATGTGATTAGTTCACATCGCCATTTGACTAATACCCAAAGGGTTTTACTAGAGTCAATAATCTAGTTCACATCGCTATGTGATTAACACCCAAAGCGTACTAAGGTGTGATCATTTTTGCTTATGAGAGAAGCTTAGTCAATGGGCCTGTCACATTCAGAGCCATATGTATTTTGCAAATTTCCTATGTCTATGATGCTCTGCATGGAGATACTCTAGCTAATTTCTCCCACTTTCAATACATATCCAGATTGAGACTCAGAGTCATCCGGATCGGTGTAAAAGCTTGCATCGATGTAACTCTTTACGACGAACTCTTTATCACCTCCACAAACGAGAAATATCTCCTTAGTATTCTAAGGATAATTTTGACCGCTGTTCAGTGATCCACTCCTGGATCAATATCGCACCCCCTTGCCAAACTCATGGCAAGGTACACAATAGGTTTGGTACACATCATATCATACTTTATAGAACCTATGGCTAAGGCATAGGGAATGAATTTCATTCTCTTTCTATTTTCTGCCGTGGTTGTGTTTTGAGTCTTACTCAACTTTACACCTTGAAATACAGGCAAGAACTCCTTCTTTGACTGTTCCATTTTGAACTACTTCAAAATATTGTCAAGGTATGTACTCATTGAAAAATCCTATCAAGCGTCTTGATCTATCTCTATAGATCTTGATGACCAATATGTAAGCAGCTTCACCGAGGTCTTTCTTTGAAAAAATCTTTCCAAACACTCCTTTATGCTTTCCAACAAATTCTACATCATTTCCGATCAACAATATGTTGTTCACATATACTTATCAGAAAGGTTGTTGTGCTCCCACTCACTTTCTTGTAATCAACTCATCAAAGTGTATATTCCAACTCCGAGATGCTTGCACCAGTCCATAGATGGATCGCTAGAGCTTGCACATTTTGTTAGCACCTTTAGGATTGACAAAACCTTCTGGTTGTATGATATACAACTCTTCTTTAATATATCCATTAAGGAATGCAATTTTGACATCCATTTGTCAGATTTCATAAAATGTGGCAATTGCTAACATGATTCAGGCAGACTTTAAGCATCGATACGAGTGAGAAAATCTCATCGTAGTCAACACCTTGAACTTGTCAAAACCCCTTTTCGACAAGTCGAGCTTTGTAGATAGTAACACTACTATTAGCGTCCGTCTTCCTCTTGAAGATCCATTTATTCTCAATGGCTTGCCGATCATCGGACAAGTCCACCAAAGTCCACACTTTGTCCTCGTACATGGATTCTATCTCAAATTTCATGGCCTCAAGCCATCTGTTGGAATCTGGGCTCATCATCGCTTCCTCATAGTTCATAGGTTCATCATGGTCTAGTAACATGACTTCCAGAACAGGATTACCGTACCACTCTGGTGCAGATCGTACTCTGGTTGACCTACGAGGTTCGGTAGTAACTTGATCTGAAGTCTCATGATCATCATCATTAACTTCCTCACTAATTGGTGTAGGCATCACTGGAACTGATTTCTATGATGAACCATTTTCCAATTCGAGAGAAGGTACAACTACCTCATCAATTTCTACTTTCCTCCCACTCACTTCATTCGAGAGAAACTCCTTCTCTAGAAAGGATCCATTCTTAGCAACGAATATCTTGCCTTAGGATCTGTGATAGAAGGTGTATCCAACAATCTCCTTTGGGTATCCTATGAAGACACATTTCTCCGATTTGGGTTTGATCTTATCAGGTTGAAGCTTTTTCACATAAGCATCGCAACCCCAAACTTTAAGAAACGACAGCTTAGGTTTCTTGCCAACCCACAGTTCATATGGCGTCGTCTCAACGTACTTAGATGGTGCCTTATTTAACGTGAATGTAGCTGTCTGATACGTCTCCAACGTATCTATAATTTTTTATTGCTCCATGCTATATTATCTACTGTTTTGGACATTATTGGGCTTTATTATCCACTTCTATATTATTTTTGGGACTAACCTATTAACCGAAGGCCCAGCCCAGAATTGCTGTTTTTTGCCTGTTTTAGGGTTTCAAAGAAAAGGAATATCAAACGGAGTCCAAACGGAATGAAACCTTCGGGAACGTGATTTTCTCAATGAATAAGTCCCAGGAGACTTGGACCCTATGTCAAGACACAAAAGAGGAGGCCACGAGGTAGGGGCGCGCCTGCCCCCCCGGGCGCGCCCTCCACCCTTGTGGGCCCCCTGTTGCTCCACCGACGTACTCCTTCCTCCTATATATACCTACATACCCCCAAACGATCAGATACGGAGCCAAAACCCTAATTCCACCGCCGAAACTTTCTGTATCCACAAGATCCCATCTTGGGGCCTGTTCCGGAGCTCCACCGGAGGGGGCATCGATCACGGAGGGCTTCTACATCAACACCATAGCCCCTCCGATGAAGTGTGAGTAGTTCACCTCAGACCTACGGGTCCATAGTTAGTAGCTAGATGGCTTCTTCTCTCTTTTTGGATCTCAATACAATGTTCTCCCCCTCTCTTGTGGAGATCTATTCGATGTAATCTTCTTTTTGCAGTGTGTTTGCTGAGACCGATGAATTGTGGGTTTATGATCAAGTCTATCTATGAACAATATTTGAATCTTCTCTGAATTCTTTTATGTATGATTGGTTATCTTTGCAAGTCTCTTCGAATTATCAGTTTGGTTTGGCCTACTAGATTGATCTTTCTTGCAATGGGAGAAGTGCTTAGCTTTGGGTTCAGTCTTGCGGTGTCCTTTCCCAGTGACAGTAGGGGCAGCAAGGCACGTATTGTATTGTTTCCATCGAGGATAACAAGATGGGGTTTTCATCATATTGCATGAGTTTATCCCTCTACATCATGTCATCTTGCTTAAGGCGTTACTCTATTTTCATTAACTTAATACTCTAGATGCATGCTGGATAGCAGCCAATGAGTGGAGTAATAGTAGTAGATGCAGGCAGGAGTCAGTCTACTTGTCTCGGACGCGATGCCTATATACATGATCATACCTAGATATTCTCATAACTATGCTCAATTCTGTCAATTGCTCAACAGTAATTTGTTCACCCATCGTAGAATACTTATGCTCTCGAGAGAAGCCACTAGTGAAACCTATGGCCCCCGGGTCTATCTTCATCATATTAATCTCCTAATACTTAGTTATTTCCTTTGCTTTTATTTTACTTTGCATCTTTATCACAAAAATACCAAAAATATTATCTTATCATATCTATCAGATCTCACTCTCGTAAGTGGCCGTGTAGGGATTGACAACCCCTTGTCGCGTTGGTTGCGAGGATTTGTTTGTTTTGTGCAGGTGCGAGGGACTCGCGCGTAGCCTCCTACTAGATTGATACCTTGGTTCTCAAAAACTGAGGGAAATACTTACGCTACTTTGTTGCATCATCCCTTCCTCTTCGGGGAAAACCAACGCAGTGCTCAAGAGGTAGCAAGAAGGATTTCTGGCGCCGTTGTCGGGGAGGTCTATGCAAAAGTCAATATACCAATTACCCATCACATACCCTTATCTCCCGCATTACATTATTTGCCATTTGCCTCTCATTTTCCTCTCCCCCACTTCACCCTTGCCATTTTATATGCCCTCTCTCTCTATCCTCCCTCTCTTTCTCTATTTGCCTCTTTTTGCCCGCTTGCTTTTTGTTTGCTTGTGTGTTAGTTTGCTTGCTTGTCACAATGGCTCAAGATAACACTAAATTGTGTGACTTTACCAATACCAACAACAATGATTTTATTAGCACTCTGATTGCTCCTCTTACCGATGCTGAATCTTGTGAAATTAATACTGCTTTGCTGAATCTTGTCATGAAAGATCCATTTTCCGGCCTTCCTAGTGAAGATGCCGCTACCCATCTAAATAGCTTCGTTGATTTGTGTGATATGCAAAAGAAGAAAGATGTGGATAATGATATTGTTAAATTGAAGCTATTTCCTTTTTCGCTTAGAGATCATGCTAAAGCTTGGTTTTCGTCTTTGCCTAAAAATAGTATTGATTCATGGAACAAGTGCAAAGATGCTTTTATCTCTAAGTATTTTCCTCCCGCTAAGATCATCTCTCTTAGAAACGATATTATGAATTTTAAGCAACTTGATCATGAACATGTTGCACAAGCTTGGGAGAGAATGAAATTAATGATACGTAATTGCCCTACTCATGGTTTAAATTTATGGATGATTATACAAAAATTTTATGCCAGATTGAATTTTGCTTCTAGAAATCTTTTAGATTCGGCCGCGGGAGGCACTTTTATGGAAATCACTTTAGAAGAAGCTACTAAAATCCTAGATAATATTATGGTTAATTATTCTCAATGGCATACTGAAAGATCTACTAATAAAAAGGTGCATGCGATAGAAGAAATTAATGTTTTGAGTGGAAAGATGGATGAACTTATGAAATTATTTGCTAGTAAGAGTGTTTCTTCTGATCCTAATGATATGCCCTTGTCTACTTTGATTGAGAATAATAATGAATCTATGGATGTGAATTTTGTTGGTAGGAACAATTTTGGTAACAACGCATATAGAGGAAATTTCAATCCTAGGCCTTATCCTAATAATCCCTCTAATAATTATGGTAATTCCTACAACAATTCTTACGGAAATTATAATAATATGCCCTCTGATTTTGAATCTAATATTAAAGAATTTATTACTTTGCAAAAGTGTTTCAATGCTATGATTGAAGAAAAATTGCTTAAGATTGATGAGTTGGCTAGGAACGTTGATAGGATTTCTCTTGATGTCGATTCTTTGAAACTTAGATCTATTCCACCTAAGCATGATATCAATGAGTCTCTCAAAGCCATGAGAATTTCCATTGATGAGTGCAAAGAAAGAACCGCTAGGATGCGTGCTAGAAAGATGCCTTTATAAGAGCGTGTTCTTCTAGTTCCTATGAAAATAAAGATGAAGATCTAAAAGTTATTGATGTGTCCCCTATTAAATCTTTGTTTTGCAATATGAATATTGATAATGATGGGACTGAATATGATCCACCTTTACCTAGAAGGCATTCCAAGAATTCGGAATATTTTGATCTTGATGCTAAAATTGATAAAATGGGATTGAAGAAATTAAAACCCTAGATGTTGCTAAACCCACTATTATGGATTTCAAGGAATTTAACTATGAAAATTTCTCTTTGATTGATTGTATTTCCTTGTTGCAATCCATGCTAAATTCTCCTCACGCTTATAGTCAAAATAAAGCGTTTACTAAACATATCGTTGATGCCTTGATGCAATCTTATGAAGAAAAACTTGAATTGGAAGTTTCTATCCCTAGAAAACTTTATGATGAGTGGGAACCAACTATTAAAATTAAAATTAAAGATCATGAATGCTATGCTTTATGTGATTTGGGTGCTAGTGTTTCCACGATTCCAAAGACTTTGTGTGATTTGTTAGGTTTCCGTGATTTTGATGATTGCTCTCTAAACTTGCACCTTGCGGAATCCACTATTAAGAAACCTATGGGAATAATTAATGATGTTCTTATGGTTTCAAATAGGAATTATGTGCCCGTAGATTTTATTGTTCTTGACATAGATTGCAATCCTTCATGTCCTATTATTCTTGGTAGACCTTTCCTTAGAACGATTGGTGGAATTATTGATATGAAGGAAGGAAATATTAGATTCCAATTTCCATTAAGGAAAGGCATGGAACACTTTCCTAGAAAGAAAATTAAATTACCTTATGAATCTATTATGAGATCCACTTATGGATTGCCTACCAAAGATGGCAATACCTAGATCTATCCTTGCTTGTTATGCCTAGCTAGGGGCGTTAAACGACAGCGCTTGTTAGGAGGCAACCCAATTTTATTTTTATTCCTTGCTTTTTTCTCCTGTTTATTAATAAATAATTTATCTAGCCTCTGTTTAGGTTGTGTTTTTTGTGTTTAATTAGTGTTTGTGCCAAGTAGAACCGCTGGGAAGAGTTGGGGACAGTCTTGTTACACTTGCTGTAAAAAACAGAAACTTTAGCGCTCACAAGAATTGCTGCCATTTTTATTTTGAAAGTGATATTTAGTTAATTACTTTTGCAGATAATTAATAGATAAATTTCTCACGTCCAGAAATTTATTTTAGAATTTTTGGGGTTCCAGATCTTGCGCTAGCTACTGATTACTACAGACTGTTCTGTTTTTGACAGATTCTGTTTTTCGTGCGTTGTTTGCTTATTTTGATGAATCTATGGCTAGTAAAATAGTTTATAAACCATAGAGAAGTTGTAATACAGTAGGTTTAACACCAATATAAATAAATAATGAGTTAATTACAGTACCTTGAAGTGGTATTTTGTTTTCTTTCGCTAATGGAGCTCACGAGATTTTCTACTTTGAGTTTTGTGTTGTGAAGTTTTCAAGTATTGGGTAAAGATTTGATGGATTATGGAACAAGGAGTGGCAAGAGCCTAAGCTTGGGGATGCCCATGGCACCCCCAAGATAATCTAAGGACACCTAAAAGCCAAAGCTTGGGGATTCCCCGGAAGGCATCTCCTCTTTTCGTCTACTTCTATCGGTAACTTTACTTGGAGCTATATTTTTATTCACCACAGGATATGTGTTCTGCTTGGAGCGTCTTGTATTATTTGAGTCTTTAATTTTTAGTTTACTACAATCATCCTTTCTGTACACACCTTTTGAGAGAGCCATACATGATTTGGAATTTGTTAGAATACTCTATGTGCTTCGCTTATATCTTTTGAGTTATATAGTTTTGCTCTAGTACTTCACTTATATATTTTAGAGCACGGTGGTGGATTTGTTTTATAGAAACTATTGTTCTCTCATGCTTCACTTAGATTATTTTGAGAGTCTTAAATAGCATGGTAATTTGCTTAAAATCCTAATATGCTAGGTATTCAAGATTAGTAAAATTTTCTTATGAGTGTTTTGAATACTAAGAGAAGTTTGATGCTTGATGATTGTTTTGAGATATGGAGGTAATAATATCAAAGTCGTGCAAGTTGAGTAGTTGTGAAATTGAGAAATGCTTGTGTTGAAGTTTGCAAGTCCCGTAGCATGCACGTATGGTAAACGTTATGTAACAAATTTGAAACATGAGGTGTTATTTGATTGTCCTCCTTATGAGTGGCGGTCGGGGACGAGCGATGGTCTTTTCCTACCAATCTATCCCCCTAGGAGCATGCGCGTAGTGCCGAGGTTTTTGATGACTTGTAGATTTTTGCAATAAGTATGTGAGTTCTTTATGACTAATGTTGAGTCCATGGATTATACGCACTCTCACCCTTCCATCCTTGCTAGCCTCTTCGGTACCGTGCATTGCCCTTTCTCACATTGAGAGTTGGCGCAAACTTCGCCGGTGCATCCAAACCCCGTGATATGATACACTCTTTCACACATAAACCTCCTTATATCTTCCTGAAAACAGCCACCATACCTACCTATTATGGCATTTCCATAGCCATTCCGAGATATATTGCCATGCAACTTTCCACCATTCCGTTTATCATGACACATTCATTATTGTCATATTGCTTAGCATGATCATGTAGTTGACATTGTATTTGTGGCAAAGCCACCATTCATAATTCTTTCATACATGTCACTCTTGGTCCATTGCATATCCCGGTACACCGCCGGAGGCATTCATATAGAGTCATCTTTTGTTCTAGTATCGAGTTGTAATCATTGAGTTGTAAATAAGTAGAAGTGTGATGATCATCATTTTCTAGAGCATTGTCCCAAGTGAGTAATTATAAAAAAAGGAGAGAAAGGTCAAAAAAAGAGAGAAAAATAGAGAAGGGACAATGTTACTATCCTTTGCCACACTTTTGCTTCAAAGTGGCACCGTAATCTTCATGATAGAGAGTCTCTTGTTTTGTCACTTTCATATACTAGTGGGAATTTTCATTATAGAACTTGGCTTGTATATTCCAACAATGGGCATCCTCAAGTGCCCTAGGTCTTCGTGAGCAAGCAAGTTGGATGCACACCCACTTAGTTTCTTTTGTTGAGCTTTCATACATTTATAGCTCTAGTGCATCCGTTGCATGACAATCCCTACTCCTGGCATTAACATCAATCGGTGGGCATCTCCATAGCCCATTGATTAGCCTCGTTGATGTGATACTTTCTCCTTTTTGTCTTCTCCACATAACCCCCATCATTATATTCTATTCCACCCATAGTGCTATGTCCATGGCTCACGCTCATATATTGCGTGAAAGTTTATAGGTTTGAGATTACTAAAGTATGAAACAATTGCTTGGCTTGTCATCGGGGTTGTGCATGATGAGAGCATTATTGTGTGACGAAAATGGAGTATGACTAAACTATATGATTTTGTAGGGATGAACTTTCTTTGGCCGTGTTATTTTGAGAAGACATAATTGCTTTGTTAGTATGCTTGAAGTGTTAGTATTTTTATGTCAACATGAACTTTTGTCTTGAATCTTTTTCGGATCTGAATATTCATACCACAATTAAGAAGAATTACATTAAAATTATTCCAAGTAGCACTCCGCATCAAAAATTCTGTTTTTATCATTTACCTACTCGAGGACGAGCAGGAATTAAGCTTGGGGATGCTTGATACGTCTCCAACGTATCTATAATTTTTGATTGCTCCATGCTATATTATCTACTGTTTTGGACATTATTGGGCTTTATTATCCACTTTTATATTATTTTTGGGACTAACCTATTAACCGGAGGCCCAGCCCAGAATTGTTCTTTTTTTTGCCTGTTTTAGGGTTTCGAAGAAAAGGAACATCAAACGGAGTCCAAACGGAATGAAACCTTCGGGAACGTGATTTTCTCAACGAACAAGACCCATGAGACTTGTGTAAGGACATATTTATCCCTAAGTGTTTTGGTGATTGATGACAACGCATTTGCGGACTAATCGTGTGCCATGAGTATTCCAGGCACTCCTTTGCTAGGCACAAGACGATTGGGTGCCCCTCAAAGACTGACGAAGACGGTGTCTTTTCTACGTTTCTTTTTGGTGGATTTGAGTCGTAGGAAAGTCGTACTATTAAGAGGGGGTCCGCATTGGAAAGGTTTGGGTGGAATCATCACGTACACGTCTCCTTTTTATCCCCTCCTTCTTCCTTGGAGCTTCCTCCGTTTTCCTGCCTCCTGTGACTGGCTGCTGTTGTGGTTGCGGTAGTACTGCTCCTGGATCAACGGTAGTACCGTAGGCATCCACGGTAGTACCGCGCGGTGGCGCGGTAGTACCGCTGGTGCCCACGGTAGTACCGCTCCCCTGGAGCCGCACTACCGCTGCCCACCATGCTAGTGCCGCCCCTTCACAGTAGTAGGAGCGGATGTAATTTTTACATCCGCACCTGCCGTGGTAGTACCGCTTTCGCCGTGCGGTAGTACCGCGCTATGCGGTCAGGCAGTAGTACCGCCCCTCGGCAGTACTACTGTGTCGGGTTTTTGCTACTTCCGTTTTTTTGCGGAAGTAGGCACGGAAGTTCCCCTTCCCCCTGGCTGGGACTTTTGCCTTGCGGTAGTACCGCATGGGGGACGCGGTAGTACCGCGCGTGTGGAAGTACCGCCCCCAGCTTTGCGTCTGTTTCTGTGCTGGGGTCGCGGCAGTACCGTGGGTCGGTATGGTAGTACCGCTTGGTTGCAAGCAGTAGTACCGCGCGGCCTTGCGGTAGTACCGCTGGCCAGGCGCTGTAGTACCGCTAGCCGCGGGCTGGTTGGTGCGTAATGGTTGGATCTTTTCCACACACTATATAAGGGGTCTCCTTCTTCCCCGTTGACTCACCTCTTCCACCATTAAAGCTCCATTATTGCTCCAAGCTCCATTTTCACCCGATCTCACTCCCTAGCCAACCAAACTCGTTGATTTGCTCGGGAGTGGTTGAGAAGACCCCGATCTACACTTCCACCAAGAGATATTTGATTCCCCCTTACTAATCCCTTGCGGATCTTGTTACTCTTGGGTGTTTGAGCATCCTAGATGGTTGAGGTCACCGCGAAGCCATAGTCCATTGTGGTGAAGCTTCGTGGTGTCGTTGGGAGCCTCTAATTGAGTTGTGGAGATTGCCCCAACCTCATTTGTAAAGGTTCGGTCGCCGCCTCCAAGGGCACCAATAGTGGAATCACGGCATCTCGCATTGTGTGAGGGCGTGAGGAGATTACGGTGGCCCTAGTGGCTTCTTGGGGAGCATTGTGCCTCCACACCGCTCCAACGGAGACGTACTTCCTCTCAAAGGGAAGGAACTTCGGCAACACATCCTCGTCTCCACCATCTCCACTCTTGGTTATCTCGTGCCTTTACTTGTGTAGCTTATTTGTTTCATATATATTGCTTGCTTGTGTTCCTATTCGTGTTGCATCATATAGGTTGCTCATCTAGTTGCATATCTAGACAACCTACTTTGATGCAAAGTTTTAATTGCTAAAGAAAAGCTAAAAATTGTTAGTTGCCTATTCACCCCCCTCTAGTCAACCATATCGATGCTTTCAATTGGTATCAGAGCCTCGTCTCTTTATTAAGGACTTTACCGTCCAAAGAGTATGGTTGATACCGTAGACGGTGCAGAGGAACACTCCGGTGTGAATCCTATCTCGTCTACGGGCGATGGGGGAACTTCGGTCTCTCGTGAGGAGTTCAATGTGGCCTTGGAGACATTGAAAACCTCCATGACGACCAAAGTTGAAAGCATGTTTACTAAATTTCTTGAGGGGCTTAAACTATCCACCGCACCGTTGAAAGTGGGTGATCCCGTCATCAAGGTGTCGGATGCTATCCCCGACAAGGGGGAAGCTAGTAGTGAAAAGGCTCCTTCTTCTAGTGGCAAGAATGGCACCGGCATCTTTGCCCATGTGGAACCACCACTTGTTTATGGTGGACTGGTTCCTTCCACTCATTTGAATCATGCCGGTCCTCCCCCTAAGATTGTGAAAAATGAGGATTTTGATTCTTGGGTTTACCACTTTAAACGTCATTTAAATCATGTGAACACTAACCTTTGGAGAATCATTGAAGAAGGTTTCTATCCACATGATCCAAGCAACTTCACTCCTCGAGAAGCCGCGGACAATCAATTCAATGAGAATGCTCTCTTCATCATTCAAGATGCAATTCCACCCGAAGACCTACCTCATCTTCATCCCTTCGCCTTGGCCAAAGATGCATGGCATTGTGTCGTGTCTCTCTACCGGGGAAGCGCAAGCATTCAACGCTCCAACTATGAAGTGGTACAAGATGAGGCCGATGAGTTTGCAATGAAGGAAGATGAAGAACCTCATGAGCTTTATCGGAGAGTAACCAAACTCGCGGTCTCACTACGAGATCACGGGAGCAAGGACACAGATGACAATTGGATCAAGCGCAAATTCCTCAAGGCAATGATGCCCTACCACAAGGCCATGTCCTCCGTCATTCGTCAAAGACCGGACTTCCACACTGTGACCTCAAGCGAAGTGTTGGATGAGTTTGTGGCCATGAACATTTTGGACAAGACCGCCGACAATGCGGTGCTTCGTTCTCAACAGGCAAAGAAGCCTAACCTTGCATTGAAGGCCAAGCTCACCATGGAAGAAGAAGAAGTGGAAGAAGAGGAGAGCAACCCCGAAGATACGAAGTATGCATATCATGAACACATGGCACTTGCTTCAAGGCAATTTTGGAGCAAGAAAAACTCGAGGCCCAATTTTAGCAAAAACAACTCGAGTGGCACAAGGGGCAAGCAACGTGTAAGGACTTGCTACAATTGCGGCAACGTGAGTCATTTCGTTGCGGAATGCCCGTATGAGAAGAGGGAAGACAATGGTGGCAAACTCATCCAAAAGGACAAGGCCAAGTCGTTCCCCAACAAGAACAACTTCACCAAGAAGACTCCTCCCAAGGCTTTGGTTGTGCAAGAAGAGTACAATGAGGATGATGATGATGAAGATGATGAGTCGGTTGCCATGGCCTCCGTTGCCATTGCAACAACGTCACGGGTGTCTCTCTTCGACTCACCCAACCAGAGCATCACCGCCAAGTGCCTCATGGCTAAAGCCACCAACAAGGTAACCTCCAACATCAAAACTACCATCATTAATCATCCTTCCCCAACGGATAGCATTAATGAACTTGAGGGAGCTAATGTGGAGGCTAACGAGTTTGAGGCCTTTATGGGCAAACTCAAGGGAAAATCCAAGAAGCACTTTGTTGCTCTCTTGGAACAACTGGGTGAGGCCAATGACATGATCGAGGCTCACGAAGACACCATCTCTAAGATGGAAGGGCATAGTCGTGACTATGCCGATGAGATTTCGGATCTTTCCAATGCTCTTGAGGAAGAGCGTGGTCTTCGTTTGGCTCTTGAGGAGTCACACAACGTTGATCATGCTAAGTTAAAGAAAGATTATGATCATGCCCTCATTGTTTCTCGTGTGCTAAATTCCAAGAAGGCCAAACTCGGGGTTGATCTTGCTAGACTCAAAGAGGAGTTTGATATACTTGACAAGGCCCACAAGGCCTTGAAGGGTATTCACGCTAGTCTCAAGGAGTCTCATGATCAACTCCAAGTGAAGCTAACTAAGGAGAAAGCAACTTTTCCTCATATGGTTTTAATTGATAATGCAAATGCTACTAACCCGTGTTGTGAGCATATACATCTTGTTGAGGAAAATGCGAAGTTGAAGGAGCAACTTGAGAGAGGTCTTGCGACTTGCATACAAGGCAAGAAGAACCTCAACGATCTCTTGATCAACCAAAAGGGAGGAGTGGCCAAGGAAGGGGTTGGGTACGTGCCTGACTCCAAGAACAAGAGGAAGAATGACAAGACCAAACGACCTCCTCCCCTCATGCAAACCTTTGTGAGGGAGGGAGAGAGTGCCCCCGAGGAGAAGAAGAAGAACAATGTCAAGAAGGGCAATGCCACCCCTCTCAACAAAGCCGGCGATTTTAACCCTTCTTATGTGTTATGCCGTGCTAGTGATGGGCATGTTTATGCCAAATTTGTTGGTTCTCTTCATGAATACATTGAATGGTCTATTTGGGTTCCAAAAACCCTTGTTACTAACATCAAAGGACCCATTACAAAATGGGTACCTAAAACCAAGCATTGATCTCTTGTAGGTGTTTGCTTCCGGTGGGGGATCATGGTTGCTCGATAGCGGAGCTACAAATCATATGACCGGAGGCAAGGACTTGGTGGTGGATGTGCACAAGGTTCCATCTATGCCCACCAATGTCGAGTGGGGCGATGCCTCATCTTCTAAGGTATTGGGACTTGGCAAGGTGGTCATCTCTCATGATCTCACGATCGAGAAGGTCATGCTTGTTGAGTCCCTTACATACAATTTACTTTCCGTTTGTCAACTTGCTATCATGGGCTTTGCCACTTTCTTTGATATCGATACCGTGGCCCTCTTGTGGAGCAAGACTCTTAAAGTAGCCTTTGTTGGGCATGTCGAGAACGGTCTATATGTGATTAACTTTTCGGAGCGACCCACTAAGACCGTGACATGCCTAATGGCTAAAGTTGATGTGGGATGGCTTTGGCATCGCCGTTTAGCCCATGTCAATATGAGATCTTTGCAAAGTCTCCTCAAGGGGGACCATGTCCGTGGACTAACGAATGTTAGTTTTGCTAAAGATCGTGCTTGCAGTGCTTGTATCGAAGGAAAGCTACATGAGAAGGTTCACCCTCCCACGACTATCATTTATTCAAAGAGGCCTTTGGAGCTCCTTCACATGGATCTCTTTGGGCCTCCATCCTTTGATAGTCTTGGAGGTAGGAATTATTGCTTGGTGATTGTGGATGACTACTCAAGGTACACGTGGGTGTATTTCTTCAAGAGGAAGAGCGAGACCCAACAAACCGTCATTGACTTTGCAAATGAAGCACAACGTCAACACAATGCAAAGATCTTGACAATAAGAAGTGACAACGGCACCGAGTTCAAGAACTACACCTTGGATGAGTTTCTTAGTGACGAGGGAATCAAGCATCAATATTCCGCACCCTACACCCCTCAACAAAACGGTGTTGCGGAGAGGAAGAACCGGACGTTGATGGATGCGGCAAGGACCATGATGGCGGAGTTCAAGTCTCTGTACAACTTTTGGGCCGAAGCCATCAACACCACGTGTCATGCATCAAATCGGCTCTACCTCCGCAAGGGCTTGAACAAGACTCCATATGAGATACTCACCGGTAACAAGCCCAACCCCAAGTACTTCCGGGTATTCGGGTGTAAGTGTTTCATTCTCAAGAAAGGTGTTCGGTTGTCTAAATTTGAGGCTAGAGCTTATGAGGGCATATTTGTTGGTTATGCTACAAACTCTCATGCTTACCGTGTCCTCAATAAATCCACGGGACTTATTGAGGAGACGTGTAATGTGGAGTTTGATGAGAATAACGGCTCCCAAGTGGAGCAAAGTGGCACTTGTAATGTAGGTGATGAAATTCCTCCTCAGGCCATAAGAAGAATGGGTGTTGGTTTCATCCTACCCATTGAGGAACCCCTTGTGGCTGAAGGAGAAGGACAATGCTCCACTCAAGTGGAGCCATCACCAACCCAAGGCTCACACGCTTCCGAAGAACAAAGTGAAGGCCCTCAACCTCATGAACAAGACCAAGGGCAAGATCATACTCAAGACGGTGTTGACACACCAAGTGATGCCCAAGGTCAAGTTCTATCCCCTGAGCAAGTTCAAGATCAAGAACAAGTTCATGACGGCGCTCAAGATGATCAAGTAACCGCTCCTCAACTCACCACCGAGGAGTAATTAGAGCGTCGTGCCGCCAAGGTTTCTTCCAAGCTCTCCACCAAGGATCATCTCATGACGAATGTGCTTGGAAGCTTAAGAAAGGGGGTAAGCACTCGTAGACAATTAGCAAATTATTGTGAGCATCACGCGTTTGTCTCTTGTGTGGAACCCCACAAGGTCTATGAGGCACTAGAAGATCCGGATTGGCTCAATGCCATGCACGAAGAACTCAACAACTTCAAGCACAACAAAGTGTGGAGATTGGTGCCAAGGCCAACGGGGAACCACAATGTCATTGGAACCAAGTGGATATTCAAGAACAAGCAAGATGCCCATGGGATTATCATTCGCAACAAGGCTCGTTTGGTAGCACAAGGCTACTCCCAAGTCGAGGGTATCGACTACGGTGAAACCTTTGCTCCCGTTGCTCATCTTGAATCCATTCGCATGTTGATTGCATATGTTTGTCATCATAACTTTAAGTTACAACAAATGGATGTGAAGAGTGCTTTTCTTAATGGTCCCATTAATGAATTGTTTTATGTCAAGCAACCCCCCGGGTTCGAGGATCCCTACTTTCCTGATCATGTGTATCAACTCGATAAGGCACTCTATGGCCTTAAACAAGCCCCACGTGCGTGGTATGACCACCTTACCGAGTTGTTACAAGACCGTGGTTTTGAAGTTGGGCTAATCGACCCCACTATTTTTACTAAGAAGGTCAAAGGGGAGTTGTTTGTGTGCCAATTATATGTTGATGATATTATCTTTGGTTCTCCTAACAAAGCTTTCAATGAGGAATTTGCCGCTCTCATGACCTCAAAGTTCGAGATGTCCTCCATGGGAGAGTTGAAGTTCTTTCTAGGGTTCGAAGTGAAGCAAAGAAGAGAAGGAACCTTCATCAATCAATCCAAATACACTCAAGACATGCTCAAGAGATTCAAGCTTAGCGACGTCAAGCCAGCCTCCACTCCAATGCCCACCAAGTGCCAACTTGACTTAGATCCCAATGGTAAAGTGGTGGATCAAAAGGTATATCCTTGCTTTATCTTTGTGCATCTAGACCGGACATCATGTTGAGTGTGGGAATTTGTGCACGGTTTCAAGCCGCACCTAAGGAAAGTCACTATGTGGCGGTCAAACGAATCTTTCTATATTTGGCTCATACCCCAAACTTTGGCTTATGGTACCCAAGAGGATCAAACTT